>NW_005370134.1:655608-665432 GCF_000412655.1 Myotis brandtii
TTACTTGAGTTGGATGCAGTGCCAGGTTACTGATTCCACGGAGTCCAATTTCTTTCATGATGAGGTTGGGCTCCTTGGTCCACTTGATTAGATTGCCCACAAAGTCTTGTCCCAGAGTCTGAGCCACTGATCGATGCCAGAGGAGCTGTGGAAACAAGGTTACTATAACCATGGATGGAGAAAAGGTCATGGGTACCTGGTGTTTCCCTAGCTACCCTCAGGCCCCATACTCAGGTAAGAACTGTGACCAGTTGAGAGCAGTAGTCGATCTGTGCACATGGGGTAGAGCCTATGACAATGGTGGATAGCGCTGATAACGTTTAGCATTTTGGGCAAGATCCAGGGATCCTAAAATCATTCTGGGAGGAATAATGCTGCTGATCCCCTCCCAAGGCTTTCCCTGCCTTTTTTATTTTATTTTATTGATTTTTTACAGAGAGGAAGGGACAGGGATAGAGAGTTAGAAACATCGATGAGAGAGAAACATTGATCAGCTGCCTCCTGCACACTCCCCACTGGGTATGTGCCCACAAACAAGGTACATGCCCTTGACAGGAATTGAACCCAGGACCCTTGAGTCCGTAGGCTGACACTCTATCAACTGAGCCAAACAGGTCAGGGCAGTACCTTTTTATTTTTTAAATACTTTATTATTTAAGGTATTACAAATGTGTCCTCATCCCCTCCATTAAACCCCCATTTCCTCCCTCCCCCACTCATGCTCCCATCCCCCTGTTGTCCATGTCCCTTGGTTTTCTACCCCATTCTTAACGGAAAGCTCACTTCTGTCCCGAAAGAGCCCAGTTCATTTTTAGAACTACAGATGTTCAAAAGTTCTTTATATTAGGGCATAGGTCTAATCTAACTCTCTATTACTTTCCCCCAATTGTCTGGTTTGCCCCTAGGAAGTATTCAGAGTAACACTAAGTGTCCCTCAGATCCAGGGCCCTCTGTTATTGGAGTCATCTTTTCCTCTCTAATATAAAAATCTTCAGTTTCTGCAGCAACTATCCATATAACTGGGTGCTTATACCCTTCCTATCATCATCTCTTCTTTTCAGAAAACCCTGAAGTTGGTGAGTGGTCCTGTTAAAATGATTTCCCAGACTGGACCAGACCCTCCAGTGGAGACAATAGTGAAGTGATTAGCCACAGTGACCAGGGCTCCATCTACTAACTCAGCTGATTTAGGAGCATCTTTATTCCTTGCCCCACATGAGATGTCATCAACCAAAGTCCCTGGGCCTTTTTACATAAATCTATGTGAAACTGGTATTCCTAAGTCTGTATTGATACAATTAATTTTTCCCAATCTAAATATAGATTTTAACATTTATTCTAGTTCAACAAGGTAAAGAGTGTGGTCCTGGTGTTTGGGAAAAACACTCCAATAATGGAATTTGACAGTTTTGCTTCTCAGAATAGAATGAACACTAATCATTTGGTTTGGACATTGGAGAAAAGACAGGGAGGTTGCATCATGACACTGTAGATACAGAGATTGGAGATAGGGCTGGTTTCTGGAGACATATGGGAAGGTCCAAACAAGTATTCCTTTTCCTGGTAGGATAGAAGGAAGATGTAAGTTTCTACTAAGAACCTCCAGAGCTCACTGAGAACACTAGAATAACTCACATTTGGTGAGGGGCAATGGTGTTGATTGCAGGCCATGGACAGGTGCTCATCCATGATGACAATGCTACTGATTCAAGGCAAAATTAGGAGAAGTATAAGAACAATGTAATGACTGTTTCATAAAGTTAGATGTATTAAATTTAAAGGATTATTCTTAAAAAAAAAAAAAAAAGGACTGAGTAATTCTAGAAGTAAAAATAGTGTACCTATAGTCTCCATTGTGTAACCGGAAAGACCTGAATTGCACTCTATGGTGAATTATCCTAATTCTAGTTCCAATTGACCTAAATTACTTTCATTCACTTTCATGAGCAGGAAAATATGAGTAATGCACCACCATTTACATTATATATCTAGTGTCTACACTAGATATCTTTTTAATTGTTCTAGTTTAAATTAAATCATTATTGTAGCAGAAATTTACCAAATTAATTCTTTACTCAATTTAAAACTTATTTTTAATAAGACATTAATAATTCTAAAACTTGCATTATCAAAAAAAATATTTATTTATTTATTTATTTATTCATTTATTTGACAGACAGTTTTTCTCATGCATTTTAGATTCCAAAAAATACCAGCTGGTGCTGCTATGTGTTATGAGATTCTGGCTATAAGCCTCAGACAAAACAGTTTTTTAAATAACTTTTTTGTTGTTGTTATTAGTCACAACAAAATGAACTTGAAACAGCTCACTAGCATGATGAAACATTAGAAAAAAAGGTGAAGTAGCGCTTGAAACAAACCCAACCAATTAAAATTAAGTAGAGCTTTAATTTTAAAAAAAATCTGCTCAGGGGAAAACTATAGTGTTCTCTAAAAGCACATTCCTCTATCTCTCAAACTCTCTTAACAATAATGCTATTATTTACTTATATTGTCATAATACAAAGTGTGTGTTTGTGTGAATGATTTAAAAATTAATTGCCTATTAAAAATTCATACTGACTCCATAGTCTGTATATCCAAAGCAAGTATCTGTAGGAACCCATAAATTAGACATTTTTCCTTGTGTAAATTATTCCTGTATTCTTTTTAAAATATATATATATATATATTTATTGATTTCAGAGAGGAAGGGGGAGAGATAGAAACATCAATGATGAGAGAGAATCATTGATCAGGCTGCCTCTTACCTGCCCCCTACTGTGGATGGAATCCGCAACCCTGGCATGTGCCCTGACCAGGAATCAAAGTATGTTCTCCTGGTTCAGAGCTACAGGCTCAACCATGGAGCCACGCTGGCAGGGTTATTCTTTCTTTATGTTATATTGTAATATTTTATTATTTGATAATTTTAGGGCATTTACCATTGCTTCTTTTGTCACCTATCAATACAGGCAAATGGATAACTGCTTATATAATGTCACTTTTCAAAATTTTCTGAATTTCTAGATACTTGAGGATTTTAAAGTGGAAATTTCTAGGAAATTTTTCTTTCATTTGAACTATTAAAGATATGGTGTTCCAAATTTAATAATCATATTTTTATAAGTTTTGATACTACCTTCAACCAAAGTTTAATTGAAAGATAAAACATTATGATAAGGATTTGGAAAAATTGATTTTGATATAAATATTATGCAAATAAATTTATTTCTGGAAAAACAATTTTCCTTGGAAATGTCTATTTGAATTATTTATTAGTCACTCCATTCTATTTGTTAATTTTATGTTTTTAAGAAGCAATTGACAGTTTATGATCAGGGCTGTTTTGATATGTAAAGGCAAAAAGATAAAACTTAAGCTCAATTTTTAATATAGAATGTTCTAAATTCTGATATAGAATGGTTTCTGGTATATGTTTTTAATTTGTCTAAATATTGTAACTTGTGTCCAGATCAATGACATTATTTCAATGTCTTAATTATCTTTATAATGTGCATATGTGTATATGCCATGAAATATACCAGTATTATACTACCCAGTTCCATCTTCATGGATTTATCCAAATTCCTATTTCTTCTATTACTTTCTGGATATCTTATATTATATAGCTCTTAATACCATAGTAAGTTTAGTCCATAATGAGTAACATATTCTTATCAAGTATATATGGCATAACAAATGATAAACATTTTCTTATTTTGACTGTTCTTTCTCACAATGAACTTTAGATTATTTTGGGGGATTAATCTTTTTTAGTTGTTTATTTAATTTTAAATTAGTTACAACAATATGTAGAGTGAAAGTAACAAGAATTCAAACTCAAACTATATTAAACAAAGGAAGTATTATAGCATATTTTACATGGAAATCTAAGTATTTTAGGAAAGGATGAATCTTTTATGTCAAAAGTAAATGATAGGCTCTTGATCACTCTATCTCCTGCTGCTAGTTCTATCTGTATTCATCCCCAATACTAAGGATTGCCTTACTTTAGGCCACCCAGTTAAGCTGAACTCCAGCACTCCCAGATTCACATTATCCCAACCTGTAAAACCAAGAAAGGAAAACAAATTCTTTCTTTTTCTTATACCCATTTATAAATTCAAGAGTAATTTTTTGTTGTTTTTTTTTTATTTTTATTTTTGCTTGTTTGTTTGTTTTGTATGCACTTGAAGGTATTGTCTACTTCTGGAGAAGCAAAAACAAAACAAAACAAAAAAGAGCAGTTTTTATTCATTGTCTTAACTTGGACATATGAAGACAAAAGGATGATGTCCTGGTGCAGCTGCCATATTTATATCTGATCTTAAAAACATCAATTCACATTCAATCTCATTTTCTGTTAATAAAATAATTCAAGTTATACATCAAGAATAATAATAGGTAACATATTGAGTGCTTACTGCATTCTAAAGGATGCTTATGATGTTTTGTTTTGTGCACTGCTTTATGCAATCTTTGCAACAATTTTACAAAATAAATAATATTTTTAGAAACCTCTTAATGTTGAAGAATCTGAGGCCCAGGAAGTTTAAGTAACTTGTCAAACTACAAATATAAAGCAAGTGGTAAAGATAGGATTTAAATCTAGACAGGTAAGTTCTAGGAGCCAAATTTTAAACCATTTTGACTTGTTGTTTATTATCCCATCAGATTTTTTTTAATCTAAAGCATTTAAGGTATATTGAGCCATGCTTCTGTATCTAAAAGTTCCATATCTAAGAAAAAAACAGAGCAGAATAGTTTTCATTGTTATTACAGTTAGCATACTAACTAATCTATCAACCAAAACATTTTTTAGAATCTCTTGATTTATTTTGGTAATGTTACATTTCTGTTTACTCTTCATGTAAAGCATGGGAGAAAACATTTTTTTCTATGTGTATTGTGGTTTCCAAGTCATTATTATATTTCTACTTATTATCTGCTTGATCTATTGCAATGTCTATGTACCTGATGGTCCCCATATTTTCTAGATTTCTGGCATTAGCTTTTGTTTAATATCCAAATTAAGTGATTCAAGCGCCCTGCCTCAGCATAATTTTAGGAAACTCATTGCTCTCCTTTTTGCATTTCTAAAGATAAGCAAAATAGTCACTAATTTTCCCATGTTGTTTGCCCCAGCTTTCCCC
This sequence comes from Myotis brandtii, assembly GCF_000412655.1. Lineage (NCBI taxonomy): Eukaryota > Metazoa > Chordata > Mammalia > Chiroptera > Vespertilionidae > Myotis > Myotis brandtii. Next base: position 660,765 of record NW_005370134.1, read on the forward strand.
TGCTTTCTCTGCACATCACCCCTGGCCACTTTACAACCTACTTTCCTGCTCTTAAGACATTGGCATGGCTACTTAAACTATGAATACAAAATACCAAGGTATGCCTATAGCCATATTTAAAAGCAGTGTTAAAAATTAGTTTGGTTAAATAACAGAAACTTTATTTAAAGCTTATGGCTAGTTACTAGAATTACCACACTGAACAAGCAAAAAAAAAAAAAAAAAAAAAAAAAAAAAAGAAAAGAAAAACAATTACAACATAGTGTCCCTCATCATCTTATCTAATAAAGAGGAAATATGCAAATTGACCATCACACCATAATGGTCAAGATGGCTGTGCCCACAGTAGAGGCAGGGATTCCGTAAGACAAGATGGCTGTGCCCACAGCAGAGGCCAACGAGCAATCAGCAGGGACCTGAGGCCGTGCCGCCAGCCTGGTGGGGCTTGACAGGGGACTTCAGGCCATGCCCCCAGCCCAGCAGGGCTTGATGGGGGACCTCAGGCTGCACCCCCTGCCCCAGCACCGGGCCATGGGACCTGAGGCTGTGCCCCCTGCACTGTAGGGCTTGACGGGGGAACTCAGGCCATGCACCCCACCCAGCAGGGCTTGACGGGGGACCTCAGGGCACACCCCTCGCCCTGGCGCCAGGCCGGGGGACCTGAGGCTGTGCCCTCCACCATGCAGGGCTTGACGGGGACCTCAGACTGCGGCCCCTGGCCTGGGCTAGGGGACCTCAAGACGTATCCCCCCGCCCAGGCCGGGGACCTCAGGCTGTGCCCCACACCCAGTGGGGCTTGACGGGGGTGGGGCCGGCCGGGTCTGGATCTAGTACAATGGGGGTGAGGCCGGCCGGGTCTGGGTCTCGCGCAATTTTCAGGCGCACATGAGTGGGTGGGGACTTGACTCTGGTTCCCGCGTTGCGCCCCAGACTCTGACAGGAGGGGGATTTTCATATACATTTTACTAATTTTCTTTCATCTCTGACACTTCTATTATAGAGAAAGTGCAAATAGCAATATTAAAATATTTCCTCTAATTAATTCCCTTTTAATGTGCATGAATTTCATATACCACGTCACTAGTTCTTTTATAAGAACTTTAGAACCTCATGCTGCTCATCTGGCCACCCACTAAATTGCTAAAATCTGTTTCTCCCAGGATCTTCCAAAATACTTACTTTCTTGATTCCCCTGCCTCAATGATGCATAAAAGTAATTTCATTATACAAATAGTTTATTTCTGTGTTCATCAGCTTTCCCTAGCAGACCATATGTCTTGTGGCTTTACTTTGGAAATGTAAAAGGTTCAGTCAGTTACTTTTCTCAAGGGAAGATATCTGGAAAGAAGCTGAGTGTAGGATGTACACTTAGGAGATACTGACACAGTGACTTTTAAGTTTTTATTGAGGTATGATTGACACACAATAAACTGCACATATTAAAAGTAAATATGTTTTCAAAAAATTATTGAAATTTTAAATGTTATAAAGAGATATAGATATGAATATGTGTAACTGAGAATATTATTTAGCATGAATATCATGTGTCAGATCTCACTAATGTATTCAATATTTTATTTGTATTTAAAATAAGATTCTATATGATTCACCCATTTTCAGAGCATGTGGCCATGTAATACTGGCTCTTAATATGTATATGTTTGAATTTGACAAAGGAAAATGGTACATTGTAAAAAACACACAACTGTAACATTAGACATTAATATGATACTTAGTAAATATATTTTATATACCTCATTGATTTACAGAAATATAGATGAATTTGTACTCTATTACAGTGTCTCACATAGCCCTATCACAATAAAATTGTGACTCAAATTTAAATCTATGTACTCTTATCTTTGTCACAATGTTGACTACCTGAATTTATTTTTGAGATAAAGCAAAAATTGCTATATTTTGACTTGACTTATGAAAAGATGTACTTCTACATTTGTAAAACCTTAGTCACAATGGATCATTTCCTAATCAGTCCTCTTTGACTTAAGAGCAGCCCTCATGAACATAAAGTTTGTCAAATCATTGCTTTAATAAGTGCTACAGGGCCTTGATATCAGATCTATTGTTTTAGAGGGGACAAAAGAGTACACATTCTCCCATAATAGAAAAAAAGCTTAATATTAATCTCAAGTATTACTTTATTTTAAGAGTACATAGATTTAAACTTGTAAGTCTAAAGATGTTAGTTTCTTAAGTTTTTCAGATAACCTATTTCCCTAATAACAAAACATCAATTTAATTAGTGGATGTAGAAAAAAGTATAATAAGATTATGCTCCTTTTTTTTTATACATTTATTTCAGGGATACTCCTATTTTAAAATGAATAAATTTTAGCACTAATTCATGATGCCATTTTTATTTATTTATTTATTTATTTATTTTCAAATATTTTTTATTATTAATTTCAGAGAGGATGGAAGAGGGAGAGAGAGATAGAAACATCAATGATGAGAATCATTGATCAGCTGCCTCCTGCACGCTCCCCACTGGGGACCCAGCCCGCAACCTGGGCATGTGCCATTGACGGAATCGAACCTGGGACCCTTTGGTCCGCAGGTCAATGCTCTACCCACTGAGCCAAACAGGCTAGGGCATATTTTTAATTCTTTATTGTTGAAAGTATTACATATGTCTCCTTCTCCCTGCTCCCCTTGCCTCTCCCAGCCTGCTCCTGCCCCTCAGCACAGGCCCTCAACCCACTAAGGCCTGTGTCCATTGGTTATGCTTATATGCATGCATACAAGTCTTTTGGTTGATCTCTTACCGGTCCACTTCCAGCCCTCCCCTGCCTTCCCTCTGAGGTTTGATGGTATGTTTGATGCTTCTATGTCTCTGGATCTATTTTTGTTCATCAGTTTATGTTGTTCATTATATTCCACAAATGAGTGAGATCATGTGAAATTTATCTTTCTCTGACTGGCTTATTTCTCTTAGCATAATGCTCTCTAGGTCCATTTCCTTGGGTCTTCAGGAACACAAACTGTTCTGTGGCTAAACTGTTTCTTTTTGAGAATGCATACCTTTCTTTAAAAAAAAAATCCATGTACTTGTAACACAGATATAAGTCACTATTTAAATTTAATTTTCAGTTTTTTTCTGCCTTCAGCTACTTTTTCTAAGGGCAAAATTGGTACTTGTTTATGCACAGGAGATTGGCTGCATTTTTGGCATACAAAAATGGAAAACATCTCAGTGGCATCCAAAGAAAGTGAGCTATGCCTCCACAGATAGTGAAAAACATCTCTATAAAGCTACCATAGTATTTGCATTGCTGACTCTGCCTACTGCTTAGCTTGACATATATTGTCATACAGAGCAATGCATATCTAGTACCTATTATATTAGCTCAGGATTTAGGAAATGCCATGACAGAAATCTCCCTTCAGATACATGGGATGTAAATAAAATTCAAAATTAATTTTTAAAATTTAAGACCAGCAACAGTAACAAAAACATTTTATTTTGAAAAGGAGACAAAAAGAACATGAATCCCATTTTTACAATTTAGATTTTAGTTTCTGTCTGTCAAACCATTGAAGGAAATATTAATACTAAGTTATTTTTTGAGAATTCTGGTGAGTTGCATATGTAAAATTCCCATTGGGATGTTTGCCCATTCTTAATTGGATTGTTTATCTTCCTTTTGTTAAGTTGTATGAGTTCCTTATAAATTTTGGAGATTAAACCCTTATCAGATGTAATATTGGCAAATATGTTCTCCCATGCTGCTATATTATTCATTTCTTCTTGATTCTTATTCATGTTGGTCAACTTCTCATTCAGCTCCTTATAATTCTCCTTGAGTTACTTGTAATCTTCATTCAGATGTTTGAGCATCTTTATAACCATTACTTTGTATTCTTTATATGACAAATTACTTGCTTCCATTTCACTTACTAGGTGCACTGGTTAATAATGTGGATTTTTTTTCAATAGAGATGGAGTTACACATATGTTGATATATATGCGATTTGATATGTATGCAATTTTGTTGTATTGACAACAAGCTTCAAAACTTCATATGTCAAATTTTTTGAAGGTGTTAACATCATAGAAATTTTTGCGCTTAAAAATGTTGAATTCCGTGCCCAAAAAAGAGCATTTGCGGGAAGTTTTAATTCATTACTTTATTTTGAAGAAAAGTGCTGCTGAAAATTATTGTATCCTTTAGGAAGCTTATGGTGAACATGCTCCATCTCAAGATACTTGTGAACGCTGGTTTAAATGCTTTAAAAGTGATGATTTCCATGTGAAAGACAAAGAATGTCCAAGTCAATTTGAAACACGCTTTGATCGTAAAACGACTAAAATGGGCCAGAAGACACAGCAAAGTAATTTTGCTTCATGATAACGCACCATCACACACTTCAAAACCAGTTAAAGACACATTAAAAGATCTTGCCTGGGAAGTATTAACCCCCAGCTGTATTCACCAGACCTTGCTCCTTCAGATTACCACTTGTTCTGATCGATGGCACACGCACTTTCTGAGCAGCACTTCAAAATGTACGAAGAAGTGGAAAATTGGGTCTCTGAATGGTTTGCCTCAAAACAAGAAAAGTTCTATTGGGACGGTATCCACAAATTACCTGAAAGATGGGGGAAATGTGTAGCTAGCAGTGGACATTACTTTGAATAAAGCACTT
>NW_005370134.1:671436-679651 GCF_000412655.1 Myotis brandtii
TATCGTATCCTTTAGGAAGCTTATGGTGAACATGCTCCATCTCAAGATACTTGTGAACGCTGGTTTAAATGCTTTAAAAGTGATGATTTCCATGTGAAAGACAAAGAATGTCCAAGTCAATTTGAAACACGCTTTGATCGTAAAACGACTAAAATGGGCCAGAAGACACAGCAAAGTAATTTTGCTTCATGATAACGCACCATCACACACTTCAAAACTAGTTAAAGACACATTAAAAGATCTTGCCTGGGAAGTATTAACCCACCCACCATATTCACCAGATCTTGCTCCTTCAGATTACCACTTGTTCCAATCGATGGTATACGCACTAGGGACAGTATCCACAAATTACCTGAAAGATGGGAGAAATGTGTAGCTATCAGTGGACATTACTTTGAATAAAGCACTTCTGATGTTTCTCTTGAAATAATCATGTTTTCCTTTATTACAAAATCCGCATTATTAACCGGTACATCTAGTAGCTCCTTTTCTGGTGATTCCTCCCTCCTTTTCTTTCCTTTGGGGATTGTATTTTGTCTCCCAAATTTTTCTGTCCCTTTGTAATTGTTTCTATGTCTTAGATCAAACTTCTATTCCACCCAGGTTTTTGGGGAGGTGGCCCTTGTAGTTGATGTCTTATAGGACCCAGTGGTGCAGCCTCTCAGATCTCCTGGGCTGGGTGTTCTAAGAAAGCCCCCTATGTGAGAACATTTGGGTTCTCCTGATGTAGTTGGGTCTTGAATGTTATTGTCTCCTTCATGTATGGAGTTTCCTCACAGGTTGTCTGTTTATGTGGCTCACACCTGAATTTGTCGTGCAAGCTGTTGTTGATGTGCTGCTTCCTGTTCCGGGCAATCTACTGATTGATCAACTGGTCCATCACTTGTGTCCTTCTCCACAGGCCTTGCAGGGGTCAATCTGCCTCTAAAGTAGGCTTGCTAGCAGCATGGTGCTCAGGGCTGGGTCAGCATACTTCCCCTGATCCTCAGGTTCTGCCCTTTGCCTGTCAGCCAACTATCAATCTTAATCACTCAAAAGTCTGTTTCTGACAGGGCTTTAGGAGAGGGAGGTGCTGTGTTTAGCTTTCAGAGAATATGTTGGGTGTGTTTACCAGCTGCACTTGATTTTTGATGTCCTGTTCTTGGGAGGAATCCCCCCCCCCATTTGCTGCCAGTGAGGTTGGGGTTCACTGAATTTTGCTCTGATGTTGTTGAATCTGGTCCCTTGGTGTGTCTATCCTAGGCCTCCTGGAAGCTTCTCTAGTGCAGGTGAGTGTGAGTCGTTGTCCCTTTCTGGACCTGGGCAACCTGATTGAGGTCTGAGAGGTTGAAGTCCCTAGTAGTCCAGTGGTCAGGGACTCCGTAGCCAGAGGCTGGGTCTGCCTTGAGTCTCACACCTTTATTGTCTCTCTTCTGAGTTGTACTCCCTTCCCCCATGGATCTGGTCCATCAGGTGTCAGCTGCAGATGCCCGAGGATGGCGTGTGCATGTGCACAGTCCCTCTGGTGTGCGTCTCCCTGCAGGGTCTTAGAGCTCACTGGCATGCAACTCACTGCGTGACCCCAGCGCCCTCAGTGGGGTAGCTCAAGGAGAGGTCTTTCTGGCATGCACTCATTGTTTAAGGTTTGGGCTGGCAGGGTGGACCATGAGGCCCTGCTGGAGTGCACTCACTGCGCATTCCAGAGCCTGTGGCATGCGACTCACTGCAGGGGAGAGGCAGGGGTCCCTTGCAAGTTATGGCTTGTGAGCTGCTCACTGCCCAGGTTGGGGGTGGTGTCCGAGGCTAGTCTGGGTGTTGGTGTGGCTGTGCTCCTAGCCTCCGCTGCTCCCCCCTTCAAGATGGTGTGGTTTCTGTGCCAGAGTGCCTGTGGCCATAGCAGGGGCTCTTTGTCCAGGAGATCCTGCTTCACCAGCCCCCAAGACTCCTGCGATATCTAACTGTCCCTCATCCACAAACACACACACACACCACACACGTCCACACACTCCCCTCTCACTCCTTTACTCACTCACACTCTCTTCCTCACTGCAATCCTGCCAGCCGTGGTACCACGTTGGGCTAAAATATATTTACTATATGACAATTATTAATTGTACGATGGGTCTTTAATAATCTTTAATAATTAACCTTAGAAACATGATATCTATAAAGTTATACTTTGAGAGACAAATGCAATTTAAAAGATGTAAAATAATGATTTTTTCATGAATGTATATGCTTGTATTATTAACTTTGTGGGAAAGCAATCAAATTTCAAGAAAAAAAAAGAAAGTAGCAAATTCAGGCAGAGAGGAAAGACATATTAAAGAAATAATTCTAACCTGTAATTCTTGAATAATAATGTATTTGATATTTATTATATGTGATATATCAAACATTTTAAACAGTGTGTTATGTGCATATTTCATTCTATTAAAAGAAAATCAGTAGTTTAAAAAAAAAACATAAAAATGGTGTCCTTAGCTCTTAAAATAAAAATAATCAATAAAGAACTTAGATACTATTACTTTACATAAAATATGGATTTGTTCTTAATTTAATAAATACCTGAGTTATGAAAAGGACCTTTAAATTTCAGGTTTAGTGTTTCAAATAATATATCCATTGTGTTATTTAAATCAGAAAAAGTGACTAAATATAGCAATTGGTTCTAGTTAACTTACTGACAGTTTTGTTAGAAATTTTTATTTTTCCATTATAAAATATCCTGGATGTAAATCTGATTAAACCTATGCTTTTTACTATGTAGAGTCAAAGCCTAGCCTAAAAGGATATGTGAAATTATGGATGACATATAGATTGCATTTACATGGGATGAGAAAGTAATGCTTCAGATGTTTCATTAGGGAGCAAAAACAAATCCTTCTGAAGACTTTTGTGGTTCCAAGTAGCCAAATAAATCAGGGTTGTGTGTTTACTAAACTGATTTATATGTATATCATGGAATAAATCTGGAATGTTGGCTACAGTAATGAGAATACCCAAACAACATCAATATTTCATTTACTAATGGTAATATGCAGTGCAAGACGGGTGTAATGTATTTGCAGAAGCATTTGGGCAAGGAAATCAGACACATAGGCTTACTTTGCAGAGCAACATACACTGATTATGCTAGGAGATTGTGTATCATCTCTGGTTGAGTCTATAAATCTATGTGAAAAAATATTGAAGACGAGATTTTGATAAGGTATTATTGGAATTAATAGAGTGGCAAAATACATAGCCTACATAAAATCCTTGAGAAATAAAATCTATTTCCCCAAACTGGAAGTAAAACATTGTTTTTCGTTTTCTCTTTAATATATTAGGGGGTCTTATTTTTAAATAAAGCACTTCAAATAGTATAAAATATGTTTAAAAATTAATATGCCTTAGGAAAATTAGGAAACTATATTTTAAATAAAATATATTTATGTGGAAACTGCACTGCATAATGTTAGGATATTTTGACTTTGGGGTAAATATCTTTGTCTTTTTTTTTGAAAATTGGGAATTAAAAATGTGGTATAACTTACTCATTACTATAAAGGTTTGAATGTTAAAAAATATAATTTTCATTAATTCTGTAGAAACAGAATTAGGTTTTATAATTCTAAGACTAGTGAATTTCATTTTGTGCCATACCTATCCTCTTTTAATGTAAAATATCAGGTACTATTTGCCATTATAAAATTAAGCAAGGGTTGCCCAATCTCAAATAATGCATTCTTTATCTCATTTTCCAACATAAAGGTGTTGGAATAAGTAACCTGCAAGGTGTTTTTCTGTTGTTGTTTTGTTTTATTTTGTTTTTGCAAGTTCTAAATGCTGTGAATTTATTAGCGTGACTGTGGGAAACTGGCATTCATACATTTCTGGTGCAAATTCCAAACAGTATAAATGTCAAATTATTATGGGGAATAATTTGACAATATCTAACAAAACAACATACATGTTTACCTTATGACCAAAAATCACCCTCCTAGCAATTTATGTTGTAGATACATCTGCAATAATAAGAAAATGCATATACATAGAGTTATTAATTGCAGCATTGTTTGTATTTACTAGATGCTAGAAACAGTCTAAATGCTCACATAAGAAGAGTGATTAGTAAATTGATATATCCATAAAATGATCATGCAGCTCTAAAATAGAATAAAATATCTATAAGAACTGATGTAGAATGATTTTCAAGAAAATGAAAATGAGTATATATACATATAAAAACACATTTGTGAGAAAAGAAGGGATAATAAAATATATATGTACTTCCTTATTTATTCATGAAGAGATAAAGAAATATGTAAAGGATAAACTAGAGACCAATACTAGATAGATGCATACAGAGCAGAAAGAATAGAATTAATAGGGACTGAGAATTATATTCCTGTGAATATATCTTTTTTATACAATTCTGACTTTTCAAATTGTGTTGATGCTTCACATACCCAAAAAATAATAATATCAGAAATCAAAAGGGATAGAGAGGACACACTAGTATAAACATGAACAGGAACATACTAATTCAAGTGGATTTCAACAGAATACTATAATTAAAGTAAAGGAGGAAAAATCCTAATAGTATTTGGCCTATGTGCTCTTAGGCTAAACACAAATCCTTTGCTTTAGTTGCTGCTTTGATCTCCCATTTTTACTTGTTAGCAATTCTGAAAGTACTTTCTGTGTACTCTCATTATATGAGTAAGTAAATAGGTTAATATATTGTGAATAATGTGATTCAGGTTTGTGACTGTCAAAGGAAGGATTTAAAAATACAGAAATAGATCCCTCTCTTTTTATTGCCACATAGTATTCCATGGTGTAAATGCAGACTGATGAACCTCAGGGGGATGTTAAAAAATAGAATGGAGGTGACTGGGTAGAGATTAACCAAGAACTTATATACATACTAGTGGCCAGGTGCACAAAATTTGTGCACAAGGGGGGGGTGTCCCTCAGCCCGGCCTGCACCCTCTCCAATCTGGGACCCCTCGGGGGATGTCGAACCAGCAGTCAAACATCCGTCTCACAATCCTTGAGTCGGACTGGCAGTGAGGCATCCCTCTCTCAATCTGAGACTGGCACAAAATTTGTGCACAAGGGGGGGGGTGTCCCTCAGCCTGGCCTGCACCCTCTCCAATCTGGGACCCCTCGGGGGATGTCGAACCAGCAGTCAAACATCCGTCTCACAATCCTTGAGTCGGACTGGCAGTGAGGCATCCCTCTCTCAATCTGAGACCGCTGGCTCCTAACCACTCACCTAACTGCCTGCTTGATTGCCCCTAACCACTCTGCCTGCAGCTTGCTCACCCCCAACTGTCTCCCCCTGCTGGCCTTCTTGTCCCCAACTGCCCCCTTTGCCAGCCTGATCACTCTCAACTGCCCCCCACTGCCAGTCTGCTCGTCCCCAACTGCCCTCCCCTGCTGGCCTGATCACCCCTAACCACCTCTGCCTCGGCCCCACCACCATGTCCAAAAGGATGTCCGGAAGGACTCCTGGTCTAATTAGCATATTATCCTCTTATTAGTATAGATATGCAGAACCCATGGACACAGACAATAGTGTGGTGAAAGCCTGGGCAGGGGGAGAGGGGGACTTGAGGGGGTCAATGGGGAGGAAAAGGGTACATCTGTATTACTTTCAACAATAAATATAAATTTAAAATAAATAGAACTAAAATAAAATAATCTGACTCCTGGTATAATTAGCATATTATCCTTTTATTAGTATAGATATGCAGAACCCATGGACACACACAGTAGTGTGGTGAAAGCCTGGGCAGGGGGAGAGGGGGACTTGAGGGGGTCAATGGGGAGGAAAAGGGTACATCTGTATTACTTTCAACAATAAATATAAATTTAAAATAAATAGAACTAAAATAAAATAATCTATAAAAGTCCCTCCTTCAAAAATAAATAAATGAAAATACGGAAATAGGAAAAAATAAAATGAACCATGAGATGTTGAATTGGAATTGGCAGACATTTAGATAGAAGAGATGTTAATAGAGAAACGTGAATGTATGCAAATACATACTTTTATTTCCTAGCTCTGTCCTCTGAGATAGCCAAGAAGCCATGAAAGTCAGTAGCACTGAGCACAATCAGTTTCTAGATTTTGGCTTCTATGTATAAGTTTCTACTAAAAGGAACTAGAAATCCTTCATAAAGTGGTTGTTGCCAGGACTAGATCAACTAATCCTAGATGAGCTTGGGATATCTTTTTGTGCTAACAATCATTTCAAAAGCACATATGAGTCAAAATGAAGGTGTTCTTACTGAGAAACTAGGGACAATTTGAATATCAAATAAATAAGTAAATCATTATAATACAGTGAATACAATAAGAATCCATAAATCTGAATTGATATAAGTTAATAAATAAATGCAAACAAGAAGAAACCATGTTTTTTACAGTAGAAAGACAATTGAAATATGTAAAAAGAAAGACAGAATTACAAAAATTGCCATTTTATCCCTCCTTGGTGTGGCTCAATTGGTTGGAGCAATGTTCAGTTCACAGAAGGGTCACAGGTTTGATTCCTGGTCAGGGCACAAACTCAAGGTTGTGTGTTTGATTCCTGGTTGGGGCGAGAACAGGAGACCAACCAATTGATGTTTCTCTCTCCCTTTTTCTCCCCCCTCACCCTTCCTCTTTCTCTAAACTTAATAAGAAATTGTCATTTGACAAGCATAAAATAATAATTGACATAGGCAAAGATTATCAATGAACGTTAAAGTAGCATTAGAAAGTTTTATGACTAATAGCTAATTAGTAATAATCTCAAAATATATCACCATGAAATATTATTGATTACAGTGGAGACAATAATAATTTTACAATGGAGAAACCTGGCAATAATTGCCTTAACTGAGTGATTAAAATAAGGATCTACAGAAGTAGGTTAAATAGGCATCCTGAGTCTTTTGATTCCGATGCACTGAGAAAAACAAAACATCTTGACCAGGCTATTCAATCCATAAGTGCAATTCCTAAATCGAATCATGAAGGATAATAATAATAATAATAAAAACTCTATTGAAAGATATTTTATGAAATAATTGTTCCAAAATGTAAACATCATAAAAGACAAGAGAGAAAATGACAAGTGAATGGATTACCTGGTCTGGACTTACTTTAAATATAAGGGACATTTTAGGGACACTTCCAAAATCTGAATAAGGTCTGTAGACTTAAATATTTTGTCAATGTTCATTTCCTGCTTGTGATAATTTTATGATTATACATGAAGATGTCCTGAATTACTAGGAATTGCATGTTGGTAAAATGTTAATATTTTGCCAATCTGCCCTTCCTCTATATAAGTAGAATAGTTCTATCTTTGTAACTTTTTATTGAATTTTAAATAAAACATTAAAATACATTTTCTATTGCAACATTTTTAACTGTGATAATTCTACCTATCAGAGTGCTTTTATTTTTAACTGAGTGAGTCAACCAATCCCAGTCTATATATAGAAAAACTTTACCAAGTCACTTAGTAATAGAAAGTGCATGATTCTTATAACTATATCTAACGCTGTATTTTCCATCTCTTATATCCATAGTAATGATTGGTAAATAATTAAATAGGTAATTGCTTGATATCAGAGATGTTAACAGTTAGGGTCTAGGTTCAGAGGACTGAGTTCAAATTCCCACTGTACCACTTCCTAGTTGTGTATCATGGACAAATTATTAAAACTATTTATATTTTTGTTCTAAATTTTTTAAATGTGGATGGTTATATTATCTAACTTATTGAACTCTACAACATTATAATCATTGCAAATTAAAATGGCATACCTTACAAGGTAACATAGACTGATGACTGGCACAGTAAGCAGTTAATAGAGGGTGGGGCAAAAGTAGGTTTACAATTGTTTGTATGGAAAATAATACAATCCTATCTAATAAAAGAGAAACACGGTAATTAGCCGTATGGCCGCTACCCTTCCCATTGGCTAATCAGGGTGATATGCAAATTAACTGCCAGCCAAGATGGCGGCCGGCAGCCAGGCAGCTTAAAGCTAACAGGAGGCTTGCTTGCTTCAGTGACGGAGGACTCCAACGTTCCCCGCCTGCCGCTGCCAGCCTCTGAGCTTGCAGTTTGAAACATTGTAACAAATATAGAAGCTAAACAAAACCCCAGTAATCTGTTTTCAGTCAGCCGGGATCTCAGAGCTGGAGTCGCAACAAAGTTTCAAATACAGAAGGTAAACAAAGGCC
>NW_005370134.1:680707-683805 GCF_000412655.1 Myotis brandtii
ACCTAGCGCACTCCTGCAGGGCAGCGGGTGACAGGACATGCTTTTCCGAATTAATGAGAGAAAACTTTGATTCTCCTGCTGCCCACGAAGGTGGAAAGTGAAGTGGGGAGACATGTGGGAGTGAGCGAGGTTCCCTGTCTGGGGGTTCCAAATCTGCTGTTGGTTTCTTTCACCACTGACTAGAGATATACAGGGTGTCCCCCCAAAATGTATACACACTTTGAATACCTACTAATTCCAATGGTTTTAAGCATAAGAAAGGAACAACAATGGAGCTGTTATCTGTTAAAAGTGTGGGCACAAACAGGTAGTTGGACATTCCCTGAGGGGTCTCAGATTGGAGAGGGTGAAGGCCAGACTGAGGGGCCCCTTCTCCCCCCCTACCCCAGTGCACGAATTTCGTGCACCGGGCTACTAGTAATTAATAAGTAAGAACACACAAATAAGCTGTTTCTCACCCTTAAAACTGCAAATCTACTTTTGCCACACCTGTATGGGTGGCAGGCAGAATTTCAACAAGGTTCCACTCCAAGATTCCCACTCCCTTGTATGCAAATCCGTTATAATTCTCTCACTTTGAGTTTTGAGAGGAACTGTGAATATGATTGGATGCCACTCCCATAATTGACTTACAGTGTATGGCAAGAATAAAGAGATTTTGAAAAAGTAATTGAGGTTCCATATCAATTGATCTTGAGTTAATATAAAAATAGATTATCCTCAGTGAGGCTGTTTAGTCAAATGAGCCCTTAACCAGGGACTGGGCCATTTGTGAAGAGGCAATTTTCTGCTGGTTTTGAATAAGTTAACTGCCGCACTGTACCCTAACTGTGTGATGGCCATGTGGCAAGAAATGCAGGAGCCTTTAGCAGCTAAAAGAGACCACCTGCAGACCATCAGCAAGAAAATGTGGAACTTATTCCTACAACTGCAAAGAACTAAATTCTTCTAACAATCACATGATTTTGGAAGAGGAGCCTAAGGAAAAAGACAAAGCCCAAGGTAACTTGACTGCATCATTGAAAGATGCTAAACAAAGCATTAAGCTCAGCTTTTCCCAGGCTTCTGATCCAGAGAAACTTTGAGATAATACGTTTCAGTTCAAACTGCAAAGTTTGTGATAATTTGTTACACAGCATAGACAAAATGCACATGCTATTATAATTATATGAGCTCTGCATCTGAATGTTCTTGATCATACTTTTTTATTTTAAATATATATTTTTATTGATTTCAGAGAGAGGAAGGGAGATAGAGAGAGAGATAGAAACATCAATAATGAGAGAGACTCATTGATCAGCTAACTCCTGCACACTCCACACTGGGTTCCAAGCCCATAAGCTGGGCATATGCTCTGACCGGAATCAAACTGTGACCTCCTCGTTCATAGTTCGATGCTCAACCACTGCCCCACACCAGCCGGCCATGTCCTTGATCATATTGAAGTGCATCTGCAGCAAAAGAAACTGACAACAAAACAAAGAGACAGCCACCAGATGGGAAATGATATTTGCAAACAGTAGCTCCAACAAAGGTTTAATTTTCAAAATATATAAAGAACTCATAAAACTCAACACCAGAAAAACAAAAAACAAAAACAAAAAAAAACCAATAAAAAAATGGGCAGAGGACCAGAACATACGCCTCTCCCAAGAAGACATGTGAAAAGCCAATAATATATGAAAAGATGTTCAACTTCACTGGTTATTAGGGAAATGCAACTCAAAACTACAATGAGATAGCATCTCACACCTGTTAGAGTGGCCATTGTCTACAAGACAAGCAATAACAAGGAGAGGTTGTGGAGAAAAGGGAACCTTCATTCACTGCTGGTGGGAATGTAAACTGGTACAACCACTATGGAAAGCAGTCTGGTGATTCCTCAAAAAATTACAAATAGAGCTACCATAGGACCCAGCAATTCCTCTCCTGGATATATACCTGGAAACCTTAAAATCATGTATTTGCAAAGATATATGCACCCCTATATAATTTTAGCATTATTCGCAGTGGCCAAGACATGGAAACAACCAAAGTGTCCTATGAGCAGTGGCCAAGACATGGAAACAACCAGTGTCCTATGATAGAGGACTAGATAAAGCAGGTGTGGTACATATACACAATGGAATACTACCCAGCCATACAAAAGGATGAAATGACGCCATTTGCATTAACATGGATGGACCTTGAGAACATTATGCTAAGTGAAATAAGTCAATCAGAAAAAGCTAAGAACCATATGATTTCACTCATGTGGGATATAAAACTGAAACTCATGAACACAAATAGAAGTGGTGATTGCTAGAGGGAAGTGGGTGTGGGAGAGGGTTGTCCTAATATATGGTGACAGGAAAAAATTTCACTTTGGGTGGTGGGCACATGGTACAATATACAGGTCTTGTAACATAGAAACCCACACCTTAAACCTACATGTTCATATTGACCAATGTCACCCCAATAAATTTAATTTAAAAAAGTGCATCTGGCATTTAGTTTAAATGTTTTATACAGCATAGAATATATTCTTTTTATATACTTCACGTTTTTATTTCCAATTTTCTTCATTTTACTTATAATTGATTTTTTTAAATTTTCTTTTATTTATTTTCAATTACAGTTAAAATTTAGTATTATTTTGTATTAGTTTCAGGTATACATCATAGTAGTAAGACAATCATATACTTTTCAAAGTGTCCCCTCTCCCCCCCGCCCTCCAATATCTCCAGTACCCACCTGGAACCATACATAGTTATTACAATATTCTTTATATTACAATATTATTCACTATATTTAATACTAGTAGCCCGGTGCACAAAATTCGTGCACTGGGGTAGCGGGGGGAGAAGGGGCCCTTCAGTCTGGCCTTCACCCTCTCCAATCTGAGACCCCTCAGGGAATGTCCACCATTGGAATTAGGTATTCAAAGTGTGTATACATTTTGGGGGGACACCCTGTATATCTCTAGTCAGTGGTGAAAGAAACCAACAGCAGATGATTTACCCCCAGACAGGGAACCTCGCTCACTCCCCACATGTCTCCCCACTTCACTTTCCACCTTCGTGGGCAGCAGGAGAATCAACGTTTTCTCTCATTAATTC
>NW_005370134.1:685192-692404 GCF_000412655.1 Myotis brandtii
GGCCGCAACCTTGGCTGCCAGTTAATTTGCATATCTCCCTGATTAGCCAATGGGAAGGGTAGCGGCCGTATGGCTAATTACCATGTTTCTCTTTTATTAGATAGGATGCTGTACTTTATATTTACATGACTATTTTGTAACTACCATTTTGTATTTCTCAATCTCTTCACCTTTTTCACCCAGTCTCTCAACCCCACCTCCCCAGCAACCATCAGTCTGTTCTTTGTATCTATGAGCCTGTTTCTATTTTGTTTGTTCATTTATATTGTTCTTTAGATTCCACAAATTAGTAAAATCATATGGTATTTCTCTTTCTCTGACTGACTTTTTTTCACTTAGCATAATACCCTCTAGATCTATCTATGTAATTGCTAATGGTAGGATTTCATTCCTTTATGGTTGAGTAATATTGCATTGTATATACGTATCATCACTTCTTTATCCACTGATCTCTTGATGGGCACTTAGTTTGCTTTCATAGCTTAAGTATTGTAAATAAAGCACAGCAAAAGATACTACAGAGAGTCTCCTGTTTCTAGCATTAACACCTTACACGATTTTTATAGTAGATAAACCAATATTGATACACTAGAGGCCCAGTGCATGAAATTCATGCACGGGGAGGGGGCATCCCTCAGCCCAACCTGCACCCTCTCCAATTCGGGAGCCCTCAGGGGATGTCCTACTGATGACCTGGGCCCACTCCCCGTGGTTCTCTGCTCTCTGCAGGGCCTACCTGCTCCACACCACAGCGATGGGAAAGCAGGCCCTGCTGGGTGCTGCCTGCGGGCCTCGCTTGCCTGCTGGGCTCACATTGCTGGGGTGACACCTCCAGCATCCTGTCCCAGCCGCTATGGGCGCCACCATCTTTGTTGCAGAGTAATGGTTACTTTGCATATTACTCTTTTATTAAATAGGACTATAATTACATAAATTCCAGAGTTTTAGCTTTCATTTGTTTTTTATCTAATGTTTCCTTTGGTTACAGAATTCCACATTAAATCTAGTTGTCATATCTCTTTAGACTCCTCTTGGCTATGATGCTTGCTCACTTTCCTTGCTTTTTTAAACTTTGAATGCTTTGAACGGAATTCTGGTATTTTACGGAAGTTCATAATTTGTCAGATTTTTTTTTTTCATGATATGACTAGTGCTATGGGTTAATCCAAGAAAGACCATAGTGGTAAAAATACCATTGTTATTACATCATATCAAGTATACATTTAATCAACATTATTTATGACTATTGATGTTGCTATACATGTATACATAGAATAATTAAATAAATGGATGACAGATGGTAGGAGGCAGTTTTCTCACTATCGAAGTGGGAGTTTCTATATAAACAAGAGGAGGAAGTGAGAATGGTACATATGGTAAGGGACTGGAGGCATCAGAATAAACTCAAGTTTAGGTTAATATAGATACAGATGGTTACATATAGAAAAATTCATAGTTATGTGTATATATGCAGGTTTGTATAGCCACATATAATTTTGTTCTGTTAGCAGAGATGGCAAAACAAGCAAATACAATCAAAAGAAAACAGAACAAAGAACCAAAACATCTCAGTAGCAATGAGCACATCTAATATTCAGATATTGTTCTCATATATCCTTCTCCAATAACAGGAACCAAGGCTTCTAGTAGGAATGTCTGATTCTAAGTAAATTGCTAATGGTAGGATTTCATTCCTTTATGGTTGAGTAATATTGCATTGTATATATGTATCATCACTTCTTTATCCACTGATCTCTTGATGGGCACTTAGTTTGCTTTCATAGCTTAAGTATTGTAAATAAAGCACAGCAAAAGATACTACAGAGAGTCTCCTGTTTCTAGCATTAACACCTTACACGATTTTTATAGTAGATAAACCAATATTGATACACTAGAGGCCCAGTGCATGAAATTCATGCATAGGGCAGGCTATACACAAGATGAGTCTACACCAGGGGTGGGCAAACTTTTTGACTCGAGGGCCACAATAGGTTCTTAAACTGGACCGGAGGGCCGGAACAAAAGCATGGATGGAGTGTTTGTGTGAACTAATATAAATTCAAAGTAAACATCATTACATAAAAGGGTACGGTCTTTTTTTTTTTTTAGTTTTATTCATTTAAAATGGGCCAGATCTGCCCCGCGGGACGTAGTTTGCCCACGGCTGGTCTACACCCACTTACAATACCAAAAGGTAAGAAAGCCCCCGAACACACACACTCACACGCATCTACAGTGATAGGGAGGTATATCAAAGGAGTACAGGAGCTAACCGAATGAGTGACCAATGTTTAGCCAAAACTGAAACAACCTGAGAAATCATAAAATAATATATTGAAAATTATAAAATAAATATTTATGAACTCATAAGAATATAATTTGATACATCTATAATAATAAAAGCTTAATATGGTAATTAGACTGGATCTTCTATGGACCACCTTCCGGATGAAGCTGGGGCTGCAAGAGAAGCCCATGTCCTGGGTGCCTGCTGGTGGATGGAAGGAAGCCTGGGTCCTGGGTGCCAGAGAAAAGCCAGTGCCAGCAGCCTGAGGAAAGAATGTCTACTCTTGCATGAATTTTGTGCATCAGGCCTCTAGTTAATTAAATGGGGAATAAATAAGAAGTCTCACATACAGAAGTATTCAAAATAATATATATGAACTAGAGGCTCGGTGCACGAATTTGTGTACGGGTAGGGTCCCTCACCTGGCTGGCGATTGAGGCCTGTCAGGGGGCCAGGCGACCTGGGGGAGGGACTGCAGGAGGTTGGCTGTGGGAGTGCACTGACCACTAGGGGGCAGCACCAGTGTTGAGCATCTGCCCCCTGGTGGGCAGTGTGTGTCGTAGTGACTGGTCGAATGGTCATTCCGGTTGTTCTGGTCGTTCAGTCATAACAGTCACTTAGACTTTTATATATGTAGATACTTTATCCTCAAGGTGCAGGAGTATAATTGCCCACCCATGGGAAAGGTCACTTCCAAGGTGAATAGTATGGAAAGGTAGGGAAGGAGTAATGTGGAAGGTAGTAACTTTATAGTGTAGAAATTTCAATAGGTGATTATGCCAATAACAAAATATAAATCCCTTGTTATATTGAATTATTTATTCCACCAACCTGTAATAGTCTCTCAAAAGTATTGATTATGGTGTCAACATGTTGGCATGTCCAGTCACAGGATAAACCAGGACATTAGAACTGAGAATAAGTGTCTATAAAGGACATAGAAACAGACTGTATTACATGGCTCTGTCTTGCTAGATATAATGCCACATTTTAGAGAAAATATAACATAAATTATGGATTTAGAAATAAATAATTAAAAATTAATAATGTAGAGTTACTTAAATTTATAACATTTTGTAAAAATTCTGGAACAGATGAAAGGATCTACATATAACTTGTTTTTCAGTATTATGTACATTTACTTAATCATTCTAAAGGTATTAAAGTTCAGTAGTTAGTAGATTGCCTTGAATCTATAGAAGTTTAAAACATAATCATTATTTGATTTGATTATCATTTCATAGATCAGAAAGAGTGCTTTAAAGTGATTTTCATTTTGACATGTTATTTCCTGCCCTTATAAAAAATGGAGATTTATGTATATGACAATTGCATAATTTTAAGGATAATTCTGTTGATGAAAACTCGATTCATCTTTCAGAAAAAAGAAAAAAGTAAATAATATTTTCTTTAAAAATCAAGAGAATAATGACTTTAATAAGCCTCCTGGGATACTTATCTTTTCTTTTTTTGATAAACACATGATTATGAGGACAAGTTATATGAGTAGTAATAATTTCCCAGTAATGTGATCATTAAAAGACCTCTCAACTGAAATATATCAGTATTAATTAGGGGTAGATGATCATTTTAGTGACATGTTCAAGTCATTATCCATATTTCATTACTTCATTAATACCTGAATATTTTTAATGAAGTGATTATATTTTAACAATTTTCAGGGAAATGATCTTAACAGGGTTATTTTAAAACTAGGAAGAAGAAAAATAAATAGAATTAAGCATTGTTAATTAAAACTGCTAAAAAGATATTTGGGAAAGGTGAACCAAATATTAACTTTAGTAATTTTTGGATGTTGAAATGCTTTAACATTTATTATAATTATGTTGTCTATTACCAGTTTTGTTATATAAGCAAAATCAACCATTGGTGTGTGCTCAGATTCATTGCTCCAAATTGCCTTAACAGTACCAAATAATGTACACAAAATATTCCTACAAAAATCCTGTATTTCCTAATAATTATTACTTTGTGCTTACATACTTTATTTAATACTTTTGTGTCTATTTATCCACCTATTAAATACAAGCTACAATGTCTTTGGAAGGGATTCCAAAGAAAATTAAGTTTTCTGAGGGGGTCCCAGATTGGAGATGGTGCAGGCTGGGAAGAGCCCCTCCCCCCCCCCCAAGTGCACGAATTTCATGCACTGGGCCTCTAGTCACTAATAAAGTTGACCTTGACCTGGCTGAATTCAAGAAGTATTTCTCAGGTTGTTCCACTGTAAAGTTAATCTACCTTTGCCTGCTCCACACATTTCACAGTGTACACTTTGAGAGGAAATCACTATGTGTAGTTCACATTTAAGGACTGAGGAGTTATGCTCTACTTCTTTGACGGTGAAGTACCTATATGAATTTTTTTTTGAATTATTCTGCATTGGAGATTTGTCTATTAAATACCATTTATCTATTCCATTATTTATTTACTAGAGGCCCAGTGCACAGGTACAGCCCCTAGGCCTGGCCTGCAATCAGGGCCATCTTTCCCAGCTGCCATCAACCACCTGCTGTCACCCACCCTCGGTTCCCCATTTGCCATCTTGCACCCGAGGTGGGGCCTACCCCAGAATATACTTAGAGCTCATGTAAAAGGCTGTGATCCCTCCAGTGGAGGCCCCTTCGCAAGAAGTGCTTTTGTGTGGAATTTCTTTCAGGTAAGGGATGGTGTGTGGGTCCAATGCCCAAGAGAGTTCCAGGAGGCCTGTGGCACTATCAGGGTCATTCTGGTCACACCTGAACGTTCACTGCATTAATTCGCTAGAGTATTCTACTTGCAGGATCCTGGGGCATGACAACCCATCCCACAAACAGGTCCCATTAGATTTCAGGTCGCACCACCACTGAGAAGGGTAAGATCAAGTGCTTTAAGCAGAGAACACGGAATTCTGAACAGGGTTAGAATTCAGCAGCATTAGGAGACAGGTTTCTCAACAACCCACCTAACCAATGCCTGTTACCTTGCTGATGGCTTCTTCCTCCCCCTCAGAGAGCAGGTGGGGAGGAGTGAGGAGCAACTGTCTGCAGCTGTGGGCAGGCCTGTGTCTCGACTGTGGGGAAAGAATGCCAGCCGGCTGACCTCTCCCCCCACAGCCACCCACCCCAGTTCCCAGTTAGCCATCGGGCAATTGGAACCTGCTGGCTGGGGGATGCGGGGGGACTGAGAAGTTGGCCTTTCCCGCCTGCTGTCCAGCCCCGCCCCCCACCACCTGTGGCCCTCTGTGTGTGGGACCACCGGTGGGGTGGGAGCCTTGGCCTGGCACCGCCCATGTCCTCCACCACCCACTCCCTATTCCCTGTTCCCCATCGGGCGATTGGAGCCTGCTCGCTGGGGGAAAGGACTGAGAGGTTGGCCAGAAGGCCCTGATCAGGGGGGATGGGGCCTGTGGGCCAGGGGAAGCTCCTGCATTGAGCATCTGCCCCCTGATTGTCAGTGCATGTCATAGTGACTGGTCATTCTGATGTTTGATTGATTTGCATATTGCCCTTTTATTATATAGGATATTTATATAGACTCACGAATATTTATTTTATACTTTGGGTTTAAATATAATACTATGTAATTTTTGTGTTGTTTAAATTGTTCTGTTAGTGTAGGTAGCTAGTTATTAATAAGGGAGAGGAGCAAATGGAATCAGAAATGAAGCCTGCTTAACTAGGGAGCCGAATCAGACATTAAATCCGATTAACTAGGTAGCTCTAGCATTCACAGACTTCCCAAGAAGACAGGAAGAACTAGCTTTCCATCTATATTTGACATCTTGGCAATAATTTCCTGAACCCTGGTTTAGAGAAATACGATTACAAAATAAACAACCTTCTCACTACTGCCCTCTACCCTCAATCGTCTATGAGGATTTTCAATCTGGTATGTTTAACAGCTTATTTTGGATCATGATAAAGACAACATTAAGGATAGTCTTAAAACTACATTTTACTATATGTATACATTACATATAAACATAATTTTATAGGTTATTACTATAGGCAGAATTTTAAGATGCCCCCATGACCTTTCCATCCTTTACAATTATGCCTTGGATTATGTTATATTAGTGGCAAATGGAGATTATTCAGGTGGGCCTAATCTAAGTGTGAGCCCTTTATAAGCAGCAAGTTTTCTTTTGTGTGTGTGTGTGATGGAAGATAAATTGAGAGAGATTTGATTTCTGGCTATGAATATGGAAATGAGAGCAACCTAGAAGAGCTGGAAATATTCCCTGGGGTATGATATAGTAGTATTGTGGACTTGATTCTCAGGCCCACAGATAGACATAGAAGGTTTTTAGTGGGGGAAGGGCATAGATTGAACAGTGGCTTTTAATATTTACCCATTCTGTAAACTACCCAATCACTATCTTTAGCCTACTTGCTTATCTGAATTAGAGACTCACAAATTCAAATGCATAGTCAAGTTTTCCACTTGGAAGTCTTGTAAGCATTTCAAACTTAATATGTCTCAAATACTTGATTACCCCTGTTAACCTATACCAGTGATGGTGAACCTATGATACGCGTGTCAGAGGTGACACTCGAACTCATTTTTTGGGTTGATTTTTCTTTGTTAAATGGCATTTAAATATATAAAATAAATATCAAAAATATAAATCTTTGTTTTACTATGGTTGCAAATATCAAAAAATTTCTATATGTGACACGGCATCAGAGTTTACTTAGGGTTTTTCAAAATGCTGACACACCGAGCTCAAAAGGTTCACCATCACTGACCTGTACTCCACCCCAAATATGATATTTCTTGAAGTGTTCCCTATTTCACTTCAAGTAAAGAAAAATCAACCTCTTTTTCTTTCTTTTTTTAAAAAATATTTATGTTCAGATTATTACAGATGGTCCTCTTCTCCCCCCCCCCCCACCCCCCACCCCACCCCCCCCCCCTTCTACTCA
>NW_005370134.1:693447-701688 GCF_000412655.1 Myotis brandtii
TTTTAGAGAGGAAGGGAGAGGGATAGAGAGTTAGAAACATTGATGAGAGAGAAACATCGATCAGCTGCCTCCTGCACACCCCCCACTGGGGATGTGCCTGCAGCCAAGGTACATGCCCTTGACCAGACTCGAACCTGGGACCCTTCAGTCCGCAGGCCAACGCTCTATCCACTGAGCCAAACTGGTCAGGGCTGTATATTATTCTTTATGTCAGTCAGTGTATGCTTAATTTCTGATTGGTCCTTTTTCATATCCTTGAGGGTCTCACTAAATTTCTCAGAGGTTTCTAGAAGATTCCTGAGAAACCTTATAACCATGGTTTTGAACTCTATATCCAGTATTTGGCTTTCATACATTTCTTTCATTTGTGATTTGTCTCTTTGTATCCACATTTTGGCTGCTTCCCTGTGTTTGTTTCTATGTACTGGGTAGCTGCTAAGTCTCCTTGAGTTGATACAGTGGCCTTGTGTGGTAGGTGTACTATAGGGCCCAGTGGCTCAGCCTCCCCAGTCACCTGAGGTGGATGCTCTTTGTGCACCCCTTTGTGGGCTGTTTGCACAGCCTTGTTGTAGTTAACCCTTGATTGCTGTTGGTATCACTGGGAGGAATTGACCTCCAGGCCAATTGGCTCTGATGACCAGCTGTGTCTACACTGGAAGATGTGTTGCACACCCTTATGGGGCAGGACTTGCTTCAGTGGTGCTTTGGTGCTCACTGAATCTTCACCTTGAGTGTGTCTCTTACAGATGTGAAGAGTTGTAATCCGGTTTGGTCTCACTCTGACCAATGGGTACACTGGCTCTTGGATCTCCAAGGAGGTGTAAGGTCAGCCACTGTCTGGGGTTGCCCAGCAGGAGCTACAGAGACATCTGCAGATTTGTCCTCTTTGTATGGGGTTTGGAAGTGCTCAGACGAGGCCCAGCTGTGAAGCAAGGCAGGCTGCTGCTGCCAGGCCTTGGGCCTTCTTTTGGAAGCTCTGGGGCTTTCTGACCCAGCTGCAGTTTGACAGGTTTTAGGCAGAGAAAGGATAGGCCATTCACATGCAAAAGCCAATGCATACAGCTTGGATGGGGTTGTAAATTGGGAATCACTAGGATGGTGCAAACAGCAATGGCTGCCAGTCAGCCCTGCACCGGAGAGGTCCCCAGGTCTCCACATCCCGCGCCCCCTGGGCAGGAACAATGATCACTGCGAGCACCTCTGCAAGAAAGCCGCCCTCTCATTCTTGTTCCGATGTCAGACAGTCCAGTTTCTCCCTGTATGTGTCTGGGTCCCCCAGAGTTTTGCCCGGAACTGGAGTTCAGAGCGAGCAGGAGCTTGTATCTCCCTCCCGATTAAAAGAGCAGCACATCCAGGTGCCAGCACTTTCCGTGCCTCTGCACCTCTTACCAGTCTCAATGTGCTTTCTTCACCTCTCTAGTTGTGGAACTTCCACTCAGCCTGCTTTCCTGTGGTTCTGGGTGGTCGTTGTTCTGCCTTTTAGTTGTAATTTTGATGTGGTTGTGAAAGGCAGCAAATATAGATGTTTACCTATGCCACCATGTTGGTTCCTCTCAACCTTTTTCTTTTTTTTTTCTTTTTTTAAAATATTTTTATTGATTTCACAGTTGTAATTTTGATGGGGTTGTGAAAGGCAGCAAGTATAGATGTTTACTTATGCCGCCATGTTGGTTCCTCTCAACCTTTTTCTTTTTTTTTCTTTTTTTAAAATATTTTTATTGATTTCAGAGAGGAAGAGAAGAGAGACAGATAGAAACATCAATAATGAGAGAGAATCACTGATTAGCTGCCTTTTGCACATCCCCTACTGGGGATTGAGCTGCAACCAGGCATGTGCCCTTAACTGGAATCGAACCTGGGACCCTTCAGTCCTCAGGTCGACACTCTATCCACTGTGCCAAACCAGCTAGGGATCAACCAATTTTTCTACCTCTTGTGTCATTATCCCCAAATAGGCCACTCTCAGTCTAATCAGAAGTATCACAAAATCCTCCTCAGTAGTCTTCTTGTTTCCATCCTTGCAGTCATAGTGATCCTTTAAAAGCACAAATCAGATTACTCACATCCCACATAGGGTCTTCCAATTCTTTCCTTTTTAATCAGATAAAAGGTAAACTAAATCTTAGCTAATATGGCCCCTCATTATCCTTATGACCCCATCATCTTCTAGGTCCCCATTCTGTCACTCTACTTCAACCACACTCACCCTTTTCTACTTTACAAGCATATGCTTTCCTTAAAACTGTGCACTGTTGTTTATTCTGCTTGGTAGAATCTCCCCCTAGTTATCCACATGGCTCATTCCCTCATTCATGTCTTGATTGAAGTTCTGAGAGGCCTATCCTCACTTGTTTTTATCTTTAACCAGCTTCTATTCCTTTATCATTACTTTCTACTACTATTCTTGATTTTATTTCTCTTTATAGCTCTTAATGCCATGCAGTATAGCATATATTCTCTGTAATATCCATTCAATACCATATAAACTTATTAAAATGAGGATCTTTATTTTAGTGTAGTTAAAACCTGAGGCAACACCTGAAACATAGTAGATACTCAATAATTATTTGTTGACTGGATGGTGACTGTGTGATTGTCTACCACAAGAAGAATAGATCATAGCTAAGAGATTGAAATGCTGGGAAAATACATTGGAATTATATTAGAATAGTCTTGAAAATAAATGTTATTGATTTGTACCATACTGTTAATAATATAGATAAAGAAATTTGGAGATATTTCTCCAAATATTTGAAGATAAAGCACACAATATTTGTTCCTAGAGTTGAGGGAAAGCAGGAGAGGGGGGATTGCAGGTAAGCCTTTGGCTCAAGGTGGTAAAAGTTACTAAAAGAAAATAAGTCCCCATTCTGTTAAGGTTTGGGGAAATAGTGAAATCAAGACTTTGATTTTTACCACTTATTTCAGATATTTATTATATAACATAGTTGGATATTTGAGTTTTTATTTCGGTAAAAGGAGTAGAGATATATATTTGGAAGTTGTAATAAAATGGATTATTGTGAGCCATCATTCTTCACTATTTCCATTTCCATGTGACCTAATAGAATAGGTGAATTAACCTCAATTCAATGATTTTGGACTTGTTCAATATGCCTTGCTGTGGCAAATGGAAATTAAGAAAGGTAATATAAGTGGAATGTTCCCTGGTTGAAGTTGTCATCTTTCACTTCTTCAATCTTCAAAGGACATCCGACAGAGGACAATAAACCTATTAGCTGTTAGTTCAAGAGGAATGAAGAGATAAATGGAGCAAGCCTATACACTGCACAGATTGAAGACAAATTAAACTGATCTCAGGAGAACTAGAGCTAACTGCACACTCATGGGAGAAATAGAAGCTTGATGAGTTGTGGGGTTGGTTTTCCTGCAAAATTATTGCAGTATACACCTGGCATATACTGAAGCAACTGGCTTATAAATAGTAGTTAAAGTCAAGTATGGGATTAGGGCATTTAGGCAAAAAGGAAACAGAAGATGTGAGAATCCAGAACCAATACTAGGGTACCAAAGCTTTTTGAGGTTAGATTAATTGAAGGGGGAGCAGAAAAAAGTTGAGATTCGTTAGTTTTGTGTTTATATAGAAGCTCAAGAATGTAAGGAAGGGAAAGTTAACTGCATTAAGTGGTGGTAAAAGGTAAACTAAGTTGATAATAAAGAAAGATTTCTTATATTAAGTAGCATTGAACGAACTGCGTCACCAAAGAAGATAGCTGCTCAGTTCTTCAGTTCCCTTAATTTTATAGTTCTCTTGTCTTTGAGATAAATAATTCATCACGTAAGATTAAAATAGCTGTCTTTTTTCAAGTTCTATAAATCTTATGAAGTGAAACACAGGCATAAGGAATGTTAAAGCCTGGGTAGTTTTCTTTTCTCCCAATTTATCACCATATTATTTTAATTAGTGGTATTCAAAAAATTTATTTCATAACAAATGTTGTTTATGTATGTAACTAAGTTAGGCATATTTTAAGTAGTCAAAATTGTATTACACTAATGGAATCATATTTTTCTTGGGTCTCCATGAGTGTTTTACTGAAGAGTAAAAGTATTTAACCCAATAGTGTTGTCTTCAATGTTTAACTATGTCTAGTTGATAAGTTTCTTTTTCTTCACAGAAGATAAATTACATATCTATCTCACAATGTAAACTAAGACCTGAAGATAATATACTTAAAAGAAGTGTTCTTTAGCTCTAAAATGTATTATTTCAATAAAAATTACCACTATAAATTTATACATTAAGCAGGCATTTTATTTCCACAATTTCAGTCATATACACAATTTCAATTATAATCAATTTACTTTAGAATCCAAAAGTATTTAATTCTAGTATTGGACTTATTAAGTCTTAATTGATTACCACATTCCTTTATGTATATTTTTTGTTCTTTCCTAACATTTCTTTTCTCTGTCCTTACTCATCTTCTCTTTTCCTCTCTCTCTCTCCTTCTTTATCTCTTTGTTTCTCTTTCTCTCTTCCTCCCCCTGCCCTTTCTAAATCCACCCACACACATCCACAGACAGACACACACACACTCTAGAAACTTCTATACATGTTTTTTTTTTCACAAAGTAAAAATAAAAAGGATTTATAGATTCTTGTGAAGTGTCACTGAATATTTTTAAAGGATAACATGAAGTTTAACCACAAACTATTCATTACCGATAAGAAATTGTTATTCTTAAAAAAAAAGAGCTATGAAAAATTGTTCCTGAAAAGGTAATGAAGTACCCTGTTTTCTTACTACACTATCTTGAAATAGATTAAAAATAAATCACTCCAGCAAGCTTCCTTGATTTTATCATGTGTGAAAGTAATTTTCTTTTAAACCTTATTGTACCTTGGGGTTGTGAAGGGGATTTATGAAGTATTTTGTGCTGTATAGGAAAGTGCGATTTTTAAAAATTCTGTTAGACATATTCTGTTCTTTGGTTATGCTTTAAATTTGAAAATATTTTCAGAAAGTTCTCAGCTTAGAGTCATATTGTAGAGTTAGTTTTTTCCATTGTTAATGGAAAGTAGAGGAAATAAGGGAAATTATACAATTTGGTAAGCTTGTTTTTCTCTATTAATTTTGTATTGACATATCTGATTCTTAAGTATATTACTAAAATTTTAGTGTTTATACAGGAGGGAAAATAAGGAGAAGCATTTCAATTGTTAGCACTAAGATTTTCATTTTGTTGATCATAATGAATCACATACCTTTTCCTTCTCCAAGTGGTTTGCCAGATATTTTAATCTCATCCATCTACTCTCATAATCACCATTTTATTGTTATTTTGTTAAACTGGATTGGGTATAGCTGTTTCCTCAGAGTCCTGGTCTACATCTATTCTTAACCCAATTTTTATGAAAAAAAAAAGTGAGATTCAGAGAGAATATAAATTGTATACTCAAAGTTTACCATTCATTTGTGTGCTCTGACACACATATTGTTACTGGATTCTGGAGCTTGGTAGTGCTCTACCACACTGTGGGTTTTTATTTAATGTTTTCCTGACTCTTTTCCTACTGGTAAATTTATTTGTCCATTGAAATCAATACCAGCTGTAGATTAAGCCTTATTCCCAGCCTAAACAATCAATTTGGATTTAACTCACTGCGGGAAATGTATGTGTAGAACTGTGATTTGCTGAGTCAACGTTAAATTAGCCTTGGTGCAGGTTCTGTCCTGACTTTGAGAACCAAGTTCCAGACATGGGGAAATCTGTACCAAAGCTCTGGGTACTTGATCCTTCTACCTTCAGAGATTTAATCTCAGGGCTGCATCCCAAGTTTCTCTAAAATGAATGATTCTTGTACATGAACTCCAATTTTCCAGCAAGTCCCTCTTCTCTCTTATTTTAAAGTATTTTATTTTTTATTTTTCTGTTACTGATGACATAGAGTATTACATTAGTTTCAGGTGTACAACACAGTGGTCAGATAGTTACATGATTTATGAAGTAATCACTCTAAGTTTAGTACCCATCTGACACATACACAGTTATTACAATATTCCTGACTATATTCCCGGTGCTGTTCTTTGCATTCCCATGATTATTCTGTAATTACCAATTTGTACTTAATTCCTTCACCTTTTTCACTGATCCTCCTCTACCCCCTTCCATCTGGCAACCCTCTGTTTGTTCTCTGTATCTATGAGTTAGTTTCTGTTTTACTAATTAATTTATTTATTTATTTTTAGATTCCACAAATGAAATAATATATTTGTCTCTCTCTTACTTATTTCACTTAGCATATTATATCCTATATATATTAATTAAAATTATATCAATCAAATTATATAACATTGATTAAAATTATATTATATTAATCATATGCTAGGTGAAAGAAGAGACAGAGAAAGACAAATACCTCTTCTCTTTTCCTAGATTCCGCTCTCTGTTATAAAAAGAACTGGAGATCCAAGATTGAAAAAACACAGTGCTTGTCCCTCGCATCTTCATTCCTGTTACAGGGACACTCACTATCTGTCTCCTTAACAGTTGTATGTCCACCTCACATTTATTGAATTCATAAGTCTTGTATTTATTGCTATGAGAATTAAGGTCATATTTCTGTATAACTAACATAAGAATGACCAATTCCCTGGCCTTCCCTAACTTCAGTTTAGGCAATATTAATTTCCCTAAACTTGCCATTCTTGCTTTCCCTTATTTGCCTACTTTTTGCTTACTGAGAATAATATATTATTTACTATTATTTATAACAATGTTTGTACTATGCTGTATAATGGTGTACTATAGTAATATAGTTAAATGAAATCACTGCACTTTTTTAGGTTCAAGCTATCTCTAATTATTACCATTAAATCTATCATATATTTAACTATAATAATAATGAGCATGTTTAAATATGAAAATATATAAAAATGTTGATATTCTTTAAAATTAATGTTCATATTTTCATAGAAAGCTTATGTGGTACTTAATATATTAAATAAAAATAAGATTTTCTACTCCATTATTACTAATAATATTCATAGGAAAATTCCAACATTACTATATTAATTGAAATTTATAGTAAATAATTTATTTTCTTTTAAGAAAATTCCTTAGCTTATTGTTAATTTTCTCTGGTGTTTTAGACCAGATATCAATTATATCAGTGGGGTTTCAGCATAAATATATAAATCAATTTCTGAACTCCAGATGTTAAAAAACAGGGTGGTAAAATTTGTCAAATATCATATATAAAGCAATTTTTGAGAAAGCCAAATTTTATTTATTGTTTTATTTATTTATTTATTGTTTTATCTAATATTCGTATATTACTAAGAAGTCAATTCTATACAGTTTTAATGGGAAAATTTATTCAGCTTGGTATAATATTTGGGAAGAAAATATTCAAATAATGCTTTCAAGAATGTGAAAGTATCACTGTGAGTTAAAGTTCAATCATAAATGTCTGTTTGTTGAAAAAAAATAATTTGACATTTCATATTTGCACATTTAGAATATATGATCAAAACACTTAAAACTAAACAATGTGTTCAAATGTTTAAGAAAATACTACTACAGAGAATGTATCTATCAAGTGCTATGATGGCCAATTGATAAAGAAATTAAATAGATACTTTTTTAAAAAGTTTATTGTTGAGAGTTTACAGATGTTCCCCCTTTTCTTTCCCCTTGCTCCCCACCACCAGGTTCTCCCACCCCCAGGCCTTCACCAGCCTATAGTCTGTGTTCACGGGCAATGCATATCTACACTAATAAAAGACAAGCATGCAAATTGAGGATACTTTCACTACACCTTAAGCAACGCCCACCAGCCAATCAGAGTGGCTATATGCAAATTAACCCAACCAAGATGGCAGCCGGCAGCCACGGAGCTGGAGCAAGCAGGAGGCTTGGTTGCTCCAATGATGGAGGAAGCCTGCCATGTCCCGGCTCTAAGCTTCACTCAAAGCAACAAAGTTTCAATTATAGAAGGTAAATAAACCCCAGATACCAGCGGGGGCCACGGAGCTGGAGCCTTGGGTTGCCCCTGGCAATGGAGGAAGCCAAGCCCTGGCCAGCTCTGAGCTCCACTCCAGGCTACAAAGTTTCAATTATAGAAGGTAAATAAATCCCAGGGGAAAAAAAAAGCCCGGCTGTGTCCACGGAGCTGGAGCCTTGGGTTGCCCCTGGCGATGGAGGAAGCCAAGCCCTGGCCAGCTCTGAGCTCCACTCCAGGCTACAAAGTTTCAATTATAGAAGGTAAATAAA
>NW_005370134.1:701889-707071 GCF_000412655.1 Myotis brandtii
CCACAGGGGGAGCTCTGCTCAGCCACAAGCCAGGATGACGGCTGCCAGTACAGTGGTGGTGGCGGGAGCCTCTACCGCCTCCTCAGCAGCACTAAGGATGTCCGACTGCAGCTTAGGCCTGCTCCCCGCTGGCAAGTGGACATCCCCCGAGGGCTCCTAGGCTGCCAGAGGGATGTCTGACTGCCAGCTTAGGCCCACTCCCCCAGGGAGTGGGCCTAAGCCAGCAGGTGGTCATCCCCCGAGGGGTCCCAGACTGTGAGAGGGCACAGGCTGGGCTGAGGGACCCCCCACCCCGAGTGCACAAATTTTTGTGCACCGGGACTCTAGTATGCATATACATTCTTTAGTTAATCTCTTCCCACCACCACCCCACCCCTCACTTCCCTCTGAGATTCATTAATCTGTTCCATGTTTCCATGCCTCTGGTTCTATTTTATTCATCACTTTATTGTGATCATTAGATTCCACATATAAGTGAGATCATGTGATATTTGACCTCTGACTGGCTTATTTTGCTTAGCATAATCATCTCCAGGTCCCTCCATGCTGTCTCAAAGGATAATAGATCCTTCTGTTTTATAGCTGCATAGTATTCCACTGAGTAAATGTACCAATTTTTTATCCATTTATCTACTGATGGGAACTTGTGCTGTTTCCAGATCTGCTCACAGCTACTGTGAGCCACCCATTAAGGTGTCACTTACTAGAAGGCCTCTATTTCAACCCTTACCTCCCTGGCCAGGCCATTGGCATGGCTCCTCCCATCTATGAAAGGTCTTGAGGGTTTGATGATGGTATCCCTGCTACCATGTCCTAGGTAGCTAAGGATGTGTATACCTTCCTGCACTGGGCATCTGAGCCAGAGCATGACCATTGAAAACCCATGGGGTTCACGATATTGATGATGGCCCAGCAGGTGTGGTTCAGTGGTTGAATGTCGACCTATGAATTAGGAGTTCATGTTTAAAATCTCAGGGCACATGCCTGGGTTGCAGGCTCAATTCTGGGGGAGGGGAGGGATGGAGGAAGCAGCCGATCAATAATTCTCTCTCATCATTGATGTTTCTATCTCTCTCTCCCTCTCTTTTCTTCTCAAAATCAATAAAAATATATTTTTAAAAAGATATTAATGATGATGGGCTTGTCATGAATCAGCAAAAGTGGTCATTCCTAAAAAGCCAGAAGATGACATATCGGCCACCCAAGTGACCTGTCCAAGGTTTGCTTGCCATCCTGTTTGAATAGACCTCAAGCCAAGGAACCACCCTGGATCTCTTCAGATCCCAGCTGGCCCTCTTGACCAAGCCACTCTTCCTTTGGAACAAAAGGGGAGGAGGCAGGAGACCAGGCTCAAGCTCCCATCCTTCAGCCTCTATCATGGAAATAAATTACGTTTCTCAATGAAAAAAAAGTCAAAATATATATATTTTTTATTTGATTATTCCTTTACTTTTTTTTCTAGCTTGTTTATTTGATATTTTTGCTTTTTTATTTTTATGGAATATAGAATAAAACATTTCTGGGTTTATTAACCTATCTAAGATGGAAATATTCTAGGATATTTCTTCAAATTCAAGATCATGTACTTTCAGTTTCCTGAAAGATATGTAAACAGTAAGAGATTCTGATTTAAAAAACATAAATGTCTGTTACCTGATGTTGGTAATAAGAGATGCCAATAATATTGACTTTAAAAATGAATTTAAAAAAGTATATTTTTAAAAGATAAAACTATATTTATTCTTTGTAAAAATGTTTAATTCATTTTTATTTCTTTACAAGGTTTAACCACTGATATAAAAGTAAAAAACATATTGATATGTTATTGAAATAAAGTACATGAACTTATAGCTATATTGAATATATATGAAAGGCCTAGTCATTTGGAACATTATAGTAAACTAGTGGCCTGGTGCACAAAATTCATGCATGGTGACGGGGGAGGTCCCTAAGCCCAGCCTGCACCCTTTCCAATCAGGGACATCCCTCTCGCAATCTGATACCGTTGGCTCCTAACTGCTCACCTGCCTGCCTGCCTGATCACCCTTAACTGCCTCTGCCTGATTGCCCCTAACCCCTCTGCCTGCCTGCCTAATCACCCCTAACCTCTCTGCCTGCCTTCCTGATCTCCCCTTATTGCCTCTGCCTGCCTGCTTGATTGCCCCTAAGTGCTCTCCCCTGCCGGCCTGATCTCAACCCCAACTGCCTCTGCCTGTCTGATCACCCCTAACTGCCCTCCCCTGCCGGCCTGATCTCACCTAGTCTCTGTCTCTCTTTGTTTTTCTCAGCAGTCCTCCAGGCCTCCCTGCTTCCCTGTTTCCCTTTTCCTCTTTCCTGGCTGGGAGGGAGCAGGGCTAATGGGGGCCGCTCCACCCTCTGCTCACCCTCCCTTCCATCCAGGGCTCTTCAGGCCCAGCCTATTTTGTTTCCATCTCTCCATCCCAGTCTCTGTCTCTCTTTGATTTTCTCAGCAGTCCTCCAGGCCCCCCTGCCCCCCTTCCTCTTTCCCAGCTGGGAGGGGGCAGGGCCAGTGGTCGCTGGGCAGGTGCTAACTCTGTTGGTGAGGTCCTCCCAGGCCCTCAGCACACAGGGAGCCAGGGAGCCAGTCCCTCAGCACACAGGGAGCCAGGGAGCCAGGCACACTCGGAAGGCGGGATCTTCACAGAGGCCTCGCTGGAAACAGGTCGGGGAGAGTGTCTCAGGGCCAGTGGGACTGAGGGAAGTGCAGAGGAGGGGCGGGGGGAACGTGCATGTGCCATGGTCTGGGACTGTTGCGGGAAGGCATGGGTGACAGCACGGGGGACATTCACCCATGAGGGTGGGGGAGAGGATGCACTCAGCGGAGGCCTGAAAACCCACGTGGCACAGCCAGGAGGACATCAATGTGGCCCACCATGGTGGCTGTCCTTACAATCATGCACCTTCTGGGCCAGGAGGCTACACCCGGGATCAGCCAGCAGCGAGGGTGAGGGTGAGAGCAAGGGTGGCGGCTTAGAGGGGGACGCTGCCACTGCAACTGCCTCCTTGCCTGGCGGTGCTACCTCTGTCGGTGGGGTCCTCCCAGGCCCTCAGCACATAGGGAGCTGGGCTGCCTGCCACAATACCTGTGGTGCTGCCCGCTTCCTCTGGAGCCAGGTGCGCTCAGAGGGCGGGATCTTCACAGAGGCCTAGCTGGAAACAGGTTGGGGAGGGCACCTCAGGGCCAGTTGGACTGAGGGAAGTGTGGCGAGGCAGCAAGCGGGCTCCACAGAGAGCAAACAGCAGGGCCTGCTTGCAGGTTGCCGTGGCAACCAGGTGAGCATGCAAGCGGGCCCTGCTGTCTGCTATCTGCAAGGCCGCTGACAGGACCGCTGACAGGTGGGGCTGACAGGACCCGGGACGGACAGTGATCACCTGCTGCCCCCCAACCCTGTGGGGCTGACAGGACCGGGGACTCCAGCGGGGCTGAGGGGACTGGGCGCCGCTATCCTGTGGCTACGGGCACCGCCATCTTTGTGATGGAGTGATGGTTAATTTGCACATTACCCTTTTATTAGATAGGATTATTTCCCAACCACACATCTACCACTAATATCAAGAGAATCTAAAAAATAGCACAAAAAATAAGTTACATAATATTGATGTAAGCTTGTATTCTTAATATACCCTTTCTGTGGAACTTGAACAAGTAGTTAAAAAGATGAAAGATATATTCCCCACACTTTATTATGAAGTTGAAATTCAATTTCTTAACACAAACAACAACAAAAAAACACATCACAGTCACCTTAAACCATTTGCTGCATTTTTTTTTGGCAGATGAATTAAATAAATCAATTCTAACCAACAAATACATACTATAGTAGCCAAAATTTGTCTTATATAGAGTTCATGCCTTGAATCAAAAGAGAAGGCAAGGAAAATGTAAAGGAGATGGAAGAAAGGATGAAAGAGAAACAGAGAGACAGAGTAATGGGAAGAAGACACTAGGTGAGGTTAGTTCTGGCATTAAAACAAATTCATTGAAAATATTGATTCAACCCACTTGTTTGGAGCCTGGTTAAATTCCCAGCCCTAGATGAAGGTTGACATTATTAATGATTCGAGTGTTTCATGATCACAGGTTGTTAATCCATTATCTGATTAGAAATATATGAATTCAACAAGAACTTACTTGTTCATAGTAGTAAAGTAGAAGTCGCAATTCTGAGTCATCAGAGGCTTACAGTCTGGTTGCAGACAAAGAAAAATGAGTTAAACATATATTTTCTCTATATCATAACTAATCAAAGTGTATAACCACATACAATTTTATGAGGTTCGGACCAGAGTGGTTAAAAAACAGATACTAGCAGGATCACCATAGTCTGGGATGTGTAATAGGCTCAGTAGTGGCCCCAAAAGATATCCATATCTTAAATCCAGGAAACTGTGAATATTATCTTATATAGAAAACACGACTTTGTAGCTATGACTAAATTAAGGGTCTTGGAATGGGCAGATTATTCTGGATTGGCTTTAAATGAAATCACAAGTGTACCTTTAAGAAGATGGTAGAGAGAGATTTGACCACGAACATAGAAGCAGGGGTTGGGGAGTGGGAGGCGCTGAGGTGAAAATCTTTGAAGGCAGAAATGAGAACAGTGTCGAGAAACTCAAAAAACAAACAAACAAACAAAAAACCAAGAAAACTAATTCTCCATAAGAGCCTCCAGAGATAGTGCAGCCCTTGATTTTGACCCCATAAACTGATTTCAGACTTCTGACCTCAAAAACTGGAAGAGAATATGTGTTGTTTTAAGCTATCATGTATATAGTTATTTATTATAGCAGACACATTAAACAAATAGATGGTAAACTCCTAAATTCATTTTCCTTGTATTTGTTAAGTACTGTATACTAACACTTCCAGCAGTACTCCATCACTATAGAGATGAAGGAGTTATCTGCAAACATGAAGTGTGTATGTTTTGTGGAGTGG
Organism: Myotis brandtii; assembly: GCF_000412655.1. NCBI lineage: Eukaryota > Metazoa > Chordata > Mammalia > Chiroptera > Vespertilionidae > Myotis > Myotis brandtii. Next base: position 706,850 of record NW_005370134.1, read on the forward strand.
ATAGGCTGTCATTGAGTAATCCCATGAATGAAGAAGAAAAGATTACAAACTGTTATGTATTATGCAAAAAAGGTGGGCAGAATTCTATAAGAGAGAATGACATTAAGACAGTGGAGAACAGGCTACACACTGGAAGAAAATATTTTCATATCATATGCTCAACAAAGGACCAGCTTAGAATAAATAAGGATTTACCTCAGGACATAAAACCAGAAGCTTAAT
>NW_005370134.1:712681-737880 GCF_000412655.1 Myotis brandtii
ACACATCCACCTCCTCTATCACTTCCTTGCGCTCTCACACTCTCTCCCTCCCTACCTTCCTGCTGGTCGCCATTTTTTCTTCCATGAACAGACTCTTTATTAAAGAAGATGTACAATGGTAAATAAACACCTGGGAGGTGTTCAATATTATCAGTGTTTAAGAAAATGCAAATTGCAACCTCAATGAGATACCGCTAGACACGTATCAGAGTAGCTAAATAAAAGCATACTGTTTATTTTATTTTGTTTTATTTAAAACTAGAGGCCCAGTGCACAAAAATTTGTGCACTCGGTGGGGGGAGTCCCTCAGCCTGGCCTGTGCCCTCTCACAGTCTGGGACCCCTCAGGGGATGTCCACCTGCTGGCTTAGGCCTGCTCCCTGGGGGATTGGGCCTAAGCTGGCAGTCAGACATCCCTCTGGCAGCCCAGAAACCCTCAGGGGATGTCCACTTGCCAGCAGGGAGCAGGCCTAAGCCGCAGTCGGACATCCTTAGCGCTGCTGAGGAGGCGGTAGAGGCTCCCGCCACCACCACTGTACTGGCAGCCATCAGCCTGGCTTATGGCTGAGCAGAGCTCCACCTGTGGGAGCGCACTGACCACCAGAGGGCAGCTTCTGCTTTGAGCGTCTGCCCCTGGTGGTCAGTGTGTGTCATAGTGACCAGTCATTCCCAATCGTTCTGCTGTTAGGGTCAATTTGCATATTACCCTTTTATTATATAGGATGATACCAAAAAACAAGAATGTGGAGCAACTTATATTCTCATACATTACTGGTGGGAATGAAAATTATACAGGTACCCTTAACAACTATTTAGCAGTTTATTATAAACTTAAATATATGGTTATTATATTATCCAACTACCTATTATTTGAATATTTATGCTTGAGTCATGAAAACTTTTTTACTTTTTTGTTAATCCTCACCTGAGAATATTTTTCCATTGATTTTTTTTTAAGGGAGTGGAAGGGAATGACTAAGACAGAGAGAGAGAACCTTTGATGTGAGAGAGAAACATTGATTGGTTGCCTCCTGCATGTGCCCACCAGGGTCAGGGATGGAGCCTGCAACTGAGGCACATGCCCTTGATCAGAATTGAACCCAGGACCCTCTGTCTGTGGTTTGATGCTCTATCCACTGAACCAAACCAGCTAGGGCCTAGAGTCATGACAATTTTTGTTTTAACAAAAATATGTAAACAAATGTTTATAGTTCTATTCAACTTGCAAAAAATCTCTACCTATCTCAAATATTTTTCAAAAGATAAACAATATCCAAACAGTGGTATATCCATCCAATGGAATAATATTCATCAATAAAAGGGAATGTTTTGATACAAGTAAAAACTTGAAAGAATCTCAGGGGCATTATGCTTAGTGAAAAATACAAGTTTCAAAATGTTACATATGTTTGATTCCATTTATATAAAATTTGTAGAGATCAAACATAGGGATGAAGACTTTAGTGAACGCTCATGGATTGGAGTCAGTGAAGAGTATGACTATAAAGAAATAGTACAAGGGAGTATTTTGGGGATTTTGGAAAGTATGGTATTCTAATTTAATTGTGGGTACATATATCCAAACATGTATAAAATCCATTTAATGTCATTGTAAGCCAATTGTATTTTAATTAAAAATAAATTTTAATAAAAGAAGCTACTGTGGCTTTTGTTTTGTCCATTCAAAAATAATAACAGTAGTAGGAATAATAAGGAAAAAAATTAGAAAAAGACTCATCAGGAAAAGGTTTGGAGGAGGTAAAATCTGAGCAAAGATTTAAATGACAAGAGGGATCAAGTATATGAGGATCTAGAAGAGATGGATTCTAGACATTCGTGAGGGCACATGCAGAGTTAAGGCAGGGCAGGTTTTGTGTTTCTAAATGAGAAAAAGGCTATTGCGGGCAGCGCACAGTGGGGCTAGGATGGAAGGGAGCACTAAATAAGGTCAGAGATCAGTTGATGAAAGCTTCACCGCACTGTAGGGTGGCTCAGTTGGTTGGAGTTTTGTCCTGTACACCAAATGGTTATGGGTTTGATTCCTGGTGTGGGAAAATACCTGGGTTATGGGTTTGATCCTGGTTGGGTGCATATAGGAGGCAACCAATTGATCTCTCTTTCTCTCTCTCTCTCTCCCCCTCAAATAATAATAATAATAATAATAATAATAATAATACAAATCCTCTAGTGAGGATTAAGAAAAAAACAAAAAGCTTCACTGAACAGTTGGATCTTGAACAACAGTTAGGACAGCATAGTAGTTGAATTTAAAAAAAAAAATTTAAAGGGGGACCAAAATCCAATTTGAAAATCATACGTACAATATGATTCTAACTATATGACATTCTGGAAAAAAACAAAAAAAAACAAAACAAAACTATGGAAACAGTAAAAAGATTGGTAGTGCCAGGGATTGAGGTACAAAGGAAAGTTGAAGAGGTGGAACACAGATAATTTTTAGGGGAGGAAAAAATACTTTGTATGATATCATAATAGATACATGCCATTCATTATACATTTGTCCCAACCATCTCTCTATATAAAAGCCTAAGCAACCAACCTGTAGCTATGAGGCACACTGACTACCAGGGGGCAGATGCTCAATGCAGGGCCTGCCAAGCGATAGCAATTTTGCAGAGTGCCCTCTTGCACTCTGGGACCCCTCAGGGGATGTCAGAGAGCTGGTTCAGCCTGATCCCTGCAGGCCAGGCTGAGGGACCCCACTAGTGCATGAATTCGTGCACCAAGCCTCTAGTTTTGTCATATAGGCAGTTAGACAGACATAAGTAGAGCAAGGATGATGGGTCAGGTACAGAAATGCAGCAGGGCAGAAAGCCCTAGATGCCTATCAAAGGACAAAACTGGGAAAATAAGAATCTCACCCTCAGATTAACCTTTCCTCCACTAACATATTGCTGGTCATGCGATTTAGATCCCTTGACTTAAAGATAACATCTAAGCCTCAGTTGTATGTCAGCTTAAGGCCCAGAAGAGCAGCAAAACCAGACAAGTGACTGTGTGGTTGCCTCCAGACCAGATACATTGTCTAATGACCCCCTGCTCTGGCACAGACCAAAAATGCAAGTTTCTATAAAATAATACTCATAAAAAAGAAAACAAAAAACAAACAAAACAAAACAACAACAAAAAAACCCCAAAACAAAATAACAACAACCTTAGCCATCAAAGCAAATCAAATTAACTTATTTCAGCTGGTGAACATTAATTGATTGATAAGTCTTAAGTTCATCTACTTTTGGCCTTTTGTTAAAAAAAAGCAAAGCTGTTTACCAATTGTGTTATAATTAGATCTCTAACCATGTCATTTTAAGTGTGTCATTAACAGACAGTCATTGTTTTACTCTAATGCAATTGCAAATATGTTAATTATGTCTTTGGAAAGGTTCATGAAAGGTACTCTCACTTACTCTAAATTATAGGCTTCTAAACAGGTCATCAAAATATTGCTAATTTTAAAATATTTTTGTTTTCCAAATATAAGGAAACTTGTTTTTTCCCTAAAGCAATTTGGTAAACTATACCCTCATAAGCAATATTGAAACATTTACATTTTTCTGTCTACCTAACCCCTCCAGAATTTGGCAACTCTTAGTAAATAAATATTATTTTCATGGCAATACATTTCTATGCATGAATTCCATCAGACAAGTTTTCAATTGTAGTTTTATTAACCAAGTCTTTGACTGGAATGTCATGTCTAAGAGAGACATGCCTTCACTCTGGATGTCACCAGAAAGCCTTCTTAAAACTGGTCAAAGCCAATCAAAATCCACTTGCAAAAAATGGCCTGGTACCTTGCGTGGTCAGTGGTTCATGGCAGTCTTTCCAGGTAAGGAACAAAGATTACTTTCCTGACCAATAGCAAGGAAAGAACCTCAAGACATTTTGGGGACCTCAAGAATTTGAGGAATCCACACAGACTAATAGGTATTACAGGCAAAGTCAGATGGCAATTGTGTGGCTTGGCTTCTGGGCCCTGGCATGCTGGCTAAAGCTCAGTCTGAAGATTCCTTGTGAGTGAAAAATTCCAGCAAAGAGATTTTTAAAAGCCTATATAATCAATTACTATTTTTGCTGTGTTTGTGCAAATGATCAGGCCAAATTAAAACTCAACTTAATAAAACAAATAAATTACATCTTAATTTGACTAATAGAAATGAGGATAATTTTAGAGGAAAAATGTGTTAAAATAGACTCCATATACACAGTGATAAATGTTAGATTCTAGTTCAGTTTTTCATCTTCAAAGTCTTATTTTTTTACCCATGAAGCAAACTAGATCCAGAATTGTGTGATATTCTTAAGTATTTGACTACAACCCTCCAAACAAATGTTTCATTTTTTTCTGTTATCCTTTGACTTGAAATTATTAAGAGCTGGAACTTTTTCCTTTTATCAGATCATTTGTCATAATTGTTGCTATTCTAGCTTTTGCCCCAATAATACTGAAATTTGAAACACAGTTTGTCTCCACCAGGTTACAAACTCTACTTGTATTCAGAAAATACCACCCCTAGACATCATCACAACCTCCTTTTGTTCCCAGGCCTCATCATCCCTCTGAAAGAGAGCAAGGATCTCTTGGTTCTGAAAAAAAGTGTTGCCCCCTTTCAGCAGGAAGCAACTACAGAAGATTCTATATGCTCGTTTTCTCTGAAAGAATTCAGAGCCAAAATCCTTGAGGGGGGAATGTTAGACAGACAGACATGAGCAGAGCAAGGATGATGGACCAGGTACAGAAACTCACCAGGGCAGGAAGCCCTGGAGGCCTAGCAAGGGGCAAAACTGGGGAAAGGAGACCTGGCCTCCAGGGTAACCTTTCCTCCCCTAGTACATTGCTGGTCGTGGGATTTGGACCCCTGGTTTTTCATACTGCTGGTTCAGTTTAGACGCCCTGACTTTTTCTTCCCTAAAGATAACATCTAGGCCTTAGTTGTATTTCAGCTCCAGGCCCAGAAAAGCAGCAAAACTAGACAAGTGAAGCTATGGCTGCCTCAGGAGCAGCTACATTGACTAATGACCCCCCTGCCTTGGCACTGACCATAGTCAGGGATACCATGACCCTGAAAGAACACACCTGGAAAGTTGAGACCCTCCCTGAGATCTCCTCTAAGGTTTCCACCAGCAAAAGATAAATACACTCAGTATGAAGGACCCAATAAGTGCTCTTCCCCAGGGCAGCGTGCCAGCACCATTCCCTTCCCCCTTCTTCCCTATAAGGGACCCCAGGAGACTTGCATCCAGGGGAGCAATGGGCAGCAGCAGGTCATCCTGGGCTAACCCCCTAAATCTGTCTCCAAGGCCCCCCTTTCTCTGACTTCTCATTGAGCCCAAAGCGGCCCAGCCTAGGCTTTCCTGTTATTTCTTCTATGCTGTTTTTTGTTTTATTGTCCTAAGTATATTTTTGCTGTGGCAAATAGATTCTTACTTACTTTGCTAAACACACACACTCTCTCTCTTTTTGAGTCATATATGAGTGTTAATTCAAATAATGCTGGAAGTATGGGAGAGCAGCAGATCCTCCATGAAAATCTGCCCTGCACCAACCACCCCATAAGCCAGCTGCTTATATTGGGTAGAAGGACAAAGATTACATGGAGAAGTGGGCAAAAGGAACTACAGGCATTGAGAAGTAGGCAAAAGGAGTAAGAATGGGTACCCTTTGTCTCTTGATTGAAACCTTTCCTTCAAGAAGACAAGAGCTGAGGCTCATCATCTCCCAGGTAACAATTTGAATGTACACCAAGAGTAGACTCTAAAGTAAACTCTGGACTTTGGGTGATTACGAGGTGTCAATATAGGTTCATAAATTATAACAAATATATCATTTTGGTGGGGGATGTTGACAGTGGGAGAGGCTCTGTGTGTGTTGGGGCAAGAGGTATATGGGAACTCTCTGAGTCTTCCTCCTAATTTTGTTGTAAACCTAAAACCGCCCCTCCATAAATAAAGTCTTAAAAATAAATAAATCTAAAACAAAACAAAACAAAACATTTTAAAAATCTTTTAATACTCTCTCTATATGAACATTTCTTACTCAGAGCTATTTTATCTCCATTGCCAAGGTCACTTACTTGGCAAGAACTCTACACTGCCTTGTTCACTTATTTTGCCTTCCTCCTTCCCTCCCTTCCTCTTTCCTTTCATTCCTTTCTTTCTGTGTGTGCTATTTTTTATTATACTTTATTTTTTTCTTCCATGTTACCATATGCAAAGTACAAATACTTTGAAAGCAAGATAGTATCTAAAACTTACTTGCAGTCCCAAGACTCAGGATTGTATCCTCAGCATAGTAGACACTTGATGGATATTTGTCAGATTTTTGTTTGTTTGCTTCTAAACATTTTCATTAAATGTATCATTATATAAATAAATGAAATATAAATTCTTCTTTAAATAAATTTTCTAATATGTTAGAAAACACAAATGTTTTTGCTATATTCTACATTTATCTCAGTGAAGCTTTCTTCACTTTAACATGTCCAGGAAAGTTATCAAGATATTTAGAAGGGGAAAAAGGTGGTCCTATGGAAAAAATGTAGAACAGTAATAGATATATATTTATATTAGGAAATAGAAGGTTAAGGGAATAATTGACACCTATTTTCAAGTGTACTAGCTTGATTATAAGAATCATGACCATATCTTTCTAAATTTCTAAAGGTCATGACAAAGATAAAATCATAAGTTGTTGTAATACTGTTAATTAGACATAAGGAAGAAAAAAAGATGTTCGACCATGATGTTAATTAATTGCTCAAGCAAGTTATCATAGAGGTTTTAGAATTCTAATCCTGAAAAATTAAAAAAAGACATATTTATATATTTAGATTATTTCTATGCACATATATATTTCTAGATTACTTTTATCCTAAAGCAAAAGTCTAGTATATATTAATCCTCTGGAATTATAGTTTTTCTATCATAAAGAAAACTTACTTTAAATTACAAATCCTTTGTGAAATTAATAAAGTTGCTTAATTAAAAAAAAAACTCAATATCTTAATTTTCAAAATTAAATACAAATTATATCTATTTGGATAGATTTAATTGCAATAGCTTTTCTTAGAGTGTTTGCTAAATTTTCTATAAGCAAAGAGAGCATATTTTATATGTCTTTACTAATCTCAGAATTTAGCACACAACTAGGCACAGAGAGGCCCATAGTACTAGTTTGCATGTCTTAAAACCATATCCATATCCTAAATGTTGATCTATAGCAATTTATCAAAAACATTCAATCACTGTGTAAGCCATGTCCTGTATCAAAAAGTAAATAAATAAAAATAGAAGGTACAGGATCTGATATTTATGTCATTATATGTAAAATTATATTTTCAAAGAGGAGGTAAGCAGGAAATGAGCATCTGTTAAAGCCTTTATTTAATTATTAATTACACATTTACCTATTTTAGTTTCATCTAGGTTGGGAGTTACCATCATAGAATCCTAGACTCTGCAAAGAAGGTAATACCTCAGCAGTGATGAACACTGCAAACTGAAAAAAAAAAATGTAAAGGCATAGAGAGGATATGAACATGGTGTGATTTCAGGTAGTTCTCATAAATGGTAGAGGTCACAGGAAATGTGATTGACTAGGCATAATGTCACTGGACAATGCAATAAAAATGGAATAAGAAATGTTATCTTAAACAAGGATCAATTCTCATTACATTATTAAAAGTCAAGTGAGTCCAACATTTAGATGCTTGAAATCTAGTTCACAATGATCAGGACTTGGATTTAAACTGTGATATATTAACAGTATTGGTTGAAAACATTTCCTTTTTTTTTTTTTTGAGAAACATGAAAAATGTGTTGCTTGATTTTATGATAACCTAAAAAATTAGCATATTCAGGACGACAGTTTAAAGACTTGAGGCAATTTATATTTTTTACCAACTGAGTACTTTTATTAAAGACTAGAGGCCCAGTGCACGAATTTGTGCATGGGTGGGGTCTCTCGGCCTGGCTGGTGATCAGGAACTATAGGGCCAGCCAGCCAGGGGGAGGGACCGCGGGAAGTTGGCTGACCGCATGAAGTTGACTGTGGGAGCACACTGATCACCAGGGGGCAGCTCCTGTGTTGAGCATCTGCCCCCTGGTGGTCAGTGCACATCATAGCGACCGGTTGACTGGTCACCTGGTCATTTGGTTGCTTAGGCTTTTATATATATAGATTGTTATCAATAGTACAGAACTACCCTTACATTCCAAGTTCTGGTTTATGGATTCATTTTGTCCTAGTGTAAACTCTCATAGATTATCACACAACAACTATTAGCAACATAGCGAATTTCTCTTTCTAGATACCCACTTTAGATACTTTCTGAAAAATGTTCTGTATAATTTACAAAAATATCCTTAAGGAAGTCTAACATTGCCCTACTCCATCTCCAATAACCACATTTACCTTCTAGTTTAATCCTAAACTGTGCAAATAAAATCTATAGAGAAAAGTTCCCCCTGCCTCAAAATCACAGCCTATTCTTCTATAAACTCAGCACACTGACTTCATCTATTAATATCCAATATTTCCTTTCAAAATTTTAATATTTTCTGAATGAATCATACTCCGAGGCATTATTAATTTCCATCTAAATTATTAGTTAAGATCTCAAAATGTATTAATTAGTAACCCAAAAGAAAAACAGATCTAAAAATAAATTCTGGGTTTGTGAGAAAGTTCCTAGAGAAGAGGAGGGCATTTTACAAAAAAAGAAGGGAGTTGTTTATTGAAAGGTTGACAATTATCACATATTGTACACTTTATAAATTTAATGAAACATGCTACACAGATTCTAACCCAAATATGTTTTTCAGGTTTCTATAAGAAAATTTTTATTTTTATTTTCTTATGTGGGTGGGGTTCTTAATCTAATAGTCATTAATGGTACAAAATTATCTTTGAAATTATTTTGTACAGTGATAGATTTTCTGTTTCTGAGTCAGGAGTCAAAGTGTAATGGAAGAAGGAGGGCAATTGGGCACAATAGCCAGTAGCAGGAAAAACTGATGATAAATTGGGCTAAATCCGACTATAAGCTCATCTGAGGAGCAGACTGCAAACACCTACTGAAAAAAGGGGTAGATAAATACCAAACATTCAAGACTTGGTAACTGTAAAACATTAGTGAATCTTCAGATTCAAATGGGGCATAAACAAGGCAGCAATTAGAAGAGACAAAATGCAGACCTAGGGAGATGAAGAACTGTTTTGAAATAAAGCAGAGCAGGATCAGGCTGTCATTCCAAGAAGTAGTTTTGGAAAAACCAGAGGTCCCAGGGATCTGCCCATAGCAGTCCGTGTTGCTTTAATGAGTGGAGGGAAGGACAAGTTGTTTAAAGAGAAGAGGCAAACCCAGCAGAAAGACTATAACAATATGAGAAAGCAGACAGAAAGGCTGTTTTCCTTTTCCTTTTCTTTTTCTTTTTCTTTTCCTTTTCCTTTTTCTTATCAGCCTCATGACCTTAGGCAAGTTATTTAATATTCACACAGACCTCAGTCGACATTCCATACTTATGTGACCAGGAGTACGTGGGGCACTGGGGATGCAGAAATGAATAAGGCATAGACATAATAATATGTCACATGCCTGAAGGAAGCTGACTAGACTAGAGGATATTGTGAAATCCTTTCGTGTAATTTTGTTAGAGATCCAATAAAATTCTTTGTTGCTGATTTCTGTATCTCTGTTTTGTTTTGTTTGTGCTAAAGGGTCACCTCAATGCACTGAGACCATTTTATTTGCTAGCAGAGACACTAAGAAAATGTATGTATATGTATGTGCCAATTAGGAGTTTTCCTATACTTCTTCTTTAAAATAGTGTATTTAATTTTATGACAAGACAACATACCCAGATCATTTCCTAACAGAAACTAGGGTACATTATAGGGACAGAGAACAATATGCTAATTTTTATTTTGAGGTTAACCTGACTTCATATTTTGTCAAAGTCAGAATATACCTTATGTTAGACAAAATTTACAATGGGATTTTTCCTCCCTAGATTATATTACAAAAATCCAATTTTTAAAAATTTGATTGATACATAAAATTCATGCTTACATTATAAAACCAGGAAGTGGCCAAATGCTTAGAATATTTTTTGTATTGATTCTCTTTCTTTGTATTGTATGTTCTATGTGTCAAGAATTATGCCTCTTATTTTGCTAGATTTTGGTATTATCCTTCACATGTACTAAGAATTCAGCAAATGTTATAAATGGATAAATGGAATGTGTGTGTGTGTGTGTGTGTGTGTGTGTGTGTGTGTGTGTGTGTGGAGAGAGAGCAAACACAGTATTCATTTTACTCAGGATCTTAGACTATTTTCTTCTAGACATGTTTTCTTTTTTACTTATCAATAAATAAATTCCTCTTCATTCTACAAGATTTAGAACAAATATCATTCTCTCAGGAACCTTCACTATCACCCCAAACTTGATTAGATTACTCCCTATTTATATAGTCTAATCATTGTTCTCTATACATTTATTTTATAGAGCTTATCAAAATTGACAAGTATGATACATTAGTAAGTGAATTATTATACTATTTATTTCTACAAAAATACAACTACAAAAAATTATTCAAACCAAATCATCACAACTAGCTTTTAGTGTTTTAGGGGTCTGGGCTCCCTTAGACAAGGGGAAATGTGACAATCATATTATGTGTCACAATGCCTAACCTTTAACACACCTCCTTGCTGGCCTTGGTTCCTGAGACTGTACCTTTCCGTCTCTGTCACTAGAGAAGGACACAGACTTCTATACTTCCACTAGAAAACCAGGGAGTGGCCAGATGCCTGAAATATTTTATGTATTATCCCTTTCTTTGGATGGTATGTTTTGAATGCAAGTGTTATGCATGTTTTTGTATTGCTAAACTCTGATACTCTGCCTCACATATACTAACAATTCAACAAATGCTATAAAATAGACTAATAAAACTTATTATTCTAAAGTTGCTTCTGTCTAAACATTTTATCCTACTTCTATTCTTAGATTAACCTCAATTAGACCTTAAAGTATTTAGGTATATATATTTACTAGGAGCCCGGTGCATGGAATTCATGCATGGGGGGGGGAGGGGTCTTTCAGCCCGGCCTGCACCCTCTCCAATCTGGGACATCCCTTTCGCAATCTGGGACTGCTGGCTCCTAACCACTCACCTGCCTGCCTGTCTGATTGCCCCTAACCACCTCTGTCTTGGCCCCTACACCCGGGACCCGAGCTTCCCTCTCTGGCTGGCCGCAGGAACCCAGGACCCAGGCCAGCTTTGCCTGAGCTGGCCACAGGCACCTGGGACACTGTTGGCTTCGCCCGGGCCAGCCACAGGCACCTGGGACCCCTGATCTCCTTTAACTGCTCCCCTGCCAGCCTGATCACCCCTAACTGCCTCTGCTGCAGGACCCCGCACCTGGGACCCAGGCTTCCCTCCTCCAGCTGGCCGCAGGCAACCAGGACCTGGGCTTCCCTCCCTCTGGCTGACCGCAAGCACCCAGGACCTGGGGGTGGGGATCCCTCAGCCCGGCCTGACCCCTCTCACAGTCAGGCTTCCCTCCTCCAGCTGGCCGCAGGCAACCAGGACCTGGGCTTCCCCCCCTCTGGCTGACCGCAAGCACCCAGGACCTGGAGGTGGGGATCCCTCAGCCCGGCCTGACCCCTCACACAGTCTGGGAGCCCTCAAGGGGAGCGGGCCTAAGCCACAGTCTGGCCTCCCTCTGCAGGAGGCAACCAGGCCTATCAGGGAAGGTTCAGCCCCAATCATCTTGACACTGCTGCTGCCTCTGGTTTTCCTCTGCAGGAGGCGACCAGGCAATCAGGGGAAGGTGCACCCCCATCACCCCACTGCTGCTGCCACTGCCGGCCTCTGCGGCAGCCTGCCTTGCAGCCTGCCTCCCAGCAGTGTCCTGCCCTTGGCCCTCACACCCGCCACCATGGCTGCCTCTGGCCCATCACCATGCTGCTGCTGCCTCTGGTCTCCCTCTGAGGGAGGCGACTGGGCAATCAGGGGAAGGCGTGCCCCCATCACCCTGCTGCTGCTGCCACTGCCCACCTCCGCGGCGGCCTGCTTCGCGGCCTGCCTTCTGGCAGTGGCCTGCCTTCAGCCCTCTTGCAGCCACCACCATGGCTGCCTGCCTTCAGCCCTCGCACTGTGGCTTTGTCCAGAAGGACCTCTGGTCTAATTAGCATATTACCCTTTTATTAGTATAGATCATTCTTATAATGGATATATTTGCTTCAATGAATAATATCTGCCTGTGAAGATTAGAAGACAGAAAGTTATGCATCCAACAGTATTTTAAACTCCACAGTTCAAATATATTGTGAAACTACTAACAGCTTTTAATTCAATAACTTCTAGTTAGTTTTTTGAAAGACAAAAGTGAAATTGAGGGGTAATTGAATGTAAATAATTTCACAATTCAGAGAGAGAGAGAGAGAGAGAGAGAGAGAGAGAGAGAGAGAGAGAAGGAGATGGAGCAAGTAAAATCAAAACCAAAACATTACTTTAAGGGAAAGAAGCATGACACCACAGACTTTTTTCATTCAAAACATTTTATGGCATAATCGGTTTCCACACAATATGTTCAGTAGTTCTCATTCCAAACTAAAGCACATTAACTTTTAATCATACATAAAATGTCAGTTGTTAGCCAAAGAACAGAGAAATTCTTCACAAAACTTACACTGATAAATTAAAACCTAATGTTAGCTCTGCCAAATTCATTAGCAGAATTACTTTAATGAATTCCCACATAACTCAAAGAAAGAAATTGCAGCTCAAAAAATTGCTAAAAGAAGACTTTCAGTTTGAGTCTCTCTCTCTCTCTCTCTCTCTCTCTTTCTCTCCCTCTCTCTCTGACTTCAAAAAACAGAATTGGGAGAGAGTGATTCTATAAAAGGCATTGACCTTACATTAACTAATTTGAATCTTATTTATCACATATTTATGGTAATTCTGCCTTCACTTATTTTTCTTTTGCAACTTCTCAAATTTAGACAAAAACCTTAACTGTTCATGCAAAAATATGAATGATGTAAATATCTTTATTATCCAATGTCATACTTTGGATGAACGTTATCTGACTTTTTTACTGCCTATGAGAGAGAAATCCAATGTGTCTTATTCTGGGGAATCTCAGGTCTAGCAGCAGTCACCTAATCCACATTTATACATTTTGTCAAACCTTATTATTTGGAGCAATGAATCAATCAATCACAGTATTGTATTGTCTTTAAGTTTGAATTTGCAGAGCACTCTCTCAAATGCAATCTGTAAGGGAACTTACCGTATCTGAGATTCTTAATTAAGATTCTACATACTTGATTATGCAAGGGTCTGATTTAACACATTCCCTATCTGATTCACAAAGTATCTTTCCCATATCAAACACATTCATACTATAAACAAAAAGAGAAATCATATAGTGTACACATTTATAGATTGGCTTAGATTCTGAGAATATTTTTATTTTATAATTTTACAACTATTCCAAATAATAACTTGCATTGCACAATCTAGAAAGTATATATCTTCTTACTTTTTCTTTTTGAAGGCAATAAGAATCAGAATTTTATACATTTAAGGTAAGATGCTTTATCAATTTTTAGCCCTTTTCCCTTGGTTTCATAATCATTGGAATATAAATATTCTGCAACTCCCTTTGCATTATCTTCCAGATATTTTTTAGCCCAATGTTTTAATAATTCACAGCACTTGATTTTATAAGATTCTGATCTTGAAGTCTTATTATGACCAATAATTTATATTAATTTTATCCAAAGCCAAATGATACTTTAATTTTAATTTTTCTGTTTATAAATAACCATCTTACTGTCCTTTAAACATGCCTTGAAGGTACTCATACTCTCATCTTCTTATTCCTAACCCTAACCTCAATCTAATTCATACACTATAAAGAATGAAACTTTCTAACATTTTAAAAACCTATTTCAGGTCATAGTAATCTACTTTCCTGAAATCTTATGCCTTATGTTGTATTTCATTTTTTGGAGTTTTAAAGCATTTTTATTTCCAAACCTGCTATAAGTAAGCAGCACAAGAACAGAAAGGTGGTGTGTTGTTTTGTCTCTTTGTGCTGTAATTAGCATAGTGCCTTGTATACTACAATTGGCCAATCATCTTTTAGAAAGAGATACCAGTAAAATAGAAGCTGGCATTGTAACTCAGAACACAACATTTAACAAAGAGATCCTGCAAATAAAAATAGAAATGGAGAGCAGGCAGTTATGATGCTTTCATCATCTAATAAAAAGCAGGTAAATACATTTATAAGGAGAAGGAAAATAAACTATTCCTGGACCTAAATGTAAAGAGAAATTCATTATGTAAATGTTTCTTTGAACAACTTAATGGACAGGCCTTTAACAACAGTGTCACAAGATGTTAGACTAATTTGCCATGTAGTTGTTTCTTATGTCTATCCACAATAAATACAATAAGCATAATGAAGAATCAGATTTTATGAGGGAATCTCTGTGCAATGAAATAATATAGCATAGGTTTGAAGAGTTGTTGTGAGAAAGAACCATTGGATATTCTCATGTTCCTGAAAGGGTTAAATTGTATGGAAGATATGGAAGTGCTAGAAATATAAATTAGAGGTAGATACTGAAGAAATAAATGCATTTTGATTTAACTATGAGGGGAAGATGAAGAACTGTAATGTGGGAGAAACATAATTAGACTTGAATTTTAGAATGACAGTTCAGATTGTACCACCACCTTAAGTTCTGTGTATTTATCCTACTGAAATAACCACACAGATATATTTCCAAAGGCTTCTATAGAGCAATGCTTGATTGAAAAGCAGAATAATTTGTGACCATCAGTTAAGTATAACTACATAATCCTATCTAATAAAAGAGTAATATGCAAATTGACCATCACTCCAACACAAAGATGGTGGCACCCATAACAGCCAGGACGAGACACGGGTGTCGTCACCCTGGCAACGACGCCAACACCCCATGCCCCAGCCATGGAGGGAGGGAGGGCTGCGGACACAAAGTGGGGTTGCTGAGCTGGGGGCGTGCCCTGAGCCACCGCCCCGCAGCTCGGGGCACACCCCCAGCCCGGTGGACACAACGCGGATACAGCCCAGCGGACACAATGCGGGGCTGCTGGGCTGGAAGTGTGCCCCCGGCAGCCACCACATGACTCAGGGGCACGCCCCCAGCCCGGCAGACACAACACAGGGGTTCCTCTGCACATGAGCTGCAGAGAAAACACCTTTGCTGACTGCTCATTGGCTAAACTCCTTGTATGCTGCCACTGGCAGTGTTCTTGGTAATTTGGGTAATAAGAATCCAAGATCTTGGGTTTTTCCATCTCACTCCTGGAGGAAAAAATGAAGTTCTGCTGCTGGAGGGGCTAAGAAATATCATATCCTTCCCTAGCCAGTTTGCTCAGTGGATAGAGCCTCGGCCTGCCAACTGCAAGGGCCAGGTTCGATTCTGATCAAGGGCATGTACCTAGGTTGCAGGCTCCTCCCTGGCTAGGGCTCAGGTCAGGGATCATGCAGGAGGCAACTAATCAAAGTGTCCCTCTCACATTGATGCTTCTCTCTGTCTTTCCCTCTCTCTTCCACACTCTCTAAAAATCAATGGAAACATATCTCCAGGTGAGAATAAAAAAGAAAGAAAGAAAGAAATATCATATCCTTTGAAAGACACATCTTGAAAATGCCTAAAGGAAGTTGGCCTTTTTTTTCATGGTGAAGGGACTGGAGTCCGTGTTGATGAAAACACCTTGGCGGCTGTGGCAGTGACAACATCAGTGGGGTGATGGGGCTGGCGCCTTCCCCTGATCAGCCTGGTCACCTCCCGCAGAGGGAGGCCCGACTGTGGCTTAGGGCCGCTCCCCAGTAGGACATCCCCTGAGGGCTCCCAGTATGTGAGAGAGGGCAGGCTGGACTGAGGGACCCCCCGCCCCAGTGCACCAATTTCGTTCACCAGGTCTCTAGTATAGTATAACTCCATATTAAGAAAAAACTGTAAAACACTGTACAAATGAAGGACAGTTATGTTTACAGATAGAGAAAGATTTATAAAATGTGCTAAGGAAAGGAAGTGGTTCAGTCTCAAGCATTTGCCCAGAATATAGATTGCAAGAAGAAAGGTCTTCTTGACAAAAAGGAGCCAGGCTAACTTTGAATTCACAACTTTTCCCAACCTTTTGGAGACATGAGTTTGCAAAGTAACCAACTGGCCCAAATTCTAAATTGTGATGGTGCCTGCAGAGAGAGAACAGATCAGAGTTGAGCTGAAAAAGCTGACACACTGGTGAAGATTGAGTGTGGGTTGCCAGAGCAGTATACAACCCTGGCTGTGGCAGAAACTAGGGGAATCCATAACCTTGTGAAGGCTTTTTCCTCCATGAACCCTCTTGGGACATAGAAAAACTTAGAAAGAGCCCAACAGCCACTCTGGTGCAGACTTGGCGAGGAGAGCAGCAGCCATTGAGGGAGCAAACCACTGCAGAAGAGAAACCTTAGTGTGTAGGGAAAGGGTAATGAGTGCCACTGCCCTTAGGGCACTGATGAAAACTCATTGCAGACCCATGAAGGGAAAGAAAAAACATAAAAGAAAAACAAATGAGCACACTAAAAACTCATGAGAAGCATCATTATACACTAAGCCCATAACCTGTGAGACAAAGTGTTTATAATCAATCAGCAGGGGTTTTGTGGGAAGATTTTAAACGACAAATTCAACTTCATTATTAGATCTGGGGTTATCCTGACTATGTATTTAATTTTGAGTGAATTGTGGTTATTGTGTTTGTGTGTGTGTGTGTGTGTGTGTGTGTGTGTGTTTAGAATTAGTGTACTTCATAGACTTTTAATGTTGGCAGAGTCTGTAGTAATATTTTATCTTTTACTTCTCATATTTTAAATTTGTCTTTCAATTTTTGTTTTCCATTTTGCTGGAGGTTCATTCATTTTATTGATTTTTTCCAATAACAACTTTAAGAGTCTGATTTTTTTCTTTTCTTTCTTTTTTTCCCTCTCATCTTCATTATTTCCTTCATTCTGCATACTTGAATTTTTTGTTCTTCCTTACTAGTTTTGTGAGGAAGAAGCTTAGATTATTGATTTGAGACCTTTCTTCTTTTTTAATATAAGCATTTAAAGATATATATTTTCCTTTAAGCATTGCTTTAAGCATATTGCTTTAACTGTATACCATAATTTTTATATGCTATAGTTCTATTTTTCTTCAGTGCAGATTTTTTCAAATTATTCACAGTGACATGAATTTTTAGAAGTATGTGTTTTATTTCAAAATGTTTGAAGATTGTGCTATTATGTTATTGTAAATTTCATTATCGCCAGAGAATAATTTCATATGATTTGAATTTTAAATTTGTTTTTAGTTTGGCTTATGATGCATAACAGTGTCTATTTTGGTGAATACACAGAAAAATTCATTTTATTATGGTTTTACATTATGTTTTGTATAGTTTTTATTTTTTTTTGTATTATGATTTTATGTTATGAGATTCTGATCATGTTTAAGTCCTATGGAAAACAATGGTATTTTTGGTTTAGCAGACAATTGGCCTGGTGGCAATTAGGCCTCGAGTTTCTCTTAGATTTTCAAGAGTTTAATTAATTTCAATTAATTTCAGTAATTTCAATATTCATTCCATTTTTAAAGTCTTTGCAATACTATTCTGATTTCTTGGGCATTTGCTTGCCCTGTGGCCAGTTTGTAATCAAAGTAATGGTCTAACAGTAGTTCAGTGTTCACAGTATGTTGTGTGCTGTATAATATCAAATCCATTCATACACACCTCAGGGCTGAGCCCAGCAGTCTATTACAAATATTTCATGCATCACTGTCAAGAGCTTTTCCCTTTCCAATGTATCTCTAGTATTTTCTGGTTCCCTGGGGCTCTTCTTATTTTCTGCCAGAGAGAAATAAGGAACTTTATTTACCCTTCTCTTCCATGCACTCCTGCATTTGTACCTGCATCAGGGCTAAGATTCAAAAAAGTTAGAAAAGGAGAAAAAGCCCAACAGGGGTTGGCTGCACAATTTAGGGACCATAACTTGTTCAATAAGAGAGAAAGATAACCCTTCCTCATAGTCAAAGTAACCTACATTGCGTCTACTGCCACTGAGCACTGCCAAGCAATCCCTTTCCAACTCCAAGAGTTCGCTCTGCCTCTGACAGTGATGGCTACTGGCAGAAAAAAGGGATTACTGCAATTCTGATTTCCCCCAATCAGTCTGATACTAGCTACTTTTAAAAATCATTAAGTGCTACCTCTTGTCTCCTGTCCTTGTTTTTACCTGCATTCTGTAGAAAGGAGAGAGGGCGGAGTATATTTATATTATTTTACCCCAAATCAGAAATTATCAACACTTCTTATAAAGTTAAACATGCACCTATGACCCAGCAAGCCACTCCTAAGTATTCACCCAAGAAAAATGTAAAATGTTATGTTCATACAAATATATATTTGTCTTAGTTGTCTCAAGCTGCCATACAAAATACTATAGACTAGGTAGCTTAAGCAGCAGGGATTTGTTTTCTCACAGTTCTGGAGGCTAGGAAGTCCCAGAGGTTCTGGCAGCTCTCTTCCTGGCTTATAGGAAGCTGCCTTTTTACTGTGTCCTCACATGGTGGGATGGGGGAGAGGGAGAGAGGGAGAGAGGGAGAGAGGGAGAAGAGAGAGTCAATCCAAAGTCCTATTAGATTAGGTCATACCCATAAGATCTCATGTAACCTTAATTACCTCTTAAAGATCTTATCTCCAGACATTGTCACACTGAGAATTAGGGCTTCAATGTATGTTTTTTGGAGAGACAAAGTTTACTCCACAGCACACACATACAAATAATAAATCGCTCACACATACACACACCTCTCTTAAGAACAATTAATATTAACCTATTACTTGTATTTTTGCCCTTTTCACATTTAACATTTTTAGCAATTACTTGGTTAGCAGTTCTTTTAGGATAATTTTCCCAAATCACTGGGCTCTTGGTGGAGGTTTGCTTTTCATAACCCCACTGCATTTCTTTTTAAAAGGTCATAAAAAATATTTATAAGTAATTAAATATGTTAGATTTCAATTGTTTGTTATCCCTAAACAGGAGCTAGAAATTTAGAAAAGTTAAAAGGAAAACTCCAGCTTTTTACTTGCAGCTCTGACTAAGTCCAACAAGTAAACAGCTTAGAGGTTTTCACTCCTGCTCTTACAACAAGAAAACTGAAAAAACAAGAAGACTTCTCTGGACCCATCAAGAAACTGATGTTACAGGGCAAACAGCTATTTTAAAATCTGGAGTGACAGACACATCAAGAGAGATCCAGGAACTGAGGTTTGGTTACCCTAAGAAGTCACTGAAGCCATTAACTGAAAGGAACACTTACATGGTAATTTTAATGAAACACTGAATGCGGAATAGCATTAGAATATCTACAGGAGCTCCACCAGATGCCTTTCTGGTTCTCACAAGGTGAAGAATAATTTTTGTTAAAAACATTCAGAGCCTTCTTTATTAAAAGTATTTTTTCCAGGATCAGTAATTGTCAGAGCTTACCTTTTCTGGGAAAAAAAATTCCTGTATGTCCAGCACATTCCAACTTTCCTACCTTATCTATGGGGGGAAATACCTTATCAACAGGGGTCAGGGTTTTGAGGAAATTGATTGGAAGCTCTGAAGCCAGGGATGGGAATGGAGGAAACAATATTATTCCACCAGAGAAACACTTGTGATTGTTAGACATCCAAGACATAGCCCTATATCTTATCACCACCACAATGGGGCTCTAGTATATAAAAAATGCATGACAAAGATTTTCTTGGAGGAGGAATACATGGGAAGGCCATAGTAAAGAGGGGACTAGAATAAGGAAGAATTTGAAACTTCTTGTACCTATAAACTACCTAATAATTTTTTCATATGAGTCTGATAAAAGGAATGGAAATATAAAATAATTCTTGACAGTAATGATATCCTTATATAGTTTTTACTCCAGAGTTACAGTCAAAGATAATTTCTATTTTGTTTCTAACACTAATTTGTTTCTATTGTTAATTTCCTGGACTCTAAATTTATAGTTTCTACAGTAAATTGGTATTTGAGGAAGGGTGATTCTTAGCAGTACTTTTCAGCATATTACAAGCACTTAGAGACAAGGCCGTCTGAATGCTTAATTCCAAACTTACTCACAAATCATTGTGGTAACCAAAATTAGCCCTTCTATTTTTCAAATGCTTTTTGGAAGAAAACTCCTCTTGGGTTGAGAAACACTAATAAGTTATCTGAGTATTATGACCAGTTCTAATAAGTTTTATGGTTAGCACCAATTGCCTGAAGAAATGATATTCAATTATATTTCTAATTTTTTATGTTTATGAAAATATATATTTTTTTAAAGAGAGAGTGGAAGTGGGGAGAGACAGAAAGAGAGAATCATTGATGTGAGAGAGACACATCAATTGGTTGCCGCTTGCATGCACCTCAACTGGGGGTGTGGATGGAGCCTGCAACCTAGGTACATGCCCTTGATTAGAATCAAACCCGGCCATGGGGCTGGGGCTGGGGGCCAGCCCCCCTGCGTGTTGTTCTCTCTGACTCTGAGGCTGGGTGCAGGCTGCCCTCTCTGCTGTTCTCTCAGGCTCTGGGCCCCTGCCAGGCCCCTCCTCCTGAGCTGGTCATGACTGTTACGGTGTCTCGGCCTATTTTGCATATTACCTCTTTAAATATATAGATATAATTTCTTTATCTCTACTAGTAATCATACAATAACTCTTTAAATTCAATATCTAGAGTGACCTCAGAAGAATGGTAGTGTGAGAGTGTACCTTGTCCTCTCTCTGTAAAATTTCAACAAGTTAACCAACTATAATTCAATAAAGAAATCCCTGCTCAACACAGATGCCAGATGTCAGAGATACTCACACATTGAAACACCAAAAGGTCAGAAACTGCAAATAAATGGGGAGACCAGAGGGAGGAAAGTGCAGATGACCCGCAGATGCAGCCCTATAGCCAGGAGCTTGTGGATTGCCCAGCTGGGAAAGAGAAGAAAGTTGGCAGTAGCAGCCATTTCCTTTGACCAGGAGGAACAGGGAGCTGCTGGAAAATGTAGGTGCAGCCCAGTAGGGTGAGTGGTGAGGGAGAAAACAGTGTATAAACAGTGTCTGAGTCAGCAGATGCCTGACAGGGCATGGGGCTCTGCCAGGTGGCTCTCCACTGTTAGGCCAGCAGTGGTGTTTCAGACAGAAATAGAACCACTAAGTCCTGCCCCCACTTTGATTCCCAAAACTTACCTACCATTGCCCTTGGAGTTGGGTCCAGGAGTGTGGTGAAGCATGGGACTTGGTTGGAATGTTTGTAAGGAGGGCTCTCCAAAAGGTAAGGGGCCTCTAGGGGTTCTTTGCTGAAGGTGGCAGCCCCTGCCTTGACTTTTACAAACAAGCCTGAGCCCCTGGGTATTTTGCTGAATCTATATGTTTAGTCTTTAACCCCAACCTTTTAGAAGCATGTGCTTTTCAAGGATACTTACCCTGCTGATTGTATCTAGAGGTTAATTTTAGTTCAAGCTGTTGTTACCATAAAAGCCTAAGGAGCCGAAACAGGTTTGGCTCAGTGGATGGAGCATTGGCCTGCGGACTGAAGGGTCCCAGGTTTGATTCCAGTCAAGGGCATGTACCTGGGTTGCGGGCACATCCTCAGTAGGAGATGTGCAGGAGGCAGCTGATCGATGTTTCTCTCTCATCGATGTTTCTTTTTTTTTTTTTAATATATTTTATTGATTTTTTTACAGAGAGGAAGGGAGAGGGATAGCGAGTCAGAAACATCAATGAGAGAGAAACATCGATTCAGCTGCCTCTTGCAACCCCCTACTGGGGATGTGCCCACAACCCAGGTACATGCTCTTGACCGGAATCGAACCTGGGACCCTTGAGTCCGCAGGCCGACGCTCTATCCGCTGAGCCAAACCAGCTAGGGCTCATCGATGTTTCTAACTCTCTATCTCTCTCCCTTCCTCTCTGTAAAAAATCAATAAAATATATTTTTTTTAAAAAAGCCTAAGGAGGCTGGCAATTGGGGTTGTTTTGGTTCCTCCTGCCAAGCAGCCCCTTAGCCTTCTCTTTCACAGAAATGTATGTCAGAGTAATCCATTCATCTGTCACTCAGGGTCTGCTGGTCATGACGTCCTGGCACAGGAGCATATTATCTGTAAACCAAGAGCTATTGCAGTAGAACTACTGTTTTCCTCTGTAACTGATCCCTGGGAGATGTGCTTGGGGTGGAATTCCATTGAGGTCAGGGTCGCCAATCAGGTGAGGGAAAAATAAATCCCACCTCCAAACGACACAGCTGTATTGTCTTGTAAATACATAGAGGTAAATAATCTTGTGATTCAGCACCATAAACTGGAAAATAGTAGAAAAACCTCTTCAGAGATAAATCTGAAAGTAAAAGGCAGCATATACTGCAAATAACCACAGTAATGAGGAGGACAAAAAAAAATGAAAAATCCCCAGAAAGTAGGCTGGAACACATGGAAATATGTGATATAAATAATACATATTTCACGATTGCAGTTCTGAAAATACTCAATGAGATGTGAGAAAATACAGACAGGCAATTCATTGCACTCAGAAAACAAATCAATGAACAAAACCAGTACTCTACCAAAGAGATTGAAACTTTAAAAAAAACACCAATCTGAATTTCTGAGAATGAAGCATGCAATTAAGGACATTAAGTGTAAACTACTATATCAATTGATGCAGAAAAAGCATTTGACAAAATTCAGCACCCTTTCTTGATAAAAACTCTCAGCAAAGTGGGAATAGAGGGATCTTACCTTAACATAATAAAAGCCTTATATGACAAACCTACAGCCAACATCATACTCAATGGGCAAAAACTAAAACCATTTTCCCTAAGAACAGGAACAAGATAGGGATGCCCACTTTCACCACTCCTATTTGACATAATACTTCAAGTGTTAGCCATAGCGATCAGAGAAGAAGAAGAAATAAAAGGTATCCAAATTGGAAAAGAAAAAGTAAAACTGTCATTATGTGCAGATGACATAATATTGTACATAAAAAAACACTAAAAACTCCATAAAAAAACTAATGGACTTCATAAACAAAATTGGCAATGTAGCAGGATACAAAATTAACACCCAGAAATCTATGGCTTTTTTATACACCAATAATGAATTCACAGAAAGAGAAAGTAAAAAAAAAATCCCATTTACAATTGCACCAAAAAAGTTAAGATAGCTGGGAATAAACTTAGCTAAGAAGGTAAAAGACTTGTACTCGGAAAACTACAGGACATTGAAAAAAGGGATAGAGAAAGACATAAATAAATGGAAGAATATACCATGTTCATGGATTGGTAGAATCAACATCATTAAAATGTCCATACTACCAAAAGAAATCTATAGATTCAATGCAATCCCTATTAAAATACCAATGGCAGATTTCACAGACCTACAACGAATTCTCCAAAAATTCATCTGGAATAAAAAAAGACTCTGAATAGTCACAGCAATCCTGAGAAGAACAAAGTTGGAAGGATCACAATGCCAGATATCAAGCTGTATTACAAAGGCACTGTTCTCAAAACTGTCTGGTACTGGCATAAGGCAGGCATATAGACCAATAGAACTGAATGGAGAACCCAGAAATCTACCCAAGCCATTATGCTCAATTAATATTTGACAAAGAAGGCAAGAGTATACAATACTCTTGACAGTTTCTTCAATAAATGGTGTTTGGAAAACTGGTCAGATATATGCAAAAAAATGAAATTAGACTACCAACTTACACCATACACAAAAATAAACTCAAATGGATAAAGGACTTATATATAATACAGGAAACCAAAAACATCTTAGAAGAATCCATAGGCAGCAAAATATCAGACATATGTCATAGCAATATCTTTACTGATAAAGCTCCTAGGGCAATGGAAACTAAGGAGAAAATAAACAAATGGGACTACATCAAAATAAAATCTTCTGCACAGCAAAAGAAACCATCAACAAAACAACAAGAAAGCCCACTGCATGGGAGAACATATTTGCCAATGTTGTCTCCGATATGGTTTTAATCTCCAAAATTTACAGGGAACTCATACAACTTAACAAAAGTAAGATAAACAATACAGTCAAAAAATAGGCAAACGACCTAAATAGACACTTTTTGAAAGTGGACATACAGAAGGCCAAGAGACACATGAATACATGCTCAAAGTCACTAATCATCTGAGAGATGCAAATCAAAACAACAATGAGGTACCATTTCACACATGTCAGAATGGCTATCATCAACAAATCAACAAAAGACAAGTGCTGGTGAGTATGTGGAAAAAAAAGGAACCCTCGTGCACCACTGGTGGGAATGCAGACTGGTACAGCCACTGTGGAAAACAGTATGGAGTTTCCTTAAAAAGTTAAAAATGGAACTCCCATTCGACTCAGTAATCCCACTTCTAAGAATAGATCCCAAGAAATCCCACTTCTAAGAATAGATCCCAAGAAATCAGAAACACCTGTCACAAAGGATATATGCGTCCTCAGAGGATGGCAGGAGTGAGAAACTGGCATTAAATATACCCAGCCTTGCCCACGCTTACAGAAAGGTCACCACGACCTACAGGACACTGAAGCAGGATATTAAGTCCCTGGTTCATGAACTGAAAGAAGAGAGATCCAAATGCTCCAGGCAAGAGGAGGAAATGGCGGAAATGCTGAAGATGCTGAGGTCCCTGGGAGAGGTCATGAAAATCTCCACTTCACAAGCTGCTTTGCCAAACCTGTCAGGATGCCAGAAGCCAAGCCCTGATGGCCCCGTCCTCAGGAGTGGACCTGGGTCTTAAAGCAGCGCTGTTCCCTCTTCTCCACGTGGCCTCTCCAGCTGCCACTCTGCTGCCTTCCTCCACCTTCACCTCCACCTGAGGGTCCCTGAGATCAGTGGGTGTGTCCCTGGGCTGGATTCTTCCTCCTCCACATGTAAAGGACATAAGACTTGGTGTAACACACCAAGACTTGTTTGGATTTTCTCTTAATAGCAATGAAAGAAATGCTGTACTACTTAAATGATGCATCTTGGACTCAAAATGTATCTTCATCAAACAACATTTCTCAGACTT
>NW_005370134.1:739364-755192 GCF_000412655.1 Myotis brandtii
AGTCAACATTTATATTTTATTCTCCTCTTAAATATTCTGTTTAAAATTTAAAATATATTTAACTTTTCAATAAAGACTTTTAATTGTAAAAAAAAAGTCAATGAAGTTTTGGAGGTTTGCATAACATGTCGTACTTACTAGCCTATCATATTTTTAAAATGAGTTTTTTCCAAACTTAATTTATATAAGGTAATACATTTTTTATTATTTTATTTTATTATTTAAAGTATTACAAATAATAGTACACATGTCTCCTTTTTTCCCCATTGACTTTCCCCCAGCCTTCCCAACCCTACCTGTACATGCCCTCAACCACCCCCTCCAGTGTCTTTCGTCCATTGGTTATGCTTATATGCATGCATACAAGTTCTTCGGTTGATCCCTTACTCCCTCTTAACCTTCTCCTGTCCCCCCACAACTCTCCCCTGCCTTCCCACCACATGATCTCTCTCATTTGTGGAATATAAAGAACATTATAAACTGATGAACAAAAATATATACAGAGGCAAAGAAGCATCAAACAGACTGTCAAACTATAGGAAATAAACTTTTAAGAAAAGTCTATATTCCTTAAAAAGTAAAGTTTGTTTTGATTAGAGTCCTTTTGGTTATAAATATCAATCACTAATAAAACAAATATATTAAACTCTATGTGCAATACATTTTCAATTTACATGAATATTATGTACATATATTGCATTTGTCTAGATTTTGAATGACTTGTCTCTCTAAATAACCAGCTCATTTTTTGCTTTAATCTCATTGAGAAAGAAATACCAGACAGTTAAAATTTAGAACTCTAGTTCTCATATATGCATCATTTTTGCTGGTTCTGTACACTGGTTCTGTACTAGCTGAACCTGAAAAAGTACACATTCTCTTGGACTGGGATCCAAATCACTTCCACATGCCATGGAACCAGTGCTCCCACCAGTCTATAGTTGAGCTTCTGAATTATATTGTGCCTATCTGGGTCAGGCCATGTAGAGAAGTTTTTCTTTTTTTTCTTGCCTGATCAAATGTCAGAGATGATGAAGAATGTCTCCAAGAGCTTAATACTATTAGGCCTTGGAACAGACATGTCAAAAGATTACTGAGGCCATATAAGAAATTCTGTCTAATATGACAGGGTACTGAAAAAAAATAAATCAGGAGACCTCTTCTGATGTTACATCTAATATGCTTTTTATGGTGTGTTTTTTTCTTTATGGAATTTTGCTTAGACTTAAACTACCTTATCATGACACTATTTATGTTCCATAAGAGCTTTCCACTTTTCGTGTAGAATTCAATGATATTTTTAGTAAATTCACTACTTGTTCAACCATCACCATAATTCAGCTTCAGAAAATTTCATCACCCCAATAATATCTCTAATGTTCACTTACCAGATATGCTTTTGATCCTTCAAAATTGTTCTTCTACTGACCATAATTTTGATTCCTACTGCTTAAAAAATAAATCAATTCATTTTAAAAGTTGGAAAAGACTTGCATGCTACATTTAATTGTACATACCCTCCTCTTTACTGAGCATCACTCACATAGAAGTGTGTTTCATTTCTGAGTTATTTATTTATTTATTTATTTATTTATTTATTTATTTATGTATATCATACAAATGATTAAGACATATATCTTCATGTAGTTTCTCCCAAGGCACAACTTGATTCAAGGACTTCGGCTCAGATGTTCTTTGGTTGGTGATCCCCTAAAGAAGTGAAATTGAAAATGTGAGAAAGTTAGTAAGGGTGTGTTGTTGAGCTAGTCTCCTCTGTGGTCATTGACTTTTACTACTGCTTGGTATCCTTGGAGAAATGTGTACAATGTGCCTCAGAATTGTATCTGAAAAATAAGAAAGAAAACATTGAGACTTTCCTCATTTATTGAGGGTTTTCCCCAAGGTGGGAATTCATTTACACATTGAGGCTGCCCTTTTAATGGTTGGAATCTGCTCTTCTCACTTCAGAAAAAGTCCATGAAAGAGAAAAGTGGAAGATTCAGAAGGCATTGAGGTGAAATATAAGCAGCAGGCAGAGAAATTGTCAACCAAATGGCACGTATTGTTATATCTAAGCGTCAAGGAGGTTTCCCATTATCCTTGAAGCATCGTATTTAGATTAATTGCAAAGTGTCATTGCTAACACTTTTAATACTGAGTTCTTGAATGCTCTTTCTAGGTCATTAATGTCTCCTGTTATTTTTTCCCCCCATCTTTGTTCTATATCCTTAAAATCTGATCCTAGTTATATTTTCCCATTTCCTCTTGGGACATTTTCTATAATTCCATTAGTGAGTAAAATAGTTCCTCTAATATCAAGTACCACAGTGTTCAAGTTGGACTATACTGAGCCCTGACCAAAGTTGTTTTGAGAGGTTATAAAGGGAGATAAGAGTGAATTTGAGAAGACAGCATGTCATTTTGCAAGTCATTCCACTCAGTTGAAGTCTTAGCATGGACTCCAGAAAAACAGAGCCTCACATTATTTAGAAGAGTGAGGGAACTGCTTTTAGCAGGCTGGAGGATTCAAGGATACTTCACCCACATGCTTCAATCTCAGCTCTCAGCATGCCATTCCTTCCCTGCCTTGTCCTCCGCAGTAAGGTCCTGTCATATGAGGTGAGTTATCTAGTCTCAGTCTCCCACTCGGAGGGTCTGTTTTCAAGGGACACTGTTAGTAGAAACTGTCTTTATTTGGGTTCCCTAAAAAAAGAGAGGGAGGGCTGAAACAAGAACCTGTGGGCAGTGCTTGCTTTGGGAAAAGATTCCAATAGAGTAGGAAAAATAAGACTGCATTATTGATTTGTTTACTGTTCTTTGTTCCTGTAGCTCAATCCACATAGAAATACCATAAAGAACCTTTACAATGCACCTCACATTTTTCCTTCTGAAAGGCAGAGTAGCATTTACACATTGCCTCTGGGAAATTCAGTGATCATGTTTTCTATCTTCTAAGTTGTGCAAGCTCATAGCTTTGAAGAAGCCTAAATAAGAAGAGCAGAGAAAAGAGAGAGGAGGAATGAGAGGTAGGGAGAGGGGACTTGGCAAGGAAATTTGT
Organism: Myotis brandtii; assembly: GCF_000412655.1. Taxonomy (NCBI): domain Eukaryota; kingdom Metazoa; phylum Chordata; class Mammalia; order Chiroptera; family Vespertilionidae; genus Myotis; species Myotis brandtii. Next base: position 742,423 of record NW_005370134.1, read on the forward strand.
ACAGTGTGCTTCTCTTTTTGAAAATAGATAAATGGAGGATACGGGAATGTGATTCAGGCCCATCTGCTAAAAAAATGGTTTAGAGAAAAGGTGAAACTGGACAGATCTTATGTAAAAGTTTCCCTAATAGTTTTTTTGTTTGTTTGTTTGTTTTGAAAGAAGCAGTGACCTACTTGGAAATGGCTCCTGAGACTAACTGAAAACAAGGGCTATCCTATGGGTTGACTCTGTAGACAGGACTTAACCAAAGGTTATTTATTTGCTGCTCCCTCCACCTGGAGGAAGTTGTTAGAGGTAAGAAAATTGCTTTGTCAAAGATTACCTGAAATGGACTGAAATTATTTTTGGCCACTCACTGTAACTGTAGCTACCATAAAAATAAAGTTTTTTTTTTCTTTTTAAGTAAGAAAAAAAGAGGGAGTACATTCTTAACACACTGATGGATTGATAGGCATAGCCACTTCACTTTATTGGGTCCTTCTGCAATTTTAAATAATTCTTTTATAGAACACAACTACAATAGTGGTGGTTTAAAAGCCTAGTACTTGAATGTAAGGCAATTGACCTTGAAACAAGGGCTATAACCCTGTAAAAAAGGCGATGTGCATGGATGAGGTGCACTCTCAGAAGTTATTAATTTTAAGAATATCAGTATATTGTTATGAGGCTGTTTGATAGAGCTCTATATACATTTTCAAATTGTTTTGTAAATTCAGTGGGTCTACAAAGGGGAAAAAAGTCACATTTAACTTTGTTAATTTATTGTGAGGTTTAAATAATCTGAGTTCTAGAGATTCTAAGCAAGAACAGGGAGAAATGAAAGATGCAATATTTAAAATCGCTCTGCTCTAGACTCTATATGTTGTGCCCCCCCCCCTCCAATTAATAGATTGAAACCTATCCCCATTGTGATGGTTTTAGGTTGTGGGGTCTTTGGAAGGTAATTAGGTCATTGAAGATGGAGCCATTATGAATGAGGATAGTGATCTTATAAAGAGATCCTCCTGCCCCCTCCACCATGGGAAGATACTGCCGGAAGATAATCTGCTATAAACCAGAAAGCTGGCTCTCACCAGACACTTAATCTGCTACTAACTAGATTTGGGATTTACCAATCCTTGGTAGTATGAAAAATACATTTCTGTTGTATATAAGTCACCCAGTCTGTGGTATTCTGTTATAGCAGCCTGGGTGGACTAAAACACACCATAAAAAAACTGAAATTTTGTAAGAATCTAGGTTCTTACCATAGATAATTCTCTGAGCACCTGGTCAAATCACCAAGGCAGAACAATTCATACACTGCCATTTTGTGACCTTTCTTGATGGGTTACACTTCAGTCTGCCATAGATATGTTGGTCAAGGACAGCGATTTTCAACCTTTTTATATCATTTCACACATAAACTAATTACTAAAATTCTGTAGTACACCAAAAATATATTTTTAAAGATCTGACAAAAAATAGATATAAAGTTGATTCATTCACATCAGAGGGCTGTTGTCTTTTTTTTTCTTAATTTGACAATCTAAAGGAAAATAGATCAGGGCCCTTGACTAAATAGTCAGGTATTGCATGTTTAAGAAATTTTTGCAGCACACCAGTGTGCTTCTTGTGGCATACCAGTTGAAAATCCTATAAGTAGAAACCTTATAGAGCAGCACAGATTTAAGGGACACTGTAGTCGAAGAGGTAATTGCTCTACTTAGATCCCATTTACTGGCATTTGCACTCTATGGCCAGCTGCTGTATTACTCCCTTCTCTTGAGAATCACCTAAGATCAGGTACATGAGGTAAGAAGAGAATCACCTAAGATCAGGTACATGAGGTAAGAAAAAAATCACCTAAGATCAGGTACACGAGGTAAGGGAACTCCTGCCCTCTTTCCTCAAGATTTGACTAACTAAAGAAAGCTGAGCTCCAGAGTTTACCCTGTGAAACTAGACATTGCTTAGCTGTTCCTATTACTCCTTGTTATTTCTTCTCAGTTACCTTTTCTTGAAGATACTTCTCATTAGATCACTTAAATATGATTTCCAATCTCAGGCCTTTAGGAAAGCCAACCTACGACATACCTACAGGGTTGGCTACATGTGCATGTAGCTGTTCAGTCTCATACAGTTCCATGTTTGGCTTAATGTTCTGCTGTTGTCCTGACATTCTGAATTTCTAAAGAAGGAGTCCTTAATTTCCATTTTTACTCAGCTCTGTTGACATCAAACTTTAAGGTCCTGAAATACCACACAGTTTTAAACATGGAACAAATCAAACTATTACCTAAGAATAAGGACATTGCATAGGTTTTTTTTTTATTTTTTATCTTGATTTGATCAAAACAGAAGAAACAAGCAGTTCTAAACAGGGGGTTTCTATAAATAAAGCCCATAAATTATAAGACAGAGGTATAAATTCAGTATTGGGATACCACAGGGATCTAAAGAGATACTATGGGGTCACAAGGGGCATTATTTTGCCAGCTCAATAGAAACATACAAACATTAGAAGTTTTAAGGAGAAAAAAGTCATAGTTTGACAGCTTGGTTGAGTCCTAGTCTTGATTGCCTCCCACTACTAAGACAAAGAGAAAAGTGTACTCTTCATTCTTTGATAGGGCTATATATACCCCTCATTCCAGGCCAGGGCAGATTCCAGTAATGAAAGACATGCTTTTTCAAGAGATGTAAACAGAATTAAGTTAACCTAGATATTCCTGGAAGAAAAAATAACAAATTTAGGTAGAAGATCAGACCTTTAACCATTAAGCAGAATTAACAAATATTACCTCAGAGAACTTTGGAAACAGGGCACACTCATAATTAATGCATTATATGAAATGGGAGTTGGCACTTCAGAGTACCCAAATAAAATCAATACCATGGCTGCCCCTTTCTTTCTTGAAAATGGGTGTAGAGAGTAAAGAAGTTCAAAGAATTTGATAAAGAAACAAACTCACAGATTTATCAGGAGGTCAGGTTGGAGAGAAATGTAGGAAGATGCTATTTTGGTCTATGACCTATTTATCGCACTTTCATTCTTTGTCTCTCTGACCTTACCTGTAGTCCAGGGAATTAACAAATATTCTATCTTCATTGTTCCAGGAATAAGGAAAAGACCTTCTGAAGACCTGCAAAATATGGTAGAAAGGATTTAGTCATTTTTTAAAAATATGTATGAATAATTTTATTAAATAAAATTTGTTTAATTTTATTTCTGAAATATTCAGTATAGGGTATATCATGATATGCTGCAGAATATTTGAGTAAGATAATAGATGTATAGATTAAAAGAAACATTTGAGGATACTGAATCTGATCCACAGACTGAGTAGGTTTCTTACTAATTAATGTGACTTGTGTACATATTCAATGAAAGGAATTTATTTCTAAAACCAATTCTTATATATTGGTGTATTACTTAATGTTACATTAGCGAGAAGAGGAAGTTTATAGTCCTATATAATAAAAGGCTAATGTGGAAATAGAACAAACGGTGGAACAACCAGAATAACAGAACAACTGAACAACCAGTCACTATGACGTTCGCTGACCACCAGGGGGTGTGCATGGAACATGGTGGGTGTCGTCCATGGTAGGATGGTGGAGCAGGTGAGCAGGGGTACCAGACCAAGGTGGGGTGCTGGTCACTGTCATCGGGGCGAACCTCTGGTGGTTACTGAAAATTTTTGCTCCCACGTGCCACGGTCCTGCCTGGCGCTTGCACCTACTGCCAGTGCCGGCCCTGCTTGAACTCGCTACCAGTGCCAGAGCTGCTGCTCACACCCACTTCCAGCACCAGCCTCACTCGCACCCACAGCCAGTGCTGGAGCCACCGCTCACACCCAATGCTGGTGCCCGGTGCTGGTCCCAATCACTCGGTGCTGGCAGCGGGTGTGAGCGGCAGCTGCTGGCCCCACTCACTCCTCAGGGCTTCTCCACCTCCCCCTGCTCCTGAGGGGCAATCAGGGCCGGCAGCCTCTGCTGGCACCCACTGCCAGTGATGGCCCCACTCGCACCCTCTGTTGGCACTCAGCGCTGGTCCTGATTGCTCAGTGCCGTCAGTGGGTGCGAGCAGTGGCTGCTGGCCCCCATCTCCCCTCAGAGCTTCTCCACCTCCCCCTGCTCCTGAGGGGCAATCAGGGCAGCAGCCACTGCTTGCACCCACTGATGGCGCCAGCCTCACTCACACCTGCTGTTGGCGTCAGCCCCAAACGCTCTGCACTGTCAGTAAGTGTGAGTGGGGCTGGTGCTGTCAGTGTGTGGAAACAGTGGCAGCAGTGTGAGCCAGGCTGCTGGCAGAGAGGGGACCAGGGGCCACAGCAGGAGGGGCCAGGTGGGGGTGTGGAGGATGGGCTGAGACCCACCCCTGTGCCCACTGCAGCCTCATGGCCCACAGTTCCTTTCAAGGTGCACAAATTTGTGCATTGGGCCCCTAGTACCTAATATAAATGTCTAATATGGTACATAGTATTTTACAAAATGAAAAGTACATGGTTTTGTATAAAAAATTTTTTCTCTGGATCAGCTTAAGCCCAATATGCTATAAAATTGATAATTATTAAAAAATAATGAGCCCTGACTGGTTTGGCTCAGTGGATAGAGCGTCAGCCTGCGGACTGAAAGGTCCCAGGTTCGATTCCAGTCAAGAGAATGTACCTTGGTTGCGGGCACATCCCCAGTGGGAGGTGTGCAGGAGGCAGCTGATTGATGTTTCTCTCTCATAGATGTTTCTAACTCTCTATCCCTCTCCCTTCCTCTCTGTGGAAAATCAATAAAATATATTTTTAAAAAAATAATGAGATAGTCAATGATCACATATCATGCAACATAAATCTAACTTAACAGAAAATATCTCTACCTGTTAATTATCAATGGTATTATAAACAAGAACATTATATTCTTATTCTAGTTTCCCTGAAAAAAACGTGGACAATAAAAACCGTGCCACTGAGCATAATTTTGAACATTTGATATGACTATCCACTTTATCATATAGATTTGGCTAATGCTATAGATATATGCTGACTAATGAGAAATCTTCTATAATTTACCAGATCGTCAAGGACTAAGAAAAAGAAGTTGGAGGACCTATGACAAAAATGCCTGATAAAGAAGAATGTGGATAGTTCTCTGGAAAGGACACATAATTGAGGCTTTTGTTTCACACATAAATGCTCACCAGAGGAATCCACTACAAAAAAAAATTCTTAGTAATCATGTAGACATCTTGTCCATTTACCATCCAACCTCTTTTTACCAGACACCACAGTGTTTGCTCAACGGGTTGATTTAAAATTTATCTGTGTGACAGGGAGAAAGTATATGTCTATGCTAGAATATAGCCCTTCAGAAGATTTGAGAAGTGTTGAATACCCAAACCACCAATGGCAGAGTCCACTACTGAACCAATAATATTGCACCACTACCTGTGCAAACAGATGGAATATTTTCATCGAGGAGAAGGCATCAATGGATCCTCAATGTAATAAACAGTAATTCAGGATATGAATTTACCTTCCTTTCATGCAATGTATTTTTCCTCCTCTTCCTCAGTGAAGTACTTAAATTCTTTAATCCATCATCATAGTAAAGAGAATTTATATTTCTTCTTATTAAAGAATCCATTTTATAGCCAAAAAGTGCATGCAGAGAGTACAGCTGATGGAATTTTTGGTATTAACATGTGCTCCATCCATCAACCAAAAACAGCTGGCCTGATAAAAACATTGGTATCACCCACTGAGAGTTTATTATGGTTGTTAGGTCATTTTAATTTTGTGCTGTCAACAAAGCCAAAATATATTAATCCAGGAGACAAGATTTATTGAAACTAACTTTTTTCTCAATTATACCAAATTTCCCCAAGTTCGGGTTTTGAATAATGGTTCCCTTGAACTGTAAGTTAAGACTGCCACCTGGCCATTTTAGTCTATTTATACTATTAAATGCCAGGTGAAGGACAGAATTACTATAGTAATTGATCTTGATGTCAAAGAAAAATCAGGTTGTCTTTACTAAGTTGACATGGTAACATGGCAACCTAAGGGAAGTCCATGAGTAACCCAGACTGTTTTCTGGAGGTTTCTCTTAAAACTTGAATTTTAATAGTAAAAAGTAAAAGAAACTAGTAACAACTGGATAAAGCAAGGGTCAATAAGCATTCAAATTATTTACTCCACTGACTGAAGAAACCTAACTAGCTGAAGTGCTGACTGAGGGAAAAATATACATGGGTTGGTTAGTAAAAAAAGGAATTGATTTGTATACATTAAGGTCTCATGATCAGTCACCGATACAAGTATTTAAGCAAATATGTGTATATTTTGCTTGTTAATTGCATATTTGTGTATAATCATTTTTGGCCCATTCCATTCCCCGCCCCCCTTTTATTTTTGTAATCTCACCCAAGGATATTTTTCCATTGATTTTTAGGGAGAGTGGAAGAGAGAGGAAAAGGAGGAAAAGACAGAGAGAAACATCGATGTGAGAGAAACATATCGATTGGTTACCTCCTGTAAAAGCCCCGACTAGGGCCAGGGCCCTAGGAGCCTGAAAACAAGGTAAGTGCCCTTGACTAGAATTGAACCTGGGACCCTTTGGTCTGCAGGCCAACGCTCTATTCACTGAGCCAAACCAGCTAGGACCCTCTCTTATTTCCACTGAGAATATTGGTTGTGATCAATTTAGGATGTCATCTCTAGGTTATACATTTTCTAAGTAATAATTCACAAACTTTAATAAAATATAAAAAATACATTCAATGGGGGAAATATCTTATGAATTCCCCTATATCTCTGTGCCAGATAAAGTTTTCAAGGACAAGCTGATCTCAGCATAGCTTATTCTATTCTTACTTCCCACTGATCCCATGATGTTGCATATATGTGTCTCTAACACTAACGAAGGCATGATGATGGATTGCATTACTCTACTCCATAAAAAAAAGCTTTTGATTTTTCACTGTTGCCTATCTGTGGGAACCACGCCAGGGTCCCTGGATAGTCAAGTCCAATGGGAGCACAGAGGCCTTGTTGTCAATACACCAGAATGGCCAAGGCTGCTCTGAACATGAGCCTAATTGGGGTGCCCAAGGCAAAGACACCATGAGTGGGTGCAAGGACACATGGTACACTGTGCTCTTCTGTAACGCAAATGATTGATGTCACTGTTGGCAGCTAGCCTTCTTTGTCTCTGGAGTAACATACAGGTTACTGACCAAGAGTGTGTGAAGAAGTCTGCTAGAGAGAGCCGCTGGGCAGAACAAAGGCTAGAGAGTTCAGAGAGGCTGGAAAGGCTACTGAGGCTGAAGCTCTAAGGGAGAGCTCAGATATAGCTACCATGTTAACCAGCCAGTGTGCTGGGCAGGGGAGATAGGAGAAGCTGCTGAGCCAGAGAGAGTTTAGGTTCCGCTATGATGTGAGGCAGTGAGTCTAGGGGGCAGCATGTGGCTGCTCAGATAATAGCTGTGGATATAGAGACTGATGCTGCTTTGTGAGAAAGATGTACATGTTAACCAGCCGGTGTCTGGCTGCCTGCCTGTATGGACTTTGTTGTAAAGGACTGTTTTGTCTGATGGCTATATGGCCACTGGATTTTGCAGTAAAGACTCATTTTAAAAATATATATATAGTTTTATTGATTTCAGAGAGGAATGGAGAGGGTGAGAGAGAGAGAAACATCAATGATGAGAATCATTGATCAGCTGCCTCTTGCACACTCCGCACTGGAGATCAAGCCCGCAACCTGAGCATGTGCCCCTGACTGGAATCAAACCCAGGACCCTCCAGTCTGCAGGCTGATGCTCTATCCACGGAGCCAAACCAGCGAGGGCAAGACTCATCCTTATACACCCACAACTTCTCATGGCTTCTCCATCTCGGACCCAACAATAGATACTAAATGATTAGCTCTTATGACTAAACCTAGAGCAAATTGAAAAAATAAGTAATAGTATAATTTACTACCATTTCCTGCTTAAATGATCTTTACAGTTAGGTGATGGTATATTTTCTAATTTACACCAAATGTTAAAAATAAACACCTGTAACTAGTGAGCAGAGGATAAAGGAGGAACTTGGACTAAATTCCCAACAGTTAGTACAGTGGTCAGGGTTTGAGAAGGACCTGCCCTGGCATAGTGAGGAATAACTGAGAAGAATACATAGACTCATAGCAACTCAGAGCAGCTGAGCTGTGCAGAGCTCCTGCTGTCTCTGACACTATCACATACAATTTATTGTTACCTATCATAACTGAAATGTTGTGCTCAAATTTGCCCCTGTCTACCTTTCTAGATTTATTCTCATCACACACCTTCTCACTGTATACAGCAACATCATGGCACAACTATTCATTATTCAAACACTCCATGTACTGTCAGTCTCTGGTCCATATTGACACCCTCTCATTGCCTGGACTGCCAATTATCACCACATCCATATTTTTACTCATGAAATCCATGACATAAAATTCCAACCATCTCCTGTCTCTCAGAGGAGAACTTCCTGATTCCTTTAGCAGAATAATAGCACATTTATTTCTACATAGCAGGAATTATAAAAAATAGTGACTGAAAAGAAGAACACGCATCTACTTCAGGAATTCTTATTTATCCATTATTTCATTCCCATTGTTTAATGCATATATAGCATGGAAGTATTACAGCATAATTAGTGATATGAACATAGATAAACATCTTAATAGTAAAACAAACAGTAGTGATTAAGGGAATGCATAAATTATATAATCTCTATAATCCTCAATTTTGCTAAATGAGTATAACAGAATCTACTTCAGCAATCTGTAGTGAGGTTGAAGTGAGAAAATCAGCACATAATTCTGAACAATCATCATTCTATATGGTAATTTCTCAGCAAACATTAGCTATAAAGGCAATTGCAATAATTATCAGTTTTATCATATGCACTTTTTATTAACTACATGGATCCTGGAGCCACCTGTCTAGATGAAAGTCCCACCCTGTCCTTTACTAGTGAAATAAACTTGAATAAACAATCTCAGATCTTCATCTCTATCCTGTATAATAAAAGGCTCATTTGCTAAGTGTCTGGTCATCCGTTCGTCCGTTCAACCAATCAAAGCATAATATGTTAATGATATGCTAAGGTCACTAAACAGCTCACTATGATGTGCACTGACCACCAGGGGGCAGTCAGTCGACTGGTCGACCAGTCGCTATGACATGCACTGACCAACAAGGGACAAACACTCCTTCTGGTAGGTTAGCTCGCTGCTGGGTTCTGGCCGATTGGGACTGAGCAAGACGGGCTGGACATGCCCCAGAGCCCTCCTGCGGTCCCTCCCTGGCTGGCCAACTTCCTGCATCCCTTCCTGGCCCCAATTGTGCATCAGTGGGGTCCCTTGGCCTGGACTGCACCTTCTCGTAATCTGGGACACCTCGGGGGATGTCAATGAGCCAGTTTTGGCCTTATCCCGAAGACCAGGCAGAGGGACTCCACTGGTGCATGAATTCATGCACCAGGCCTCTAGTAAAAGCATAATAGTCCCACTGTCATCAGTTTTTTTGACAAAAATGATGCTAGTCTCTGAAAACAATAAATACTAAATGATTAGCTCTTAAGACTAAACCTAGAGCAAATTAAAAAAATAAGTAATAATATAATTTACTACCATTTTCTGCTTAAATGATCTTTATAGTTAAGTGATGGTATATTTTCTAATTTGCAGTAAATGTTAAAAATAAAAAGTCTGCATTTTTTCATGGATCATTTCATTATGCTAATTAGACTTTATATGCTAAGGTCACTAAACAGCTCACTATGATGTGCACTGACCACCAGGGGGCAGTCAGTCGACTGGTCGACCAGTCGCTATGACATGCACTGACCAACAAGGGACAAACACTCCTTCTGGTAGGTTAGCTCGCTGCTGGGTTCTGGCCGATTGGGACTGAGCAAGACGGGCTGGACATGCCCCAGAGCCCTCCTGCGGTCCCTCCCTGGCTGGCCAACTTCCTGCATCCCTTCCTGGCCCCAATTGTGCATCAGTGGGGTCCCTTGGCCTGGACTGCACCTTCTCGTAATCTGGGACACCTCGGGGGATGTCAATGAGCCAGTTTTGGCCTTATCCCGAAGACCAGGCAGAGGGACTCCACTGGTGCATGAATTCATGCACCAGGCCTCTAGTAAAAGCATAATAGTCCCACTGTCATCAGTTTTTTTGACAAAAATGATGCTAGTCTCTGAAAACAATAAATACTAAATGATTAGCTCTTAAGACTAAACCTAGAGCAAATTAAAAAAATAAGTAATAATATAATTTACTACCATTTTCTGCTTAAATGATCTTTATAGTTAAGTGATGGTATATTTTCTAATTTGCAGTAAATGTTAAAAATAAAAATTCTGCATTTTTTCATGGATCATTTCATTATGCTAATTAGACTTTAAACTTTTAAAACATAATCACCATTCATATAATCTATTAATATTTTATTAGGAATGTGATTAATGGAAAACCTGGTGTTAATACTCACAAATAACAACCAGAAAAAGTGTCCCCAAATGATGCTTTTAAAATAGAAATGCACACACACACACACACACACACATACAAATTCTATGAGTATAATGTTGAGTATACATGGAATTTTCTGCAGATAATGAGTCAAACACACTTGTTATGAAGGCAGCCAGACCATATTTATTCAACATTTCAAACAGGAAAAGTTGAACTGACAGCTTCCTGAGTGTTTCCCAAGTACGTCAATCAGTAGTAATACAGCCACTCTAAGCAGTCTTTATAGAGTATATATTAATTTCTTTAATTTGTTCTCTCTCTTTCTAAAGACTTGCATGAAGTCTTCTGAGGGCACACTACCTAAGACACTTTAACTTGTTACATGAAACAAAAGATCTAATATTTTTACAGCTGAATAGTGCAAAGATTAACTTTAGGAGATAGCATTCACTTCAAATATGAGATAATTGTGTGATTATTAAGGTAAATGACACATAGAACATTCATTTTTGAGATATAATTAGTGACATTTGACCTATGACTATCATTATCTTATTGGGACAAGCACCAAATAGAAACAATCACTATGAAAAAAATGGAATATGATTTTCTTTGAGATGATAAACAATCACAACTGCATTTTCATTCCTACTGCTTTTACTTTTCTTACTTTAAAATAATTCTTTTAAAATGTATGATTTACAACGTGATGATTGTAGTATTGGAAGGAAGAAGTTAGGTCTATTGCTGAGACCTGAGAAAGCCAAGGATTATTGATGCTGCTAAACTCAACAGGGTGTTTTACATTCTATAAACCAATTTTATATTCAATTTTACTTGCCAATGTGAATGTGTATGTTCTCATACCTATCTACAACGTCCCTTTTTCTAGTGTATCTACTCTTCCAAATGTGGAAAAAGAAGTCAAGAAGCATTAGTAAAATTTGACTTGATGCACAGCAATACATCACTCTGACCTAGAGGTGTGTTCTTGCTGAGCATCAAGGCATCGGAAGATGCATTGAGTAATTCACCCTCAGGGTCATTTTCCCTTGTCACTCACACAGCATGTAACCTCTGCTTCACATGAGGAAGGTAAATTATGTACAGCATGGGTAGGAAGGATATGATGAAGGAAAATGACATTTCTGTCTTCAAGTCTGGCATGCATCTCCAACAGCTTAGCCCTCTGTCAGAATGACATCAGCATATAAAGCTCTGGGAAATGAAGGAGACTGTACAGAGGAATGTCAACTGAAAAGAGTAACTATAAACTGACCATCTGCCTCTCATAATAAAATATGTTTCATCTTTAAACTCTCCAAATCATGAACTTTTGTACATGAGTATATGTACAAACTCATTTCATAATAAGTAATAATACAAAAATGTAAAGAATAACACAATTGTTTCACAACTAACTTTAATTTTTTTAAAATTTGAGACAACTATAGATTCACAGAAAAATGCAAAAAAAAAAAGGCAGGGAGGTACTATGTGCTTATCATCCACTTGTCTCCTAAGAGTAAATATAATATGACTATAGTACATTATCAAAACAAGAAAATTAATGATTGACCTTTTAAAGACATTATAATTACAAATATAATTTAGAGATTAAAATTTTAGGCTCTGTTTAATATTATAAGTAAGTAATATACAGTTTAGCCTCTTCATTTTTATTTCAAAGAATTAAGGACAGATGCACTATTTTGCTAAAGAGATTATAAGCACTTGGAACTACAACATAAATCTGTCTATATTGTTTAGTACAAATAATTTCCTTTGAATTTGTTGAATATGCAGATGGTGTAATTTGCATATAATAAATTCGAATAAATAAATTTTATTTTATTAACATTTTTCACATTTATACGATCACTATTTCATAAAGCTTAGTCTACTAATCAATGCTCCAAAAATTCTCAGACATTCTTATATTATTATCCACCATAAACTGAATAAAATATTTGGGTTTATCATTGTTAAATTAATTAAACAAAGAGGCTGTTAGACTAAGGTAGCTTTAATGCTGTAGCAGCCTACATAAGCAACTCAAAATCTAAGTGTGTAAATGCCTCACGGTTATGAAATAAAAATGCTTAGGACAATCAATCAAAAACAGACAAGTAGGCTTTAATCTGGAGCCAAACCAATAATTTTCTCTCTTTGCCTCCTCATCTTCTTATATAAGGACTAGAGGCCCGGTGCACAAAAATTTGTGCACTCGGGGGGGGGGGGGGGGGAAGGGGGGGCCCCCCGCCCGGCCCGGG
>NW_005370134.1:756505-771598 GCF_000412655.1 Myotis brandtii
GCAGGTTTCTGGGGTTTTGTTTAGCTTCTATATTTGCAACATAGTTGCTTAGAGTTGCAGCTGAGAGGCTGGCAAGTCAGGCGGGGAACGTTGGAGTCCACAGTCACTGGAGCAAGCAAGCCTCCCTGTTCGCTTCAGTGCATGGCTGCCGGCCGCCATCTTGGCTGACAGTTAATTTGCATAAGGATATGCTGATTAGCCAATGGGGAGGTTATGGTTCTACCCTGTCACACACAGAGCAAGGCCCGTGGAGGGGGGTTGGGGCCCCACCCTCTGTCACCCACAGAGCAGGGCCGATCATGTTTCTCTTTTTTTAGTGTAGATTTCCCTGGCCCCTAACATCATATAGTATTTTTAGAATTTCTTTTCTTTTCTTTTTTTCCCTTGACTAGCTTTTGAATTTATTTTTTTCTCTTTATTTTATTTTATTTTTTTACAATATACAAAATAAATCTATTACCAGATTGTAGATACAAAATAATTAGCCATTTACATGCAACAAACATTAATATTTCAAGAAAACTGATTTTAAATATAATAATGTTACATGCAATAAACATTAACATTTTAAGAAAAACGGTTTTAATATAATATTACATGCAATAAACATTAATATTTCAAAAAATATTTTAAATATAATAATGTTACCAAAACTGTACTAACATAGTATAATATCACAAAAGTTGTAGGAAATATTAAAAATCGGTAAATAATAGGATTACTTCTATTGTATTCTAAAATACATTTTTTTCCTCTGGCTCTATTTTTGTTCAACAGTTCATTATATTCCACAAATGAGTGAGATCATGTGATATTTATCTTTCTCTGACTGGCTTATTTCACTTAGCATAGTGCTCTCTAGGTCCATCCATGCTGTTGCAAATGGTAAGAGCTCTTTCTTTTTTAAAGCAGTGTAGTATTCTATTGCGTAGATGTACCACAGTGTTTTAATCCACTAATCTGCTGATGGGCAGTTAGGCTGTTACCAAATCTTAGCTATTGTAAATTGTGCTGCTATGAACATAGGGGTGCATATATCTTTTCTAATTGGTGTTTCTGATTCCTTGGGGTATATTCCTAGAAGTGGGATCACTGGGTCAAATGGGAGTTCCATTTTTAATTTTTTGAAGAAACTCTATACTGCTTTCCACAATGGTTGCACCAGTCTGCATCCCACCAACAGTGCAAGAGGGTTTCTTTTTCTAAGCATCCTCTCCAGCACTTGTAGTTTGTTGATTTGTTGATGATAGCCATTCTGACAGGTGTGAGATGGTACCTTATTGTCATTTTGATTTGCATCTCTCTGATAATTGGTGATGTTGAGCATCTTTTTATATGTCTCCTGGCCTTAGTCAGTTATTTTTGGATAAGTGTCTATTTAGGTCCTCTGCCCATTTTTAAATTGGGCTGTCTTTCTTTTGTTGAATTGTATAACTACTTTCTATATTTCGGACATTAATCCCTTATCAGCTGTATCATTGGCAAAAATGTTCTTGCATGCAGTGGGTTTCCTTTTCAGTTTGATGCTGGTTTCTTTTGCTGTACAGAAGATTTTTAACTTGATGTAGTCCCATTTGTTTATTTTTTTTGTTTGTTTGTTTCTCTTGACCAAGGAGTTGTATTGTGAAAATTTTGCTACCTGAGATGTCTGATATTTTGTTGCCTACATTTTCCTCTAGGATTTTTATTGTTTCAGGACTTACATTTAAGTCTTTTATCCATTTTGAGTTTATTCTTGTGTATGTTGTAATTTTGTGCTCTATTTTTATTCTTTTGCATATACCTGCCCAATTATCCCAACACCATTTATTGAAGAGACTGTTTTTACTCCCTTGTATGCTCTTGCATCCATTTCAAATATTAATTGAGCAAGCAAAATGAAAGTAAAATTAGGTATACATAAAAATGCATATAAACATAAATATACACAAAGTCCAAGGAGCTTATAAAATTTTTGTCACTGAAACATATTAAAAGTTATTTAAAAAGGTAGGTTAGGTGAGAAAAAAAATGAGGTAAGTTTAGATGTGTTCAGATTAAAGGGATCATGATAGTGGCAGTTGAAGTGTCCAGAGGGAGAAATGATGGCTGATGTAAAATTGTTGCAATTAGGAATTTTAACAAAGAATGGAGATTCATTTAAATTACTTCAATTAGTGTGTCTTCCCTGTAAAGATTCACAACCTGTCTTCCCTGTAAAGATTCAAATAAGCAACTAAAATTTTTTAACAAACAAGAATTTACAGAATAATTATCAGAGGGCCATTGTAGACTCAAGGAGCTCTAGGGTCTTTAATAGCAGGAATCTCTGTGTAGGTAGTCTTGTCCTATCAGCTGTGGCTAGGAGGGAGAGGGTGCTATACTCTTCTGAACATGTTCTAGAATTTTCACCTGAAGGATTCTCTAAGTAAGGTAATAGTCCATAGGATGGGCTGCATAACTTAGTAAGCTATGGTAGAGAAGATTCAATGTGATTACCAAATCTATTTTATTTTCATCCTGGGTACACAGCTGAGATATTTTTCTGCCTCCTCTGCAATTAGATAGGACCTTGTGACTAAGTTCAGAGCACTGTAACTGGCATTGTGGAGACAGATGTGTGCCAGTTCTGGTATTGAGGCCTTAAATGTCTTTTATGGTCCTCTTTAACATCTCTTCTCTCCATCTGCTAGCAGGATGATGCCAGGGAAATCTTAAAGCTGTTGGGTAGACAAGGATCTCAATGTCCAGGCAGTTCTGCCTACATGCTATTTTTGCTAAATGTTAAAATGTAGCTATGGGAACACAGGGCCTCAAATGCTGGGTTGTCTGGATGTGGCAATGTAGCCTCCCAAGGTGGGTGGTGGTGTGGGGAGATTGGACAGACGGTGTTGCGGCTGCAGACGATGAGGATTGTCTGCCCCTTACAGCTCCTACAGTTCTCCGGTATAGCCAGTGAAGAAGACTGACTGTGGATTGCAGAGAACTAAATAAAGTGACTCCCCTGCTACACTTCACGGTGCCAGCTGTAACGGATCGCATAGATCGCCGTGCACTGGCACTGGGGCAATGCCCATATGCGATGGATTTGGCTGGTGCCTTCTCCATGGACAGGGCTCCAGAGAGTCAAGGAGAGTTTGATTTTACATGGGAAGGTCGACAGTGGACTTTGGGATGTTTTCATGGCCCAGCCATTTGTCATGGTTTGATGGCATGGGATTTGGCTGCCTGGGGCAAGCCTCCCACAGTACCCATGTTTCATTGTATTAATAAGGTTGTGTTAACCTCTGACTCTCTTGCAGATTTGAATGCAGCTGTCAGCAGTTGTTGGCGCCAAGTGTTGGTCTACAGACCTATGTTGGTCTATTAGGGTATTGGCAAGTGTCCAGTCCCTACTTGGTCCCATTGTTACAGCCATATGTCAGTTGTCCCAGAAGGGGGCAACAAGGGGTTGAACCCCAGAATTAGAGGGTACCCAGCTGCCAAGAGGGCAGTCACCCAAGTAGGTGGAGAGGGCACATATCAGCTTTTGGTCCCAGTTGTGGAATAAAACTGAGAGCCAATACTCCCTTGCTGAGAGACAGTTGGCAGCCATGTGTGCTGCCCCACAGGCCTGTGTGACCAAACCCCAACTTTAGCAAAGTAGGGGGTGGGGGGACTATTTAGAACAAAGGGCAGTAGTGAGTACCAGCCCTCTGTCACAGGAATTGCAAACCCTGTTGGGTCCTGTGACTTATGAGACCCTGTAAATTGATGAAACTCCTATGAAGAAGGTACTCCCTAGTCGATTCTGAGAGGGTATGCCACTCCTCCCGGAGACCATGTAGTATAAGGACATGCCTAGTAGGGGAGAACCCTGCTACATAGATGGCTGTGACTGTCCTTTTGGATACTGACAAACTATGCAGTTCAATTCAGATACTAGACAAAGTAGCCCTTTGGCCATAAGAACAGACAGGTGGGCTGTCTTTACAGGCTTAACTGTGTGATTGCCACAATGGCACAAGCAATAGTGGCTAGTAGGCCATCACCCCATGTGGCGACAGGAAATGTGAGTTCCACTTAGGGGTGGACCTACCTAACTTACAAGATTGTGCTAGATAAGTGTATACAGAGATATCCTCAGACACTGCACGCACAGGTGAAAGCAAGAGATGAATTGTTATGACCCAAGGCCTTCCCCCTTGGCAGAGGGGGAACAGAGAGTGTGGACCTGGCCATGGTTCATTACAAGAGAAGGGCCATGGATAACCCTCCTATCCCCTTAGTTACAGTTGCACCCCTTGATCCTGCCCTGGCAATGTAACCAGTGCCCTGCAAGAGATAGTGAAGTACAGGTCATACAAGCCCTGTCCCATGACCCCATCCAAGTTTGTAGGATGGACTGTCAGGGGCATGGTGCTGGGCACTTATGAGTGTTGCTATTGGGGCCAGAGCAGTAGTCATAACATGTTGTAGTCTGTATTACTGTTGTGGACTCTGTGCTCAAGGTACTGGCATATGGGCCAGAGTATCCCTATAAGACCACCCAGCATAAGGGGTAGAGTGTGGGAATGCTAATCAGAGTACGCTGGATGTTCAAGGCCAATTTATCATATGCAGGTGCAAAAGCAAGGACACAGCAATCTTATTGTATGCACTGCGCAGACCTACCTTTCTATAACCTAAATATCGATGTCACTATTTGGCAAGAGCCTCTTTTGTCTGAATTGGTATAAAGATATGTTACTGACCAGCCGGTGCAAGGCTGCTTAGTCAGGCTGCTTTGTTAGCAATGGCTGCTATGTTTACAAGGGCTGCTGTGTTTGCTACTGTATTAGCAAGGACTGCTTTGTAAGGTTACTTTGTAAGGCTACTTTGAAGAACTGTTTCGTCTGATGACTCCTTGTTGGCAATGGCTACTTGGTCTGCAAAAAAGCCTCTCTTATATGCCTATGACGTCTCACATCTATGTCTAATACCCCACGTCTACGAAGGTCCAGTTTCTGGCAGGACCTCCAGTTTCTGAGGTCCCACAGTAGCCAGTATTTTGCTGACAGAGCTGTAAATAACATGAAATTGACAGGAACCCAACCAGTAAGTATAGCCTACTACAAAAAGAAGTCAACATGTAATTAACCAGATAGTTTATATAAGCAATGGTTAAGCCTCTCTTAGAGGGAGACGGAGCTTTGGATGGGAATCCCCTGTCTCCCTTACTTGCTGAAAGTAAATAAAACTGTGAAGCCATATTTCCTTCTTGAGTAGAATATCCCAAGCGGCAAACCCCTTGAGCTAGGGAACAAAGCCACAAATTGAAGTGGCATGAAAATAATCTGGACCTCTGAATCATGACTTGGGTTAAAGCCAGTGGGCCCAATAAGTAAAAAAATCAGTTTTTACTATTTAAAGTCACTGAAATTTGAACACTCGCTTGATCGTGATGCTGGCTTTATTGAGGTAGCCAGGAACTGAACCCATCTCTCTGAGATATGCCTGCATACATAGGGTTGTTGGATACCTACCATAGGCAGGTAAAAAAAAAGTTTAAAAATATCAACTTGTACACTTAAGATTACTATTTTCACTATATTTTAATTTATACTGATACAAAACCACCCAGGTAGAATGGAGAATGATCATTCGGTAGTCATGGACATGAGAACGTTTTATTTTAAAAAATTTCCCCATCTCAGCCACATCACTGGTGAGCAGTCAGGGTTGCCACTGCTGGCTATTCCAGGTGGAATGCTGGGGTGTCATCGGGTCTGTTGTGACCAGAGGCTTCATGGTGACCAGGCAGTCCCTGTGCGGAAGGTCCATGGAGGCACTGTGGTCCTCTGTAGACCTGGGTTTCAGGCCCATCCTTGGGAAGCTGGGGGAGGAGGCGGTGGATCTGCTTCTGCATGCCTGGGCTCAAGCCTCCCTGTCCCTCTCCTCCTCTGGGAGTTAGTGGCTTGTCCACCTGTCATGGCTTCTTGGTGGGTCTCATATTTATGGTCAGACTGTTTCGATTTGTTCAGAGTCGACTTTATGTGAGACATGAAGCGCTGCTGGCAGAAGCACTGGCCGCACAAGTTGAGGAGAAATGCCAGCTCATTGACCAGTTGAGCGCGGCTAAAGAGTAGTGCAGGGAGATCCAGGCATCCTCAGAGGATGGCAGGAGTGAGAAACTGGCATTAAAATATACCCAGCCTTGCCCACGCTTACAGAAAGGTCACCACGACCTACAGGACACTGAAGCAGGATATTAAGTCCCTGGTTCATGAACTGAAAGAAGAGAGATCCAAATGCTCCAGGCAAGGGGAGGAGATGGTGGAAATGCTAAAGATGCTGAGGTCCCTGGGAGAGGTCGTGAAAATCTCCACTTCACAAGCTGCTTTGCCAAAGCTGCCAGGATGCCAGGAGCCAAGCCCTGATGGTCCCCTCCTCAGGAGTGGACCTGAGTCTTAAAGCAGCGCTGTTCCCTCTTCTCCACGTGGCCTCTCCAGCTGCCACTATGCCGCCTGCCTCCACCTCCACCCCCACCTGAGGATCCCTGAGATCAGTGGATGTGTCCCTGGGCTGGATTCCTCCTCTTGCACGTGCTCCTCATAGAGGAGCCCTCCACATGTAAAGAACATAAGACTTGCTGCAACATACCAAGAAATGGGGGCTTCTCTATAGTCACAGAAAGTTTGGATTCTCCCTTCGCAACAGTGATAGAAATGCTGTACTACTTAAGAGATGCATCTTTGACTCAAATTGAATGTTCATCAAACTACATTTCTCTGACTTTTGTGAACATTATATATAGTAATCTTCTAAGTCAACAGTCATATTTTATTCTCTTCTTAAATATTCTATTTTATTTTAAAACATATGAACTTTGCAATAAAGACTTTTAATGTACAAAAAAAGTCACTGAAATTTGGAGGTTTGTACAGCATGTAGTTTTTGTTTATTTATTTTTAACTTATTTCAGAGAGGAAAGAAGAAGGAGAGAGAGTTAGAAACATTAATGAGGAGAGAGAATCATTGATCAGCTGAGCGGGAATCAAATCATGATCTCCTGGTTCTTAGGTGGAAGCTCAACCACTGAGCCATGCCGACTTGGCTCTACAGCTTCTAGTTTGAATTACCTTATCTTATCTAATAATAGACAAACATGTAAATTGACCGTCCCTCCACTATGCTCACCAGCCAATCAGGGGAGTATGCAAATTAACCCAACAAAGATGGCGGTTAATTTGCATACGCAGGCCCGAAGAGGTGGAGCAAAGACTGAAGTCTCTGGCCAGAGGAGTGAGGACTGAAGGCTCCGGCTAGAGCAGCGAAGGCCTGGTTCCTGGGTGCCAAAGGAAAACTGGTGCCCACAGCCAGGCGAAGGGAAGGCCTATTGCACAAATCTCTTCATGCAAGGGGCCTCTAGTCATATTTATAAAATGGCATATATAATATAGTATTTTTCAAACTTAAGTTATATAAGGAAATAAATTTTTAGGAAAAGACTATGTACTCTAAAAAGTAAAGTTTGTTTTGATTGAACTAGAGTCCTTTTGTTTATAAATTTATTCACTTATAAAACAAATGCATTAAACTCTCTATACAATAAAGTTTCAATACACATGAATTTTATGTGCCTATATGGCATTTGCCTCAGGTTTGGGATGACTTTTTATCTGGATCCCAGCTCATTTGATGCTTTAATCACATTGAGAAAGAAATGTCAGAGAGCTAAAATGTAGAACTCTCAGGAAGGTTTTTTCTAGTTCCCATCTCATGCATCATCTTTGATGGTTCTGTACACAGCTAAACTTGGAAAGGTACAAATTGTCCTGGGCTGGGATCCAAATCATTTCCTCATGTCAGAAAACCAGTGTCGCCACCTATCTATAGTTGAGCTTTTGCATTGTCTGGTTTAGGCCAAGTAGAGAAGTTTTTCTTTTCTCCTTTTATCTTTCTTTTTTTTCTGCCTGATCAAATGAAGATTCTCTCACAGAGCTTGAATTTATTAGGCCTTGGAACAGACATGTCAAAAGATTACTGAGGCCCTCTGATCTCAATTTAAAGAATTCTGTCTAATATGACAAGGTCATGAAAAAAAATAAAATCAGGAGACCAGTTCTGATGTTACATCTAATATGCTTTTTATGTATTTTTTTTTCTTTATGAGGTTTTGCTTAGGTTTGAACTACCTTATCACAATACTATTTATATTTCATAAGAGTCTTCTACTTTTAGTGTAGAATTCAATGATTATTTTTTAGTAAATTTACTAATTTGTTCAATCATCACCATAATACAGCTTCAGAAAATTTCATCACCCCAGTAAGATCTCCAATGTACACTTGATATGCTTTTGATCCTTCAAAATCACTCTTCTCCTGACCACAATATTGATTACTACTACTTGAAAAATAAATCAATTCACTTTAAAAATTAGAAGACTTGTCTGCTACATGTTACCATAGATACCCCACCTTCTTTATACTGAACATCACTCACATAGGTTTTATTGCTGAGCTATTTATTTATTTATTTATTTACATCATGGAAATGATTAAAACTTTTCTTCATTTAGTTTCTCCCAAGGCACAGCCTGATTCAAGGACCTAGGCACAGATATATACTTTGGATGATGACCCCCTAAAGAAGGTAGTGAAATTGGAAATAAGGGGAAATTAGCAAGGATGTATTGTGGAGTTAGTCACTTCTGCAGTCACTGAGGTTTAATACTGGTTTAGACCCTCTGAGTGATTTGTACAATATGCCTCAGAATTTTCTCTTTGAAGAATAAGAAATGGGAGCATTGAGACACTGAGGACCCTCCCCCTCACTTATTGAGGGTTTTTCACAAGGTGGGAATTCATTTACACATCGAGGCTGCCTTTGACTGTTTGGAGTCTGCTCCCATGGCTTCAGAGAAAATCTCTGAAAGAGAAAAGTAGAAGATATTTGAGGTGAAACATGAGCAACAGGCAAAGAAACTGTCAACCAAATGGCAAGCATTGTCAACTCCAAACTTCAAGGAGGTTTTCCATTATCCTAGGAGCATCATCTTGTGATTAATTGCAAAGTGTAATTGCTAAAATTTTTAATTCTAAGTTCTTGAATGATGTTTGTAGGTCAATAACATTCCTTGTTGTATTTTTTCCCATCTTGGTTCAATATTCTTAAGATCTGATCCTAATTATATTTTTCCAGTTTCTACTGGGACACTTTCTGTAACTCTGTTAGTAAATAAAATAGTTCCTCTAATATCAAGGACAACAATACTCAACTTGGGCTATACTGAGCACTGACCAAAGTTGTTTTTAGAAGTTATAAAGGGAGATAACTGTGAATTTGAGAAGACAGCATGTCATCTTGCAAGTCATTCCACTCAATTGAAGTCTTAGCATAGACTCAGAAAAAACAAACACACAAACAACAAATGGAGCCTTATATTACTTAGAAAGTGAGGGAACTGCTTTTAGCAGGCTGGAGGATTCAAATGTATTTCACCCAAATGCTGCAATCTCAGCTCTTAGCATCTCACTCCTTTTATGCCTCCGTGTGTGTCAGTATTAGGGTCCTTGTCATATGTGGTGAGTCTCAGTCTCCCACTCAGAGGGTCTGTTTTCTAGGGCTACTGTTAGTAGAAACTGTATTTATGTGGGTTCTCTTTAAAAAGGCCTGAAACAATGACTTGTGTATAAGTGATTGTTTTGGGAAGAGATTCTAAGAAACAAGAGTGATGGCATAGGAAGAATAAGACTGTATTATTGATTTGTTTACTGCTCTTTGTACCTGTAGCACAATCTACGTAGAAATGCCCTATAGAATCTTTACAATGCAACTCACAATTTCCCTTCTGAAAGGCTAGAGCCTATGGCGTTTATACATTGACCCCTGATCCCATTTTCCCTCTGGGAAATTCAGTGGTCATGGTCTTCTATCTTCTAGTTTGTGCAAACTCATGGCTTTGAAGAAAGTCCACATAAGAATAGCAGAAAGAGAGAGGAGGAATGAGAGGTAGGGAGAGGGGACTTGGAAAGGAAGTTTGTACAGTGTGCTTCTCTTTTTGAAAATAGGTAAGTGGAGGATACGGGTTTGGGTTCATCTGGTAAAATATGGATTTGAGGAAAGGTGAAACTGGACAGGTTTTATGTAAAAGTTTCCCAAATTAGGTCTTTTGTTTTAAGCCTTTATGTATGTGACATAGATGATATTATTAACCCTGTTTTGCAATTGACAAAACTCAGAGAGGGCAAGTGACTTAGCCAAAGTCCTTCAGGCAATAAGTAAAAGAGTTTAGACTAGAACCTAGGGCATTTGGCTTCTCATTCAGGATGCTGTTGCAACTGAGGTGTGTGTGTGTGAGTGTGTGTATGTGTAGAGAGAGAAGAGAGAGAGAGAGAGAGAGAGAGAGAGAGAGATTCTTAACACTGATGGATTGATAGCCATAGCCACTTCATTTTACTGGGTCATTCTGAAATTTCAAAGAATTCTCTTACAGAACATAACTGCAACAGTGGCCATTTAAAAGTCGAGTACTGTACTTGAATGAAAGGCAATTGACCTTGAAACAAGGGCTATAACCTGGTAAAAATGGTGATGTACAGGGCTGAGCTGCACTCTCAGAAGTTATTAGTGATTTTAAGGATACCAGTGGACTGTGATGAGGAATGTTTCAAGGTTTTGTGTTTGTTTGTTTGTTTTTTCTTCATAAAACAGAAGAAACAAACAGTTTGAAACATGGTGTATCCATAAATAAAGCCTATAAATTATAAGACAAAAGTATGAAGTAAATATTGGGACACCTCAGGAAACTAAGGACATACTATGGGGCCACAAGTGTCAAGTTTCCGCTGGCATTATTTTCCTACTTCAATAGAAACATACACATTTTAGAAGGAGGAATTAGAGGAGGAAATAGCCATAGTTGAACAGTTTGGTTGAGATCTTATTCTTCATTTCCTCCCAGCTCTAAGACAGAGAGAGTGATGTACTCCTTGTTATGAAATAGGGCTATATTCTCATTCCAGACCAGGGAGGTTCCCGTATTAAAAGATAAGCTTTTTTAAGAGATGTAACCAGAATTGAGTTAACTTAGATCTTCCTGGAAGAAAATGTAGCAAACTTAGTTAGAAGATCAGACCTTTAACCATTAAGGAGAATTAACAAACATTACCTCAGAGAATTTTGGAGAAAGGGCACACTCATAGATAATGGCTTATCATGGCTGCCCGTTTCTTTCTTGGGGATGGGGATGGTATATAGAGTAAAGAAGTCCAGTTAACTTGATAAAGAAACAGACTCATGGATTTATCAGGAAGGCAAGGGGGAACAATGTAGGAAGATGATATTTTGGATTATGAACTCTTCACCCCACTTTCATTCTTTGTCTCTCTGATCTTACCTGCTACTCAGAGAGCAGTAGGCAGCAGCAGCTCGATCTGGTCTTACCTCTGACTCCTACTTGGATGACTCGATTTCCAGCCTAGATTAGGCCTCCCTCCCTTACGGGCCCTCCCGAACCAGCCAAGGAGGACTCCAGATCAGGAATCTCTCCTTCTCCATTGCTGACCCTCCATCCCACACCAGCCAATCTTCTCTAGGTGAGTGATGTTCCACAATTTCCCTCATCTCGAGTCTTCTGCCCACTCTTTCTCTCTCTCACAGACTTCTCAAAAGTCTCTTGTCTCAAAAGTCCTAGTGCTAGGCCAGAAGACTCCTCAGCCATTTGGCTTTGGGTCCTTCTGGATTGGAACCCATTTCTCATAGTGATTTTTTTTAGCAACAGGGACACCTGCCCTAAACAGCCACCTTTGGATTTGTAGTCTGTTACTCACCCTTCCTCTCTCTGGAGTGGGCCACACTACACTCTCTCTGCACACTCACGGGGGAGATAATGCCCGTTTTCTTTTGTAACACTGTTTGGTCACAATATAAACGGGGGAGATAATGCCCAAGCACCTCGTTTTCTTTTGTAACACTGTTTGGTCACAATATAAACTAGATAATAAGTCTCAATGGCCTGAAAATAGCACCTTATAATTTTAATTTGCATGATTTAGATAATTGCTCTGACTGTAATGAAAAATAGTCAGAGATTCCCTACATCAGGGCTTTTTCACCCTCCAGTCTCAACCCTCTCTCTGTGAGTCATGCTCTATCCATCAGATCCTTCTCCTTCAGGCAAAACATCATACCCTTAACACTTCTGATTCTGAATTTACTTTTGACCCAGCAGACCACTGACCTCCACCCCCTTATGAGCCCCCTCCCTCATATGCAGTAGATTCCCAAAAACCAGACCCTCCTAACCAGCAATCACCTTCTCCTCTGGCCCCTGAGAGCCCAAATCCCAGGAACACAAGCTCCAACACAGCCTTTTCCCACTTAACATCGCTCTGGCACCACCCAAAACCACCTTCCTCAACAGCCACTTCTGCCCTGAGGGAGGGAGCAGGAACTGAAGGTATTGTCTGGGTACACATCCCATTTTCCACATATGATCCTACACAGATTGAGAGGAATCTCAGATCTTTTTCCACTGGCCCGACCACCATTACTAAGGAATTTGAGTACCTGACCCAGTCTTGTGACCTGACCTGGAATAACATTTATGTCATCTGTCCTCCTCTTTTGCCAGGCTGACCAGCAGACCCCGAGCAATGGATGAACAGATTTCTCTGATACATGTTTCTGTGAAAGAGAGGGCTAAGGGACTGTTTTACTTTAGGAGCAAATAGCAGTCCAGTTCGCCTGCCTTCTTAGGCTTTTATTGTCACAATAGCTTAAACTAAAATTAGCCTTTAGATACAATCAGCAGGTTAACTGTCCTTGAGAAAGTATATGCTTCTACAAGGTTGGGTCTAAAAGACTAAACAGAGATTCTAGCAAAACACCCTGGGGGATTGGACTTGTTTGGAAAAGTCAAGGTAGGAGCTGCCACCTTGGCAAGGTACCCTCAGAGGTCCTCGACCTTATAGACATTCCAACCAAGTCCCATGCTCCCCCACACCTCCCCCCTTTTTGTTTTGCTGGCTGCAGAGATAGAAGAAGGCCAGGAACTTTCTGCTTTGGAAGGTCAGGGTTTGCAAAGCACGTTCACTGTTGAGTTCTCATTTTGTAGACTATAAGAAAAACAAAGAGAATTACAATGACAGAAATGGTTAGTCCGATCAGGTACCAATTGATTTTAGGAAACCATGTGATGGGGTCTATCCACTCCAAATGCCCCTTTATTATATTCCAAGCAGTAGTCTGTTTTTCATGTTTATTGATAGCAAGCAAGGACTCTCTAATTTGCCTTTGCAACATGTTTACTTCTTCAGTAAGGT
Source organism: Myotis brandtii (assembly GCF_000412655.1). Lineage (NCBI taxonomy): Eukaryota > Metazoa > Chordata > Mammalia > Chiroptera > Vespertilionidae > Myotis > Myotis brandtii. The sequence goes on from NW_005370134.1 coordinate 769,774, forward strand.
TATCATCAAAGACTCCCAATAGGTACTTTGTAACCAATCCAATGGTGGTGACTACTATTTCATTTTAAAGGGGTGACATGTATGTGCTTATGCTCCCAATCACAATTAAGCTCTTGCCTGTATGCTATAGTATCCTATCTTTCCCACAGATATTCAATGACTGTCTCTATTGCCTGTAGTCTAGCTAATATTTTTTGATCTATGTGCTATTGTATAGTGAATTCCCTAGTTACATTATAGACCATATTGTCTACAAATGTGGCCGTCTGCACAGACTCAGAAAGGGCCACCACAGCGACATTGGCAATAGTAAGAATAACAACCAGGTAATGGCTGCAATGAGCATTCCCAAAAATATTTTGGGTCATAATTGGCTCAATGTTCTTTCTAAGACTTCGACAACTGATGAGCCTTGTCATTTCCTGGTGAGATGAACAGGTATCAGGATTCTGCTTGTCTTCTAAGTAAAAAATGCTGATGTTCAATAAGGTAATATTCTGGGTGGTAATACAGGATGCAAAATAAGCTCCTTCTCTAACCTATACTAGAAAAGATGAACTATGGCTTATTAGTAGATTGAGACCTATAACAAAGACATAGGGGTGAGTGGTGTAAATCAGGCTATTGTCAGTAAGATTATTAGTAAAATTATACTACAGTGGTCAGAGGAGTTCTGGCAGTTATTATGCTATAATTTCAAAGGGCTGAAAACATGGCCTAATCTCTATAAAGTTTCCTGAACTGGCAAGCCTAGTACTTGAGGTCATGGGGAACTCATCCCTCCTGTAGTCCAAACCTTAGGCATGTCTGTATAACTGATGTAACTAGCATTAGACCGATGGTGTACCAGAATGTCAGTGTGGTTGGTTTGTAAATGACCATGTGGGCTTTAATCTATAACCTGTTGGTCCTCTAGGACCATCAAATGGGCATGATTTCCTCAACAAGCTTCCCAATGGAATGCCTCAGCTGAGGGGTCCCAGCACTTATTTTGCTTACACGGAGGGATGGGAGGTACAGTAGCATTAGGCAGATTACCGCAGCCAGACTGCCTGCTGAGAGAAATATTCAATTTAAATTGTTTTAAAAATGCTTCTTATATCTGAAAAACAAGAAGTTTAAGAATTAGTAACACTTTCAACAAAAGTTACAAAAATTATATAATTATTTAATAATGTAATAAATTGTTGCTCTATAATAAAATCATTGCTTTTTCTGATTTTTTCTGCTAGTATTTTTATAAATTCAGATATTTTATAGAGCAATGCAAATGACATGAAATCTTGTCCTTTCTGTAAAACATAATATTCCACATTATAACTTATAACAATTAATTATAAATGAAAGCATATTAGAATTTATTTAACATGCATATATAAACAGAATATAATTATTATTTTTTATTTGACAGAGCTTCCCATATATCTTAAGTATAAAATTTCCTTTATAAGGAGAGAAAGAAAATCTTAAAATTTAAACCCTGGGAAGGTAGTCAAATATATTAGACTAAAAGATTATGTATTACTAGAGGCCAGGCACACAAAATTTGTGCGTGGGTACAGTTCCTAGGCCTGGCCTGTGATCAGGGCCATCTTCCCCAGCTGCTGGCAGCCTGCCCTGCCCCCTGCTGCCACCCACACCTGGTTTCCCATTCGCCATTAGGGGATCAGAGCCTGCCAGCCAGGGGGAGGGACCGAGAGGTGGTCAGTGTGCCTCATACTGATTGGTCGAGCAGTTGTTCTGGTTATTCTGCCGTTCAGTCAATTTATATATATATAAAATAATTTTAAAAATATATACTAGTATATCAAACATTTTCATCTTA
>NW_005370134.1:771614-778254 GCF_000412655.1 Myotis brandtii
TATAAATTATTTTAAAAATATATACTTGTATATAAAACCTTTGCTTCTTAGGCAAATATAGGAAAATCCTTTCTCTCTTTACTTTTAGAAATAGGCTTATTTTTCTAATAGAAAATATACTCACATTCTTAAAATGTATAATAGAGATAATATGACCTTGACAACTCTCAGGAGTCTGGAGAAAGGGTGGGTGTGCATGTGGGGAGATAGCAGATCCTGGGGTTTGTTCCCAGGACTGCAATAACTCCTGGGCCTCTAACAACTTTAGTGTAAAAGTACCGTATTTTTTTACAAGGAGAGTGCCCCCTCCCCGCAACTTTGCTGCTGTCACTTCTGCAGACTATTTAAGGGTATTTCTGTAGTTCCAGCCCTTTAGGATAAATATTTGGGGAGCTTAAATAATTTTCCCCATATATTTTTTTTTGAGTAGACTAATAAAATGAAATTTTGTATATAAGAAGAGATCCTAAAAACAGAAACAAAAAACCCTATAGTAAATGAATGAGTATTCATAAAAGGTGGACTGGTACATTAGCCTTAGAATTTTATTTCACACTAGAGGCCTGATGCATGAAATTCATGCATGGGCCTTGGCCCCAGACCCCGCCCACTGCTGCAGCCAGCCAGGGGCCTCTGCCGCCTGTGCCTCGCCCCCCTCCCCCTGCTGCGGCTTTGTCCAGAAGGAAGGATGTCCAGAAGGACGTCTGGTCTAATTAGCATATTATGATTTTATTATTATAGATTCATTCAGTATAGCAATAGGTTTTGAGTGGCATAAAGCCCAAACAGTAGAGACAGACAATTCCCTATATTTGTAAAATGGTTAAGTGCAAACTAAGTCCCCCAAAGATAAGAAAATAAGTAAAGAACATTAATTAGTAACCAAGTTACATTATAGACAGACAAGAACTTCTACTAACTAAGAGTTTCTAATGGCTGATGTCCTGAGAGGGAGAGCAGGAAGGTCCCTGAGAATAAGCGTTCTTGGCAGCTGCTGGAATTTCCTGCAATTCCTGCTACAAGTTCAGCCTGCTACAGGTAGCTAGGGGCCCCCAGCAAAGTGAAATATGTCCTATTTTAAAACAAATTAAATTAAACAATAAAGACACAAAAGAACAATTAAGAGACACTTTACATACAATTTTTATAGGCGTGTACAACCTACAGACAAGACTTAATAAGCCAGAGTCCTTTCCATGGATCTTTCAGAAGATGTCTTATAGTGCCCAGGACTTACAGCTAGAATGCAGCCCAGAGGGCTCCAGGGTGGGGTGGCTAGTGAACACCCACAAACAGCCTGTTGTTCATAGATATCATTATATTCTGCTCATCATAATAGATATTGACTGGCATCCAGAGCTGTCTTGGCTAAAATCTGCCAGTCCCAAGGAGTCAAGTGATAATTTTCAGACAAGGCAGTAAAGATTCCTTTTGTAAATGGACTGGTAGCCCCATTTTCTCTAACCCTTTTCCTGATTTCTTTAAAGGTATTAGAGAGCGGCTCATAAACTTTATTACCTTGTTGATCTTGCATAACTGGGCAAGCTACTCTGACCTGGCTTGCCTGACACAGGACCCCATAACTGAGGACCTAATTGGTGGACTCTCCCACACCGGAGGCAGAGGATCAGGAAATAGTTCCTCCAGCAGCGGGGCTTTAGGTATTACAGGCTCTGCAGGCTCTGCTTCAAGAGGAGGGGGCGATGGTAAATCCTCCTGGCGTTCTGTAGGCTTTTGATCTTCAATATGAAGTGGGCATAATGCAGCTTGAACAAGAGCTCACATAGTTAATGATGATAAGGGCACTCATTTTTCCTGGGCCTGATTTCTCTTTAAATTCCTGCCTACTTGTTCTCAGAGATTAAGGTCCAGCGTTCCAGATTGGGGAACCAAAGATTATAAGTCATAATAATTTTTAATAAGCTTTTTAGTTGTTCTTCTGTAACAGAGGCACCGCCTGCTTTTAATATCTGTTTAAGCACTGTGATATATTGCTGCTGTTCTGTGGACAACTGTTGTCCCATTATGAAACCTTAGCTGAGAAAGAATTCCCTCAAACTTGGAAATCCCAAGCAGGCTCCAATGACTTAGTGCGCAGTTACTTTAGTTTTTTGTGTTTTTTTTCCCTCTTGGTTTTCAAGGGTTCCACCATGTTTTGTTGCGTTCCTGGCCTCCTCACACGGGGCACCAGCTGCTGGGGCTGACCAGCAGACTCTGAGTGACGGATGAACAGATTGCTCTGACACACGTTTCTGTGCAAGAGAGGGCTAAGGGACTGTTTTACTTAAGGAGCAAATAGCAGTCCTGTTAGCCTGCCTTCTTAGGCTTTTATTGTCACAACAGCTTGAACTAAAATTAACCCTTAGATAAAATCAACATATACTGAGAAAGCAGTATATGTTTCTACAAGGTTGGGTCTAAAATACTAAACATAGAGATTCTAGCAAAACATCCCGGGGGATTGGTCTTGTTTGGAAAAGTCAAGGTAGGGGCTGCCACCTTGACAAGGTCCCCTCAGGGGCTCCCCACCTTTCAGGAAATCCCCCTTACAGACATTCCAACCAAGTCCCGTGCTTCCCCACACTCTGCAACCCCAGAGGAGAAGGAGCCCATCTGATAAGCAGCTCAGGACCATGCTGATGCCCTCCATAGACAGGACATGGCGGCCAACTAGGTTGGCATAGACATGGTCCCCCAAATTGACCAGAGATGGGACTATCAGGTTAATCATCCAGGGCACTGGCTCCATAGCTATATAATCAGCTATCTCATTGCCAGACTCAAAAAAGCTGCCCATAAGGTGGTCAACTATGAGGAACTTAATGAAATTACCCAGGGTCCTGACAAAAACCCAGCTCTTTTCCTCTTCTGCCTCATAGAGGCCTTACAGAAATTTAACACCTTAGACCCCATCTCCCTAGAGGGAACCCTTCTTTTGAACACCCATTTTATATCCCACTTAGCCCCCAACATACACCACAAACTTCAAAAGATAAACACAGGTCTACAAACCCCTCAAAAAGAACTTTTAACCTGGCCTTTAAGGTCTTTAATAATAGAGACGAGGAGACACAAATCTAAAAACAAAGGCAAGATCAGGCCAAAGCTGAGGCCCAGTAGGAGGCCTTCCAGCTCCTAGCCACTGCTCTTATGAATCGCAAAGGAAGTGCCGGTCCTTCAACCAAGGGTAAGTCAGGGGCTAAGCTTCCTCTGGGCCCATGCTTCAAATGCAACAAGGATCCTGGGTCCGTGGTGCAAAGGGAAGGCCACTGGAAATCAGACTGCAGTCTGGCCCCTCCAGATTGGACCTTGGCCAGTCCAGCAAGGTCACCCTCTGGATACGGTTTGGAGCTCTCAGACCTCCTGGCACTGGCCACTGAAGACCAAAGCTGCCCAGACCCTGTCAAGGCCCCACAGACTTACATCACCAGGACAGAGCCTCAGGTTATGACTGTGGTGGCAGATAAGCCTATCTCATTTTTAATTGACACTGGGGCCACTTATTCTGCCCTCTCCGAATTTGCTGGGACCCTTGTCCCCTCCTCAGTCTCTATTATGGGGGTTGACTGATTAGTCTCACAGCCATTAGCCACCTCACCTCTACACTGCATCTTAGTAGACACCCCCTTTATCCACTCTTTTCTCATTCTACCTTGGTGCCCCACTACTGCTCATCTCCTCATAAAACCCCATTTTCCCAAACCACAGACCTACCTTGGTTTCACTCTCACCCCACAAAGTTGAGCCATTACCTTAGACCAGTGGTCGGCAAACTGCGGCTCGGCAAACCGCGACTCGCGAGCCACATGTGGCTCTTTGGCTCCTTGAGTGTGGCTCTTTCACAAAATATTGACTTCTGCGCATGTGCCACGAAGTTTCAATTGCACTGTACGTGCTCACCCGCACGTGGTATTTTGTGGAAGAGCCACACTCAAGGGGCCAAAGAACTGCATGTGGCTCGCGAGCAGCAGTTTTCCGACCACGGCCTTAGACCATAAACACCTTATCTCCTCCATGACTCCCCTCCTCTAGACAAGAAATACTCTTCTTTCTGTGGCTTGCTGGGTATTTTCACCTCCGGGTTCCCAACTTCAGTCTTCTCAAAAAGCCCCTCTATGACATGGTAAAGGGACCCCTCACTGAGCCTTTAGATCCCAAGGCCAGCATTTTCACCCCTTTAATGGTCTGAAACTGCTCTCACCTCAGAGCCTTCTCACCCCACTTCCCAAAGAACAGCTTTCTTTACTGCAAAACTGCAAATGCTTACTGAACAGTCCTGCTACTATCAGCAACTGAACTCATTACCACCCAAACTCAGCATGTTATCTCTAAGGAAAAATGTGGCAGTTTTAAATCCAGTGGCTGGAGGCCTGGGAACTGCAGTCGTAGAACAGGCTGCAGGGTCTGCTCTTCCCTCTCCCCCCGCCCCCCGCCTTTTCTCCAGTCTCATAGGCCTACACATAATTTTCCAAAGTCTTTGGTACTTAAAGGCTTTGAAGTATTGCTGGGTTAAATGATAAATATTTAGGTTATTATTACATTTAGCTTATTATTGCCCTTAGCTTTTATTTAGTACAATATCTCTTGTACTTTTTTGAAGGTATATTTTCTTGAAAGTAAGAGTATGTTTAAAGTGTGTTCATAAATATCAATCTAAGAAATGCTGGTTGTTTACTGTTTGTCTAAAGCTGGTTATTTGTGAAAGTTATAGAAAAGTTTGTCCAGTGAGTCAGGACCTGTTCACCACCCCACCCCCCACCTTGACTTCAGAAGGGACCCCTTCTCTCCTAGGAAGCTAATGCAACCCTGCCCAGACTCTCTCCTATTGCTTAAGTCCTTATATTGGAGACTTTCTTTATTTCCACTGCTCATTCACAGTCCTTAACACTATCATTGAAAGCCTCAACAGGTCTTCCTGCTTGGTATTTAGGAACCTCTCTCCCCTTTTCTAGCCTTCTTAAAAGTCATACACTGCAAAAGACACCAAGTTGGGAATGATCCCATAAGACAAGGAAATAACAAAGCGGACCAGGAGGCCAAGGCAGCAGCTCAGAGGAAGCCTCCATCTCCCCAACTCTTAGTTAAACCTCATGTAACTCCCAAATACACTCTAGAGGAACTTCTGTCCCTATTAGCTCTTGGGGCCACTCAGGAAGGTCCACAGCTAATATTTCAGGAAAAATATATTCCCTAGGGACAGACCCAGAATATCTTACAGGCTATTCACAATTCCCTACATATAGGATATAGACTGCTTTTACATTCCTAAACCCCCTCATCACATGTCCTAACCTAGCCTTCCCACTGCAACATATCACCCAAACTTGTTCTACTTGTTACTCAGTATCTCCCCAAGGACAGGTTAGACCTTCTTTCCCCCCTCATAAGGCTAGGGGCCAAATCCCTGGACTTTACTCACATGCCCCCTATTAAAAGAACCAAGTATCTCTTAACCCTGGTAGATATCTTCTCAGGCTGGGTAGAAGCATTCCCCACTAGGTCTGAAAAGTCCTCTGAGGTCCACAAGCTCTCATTCAGCATATCATTCCCAGATTTGGCCTTTCCACATCATTACAACCAGATAATTTGCCTGCTTTCATATCTCAAATAACTCAACAGGTTTCCTCCACTCTGAACATCCAGTGGAACTTATATCCCCCAACTGGCCCCAAACTTCAGACAAGGTAAAAAAAGCAAATTAAGTCTCAATTAAGTTTCAACTAACTAAATTAACTCTTCAATTAACTCCTTAATTAAGTCTCAACTAACTAAATTAACTCTTTTTTAAAAATATATTTTATTAATTTTTTACAGAGTTCCCTACAGGAAATAGACTGCTTTTACACTCCTAAACCCCCTCATCACATGTCCTAATCTAGCCTTCCTACTGCAACATATCACCCAAACTTGTTCTACTTGTTACTCAGTATCTCCCCAAGGACAGGTTAGACCTTCTTTCCCCCCTCATCAGGCTAGGGGCCAAATCCCTGGACTTGACTCACATGCCCCTATACAGTGAAGGCGAACCTTTTGAGCTCGGCATGTCAGCAATTCCCTACATATAGGATATAGACTGCTTTTACATTCCTAAACCCCCTCATCACATGTCCTAACCTAGCCTTCCCACTGCAACATATCACCCAAACTTGTTCTACTTGTTACTCAGTATCTCCCCAAGGACAGGTTAGACCTTCTTTCCCCCCTCATAAGGCTAGGGGCCAAATCCCTGGACTTTACTCACATGCCCCCTATTAAAAGAACCAAGTATCTCTTAACCCTGGTAGATATCTTCTCAGGCTGGGTAGAAGCATTCCCCACTAGGTCTGAAAAGTCCTCCGAGGTCACACAAGCTCTCATTCAGCATATCATTCCCAGATTTGGCCTTTCCACCTCATTACAACCAGATAATTGGCCTGCTTTCATATCTCAAATAACTCAACAGGTTTCCTCTACTCTGAACATTCAGTGGAACTTATACCCCCCAACTGGCCCCAACCTTCAGACAAGGTAAAAAAAAAGGAAATTAAGTCTCAATTAAGTTTAAACTAACTAAATTAACTCTTCAATTAACTCCTTAATCAAGTCTCAACTAACTAAATTAACTCTTTTTAAAAAATATATTTTATTAATTTTTTACAGA
>NW_005370134.1:778329-779706 GCF_000412655.1 Myotis brandtii
TCAGCTGCCTCCTGCACAATCCCTACTGGGGATGTGACCACAACCAAGGTACATGCCCTTGACTGGAATCGAACCTGGGACCATTCAGTCCACAGGCCGACGCTCTATCCACTGAGCCAAACTGGTTAGGGCTAAATTAACTCTTGAAACTAAGGAACCTTAAACTATTCTCCTACCTCTAGCCCTTATGTGCATCAGGGGAAACCCTCCCCATGCACCATCTTTTCTTAGTCCCTTTGAACTCATGTGTGGAAGATCCTTTTTAATAGGAAACTTCCCTTCCACAGAGACCCCTCTAGGAGACTATGTCTCAATTTTAAATCTTGTCTGACAATTACTGAGGGAACATGCTGCTCAGATCCTCCCTCCACCTTTTATGGGAGTCATCCCCCCTACTCCTCTACAGCCAGGGGACTGGGTCCTCCTAAAGGAAATCCATCAATAATTTACAGGCCTGATAGCAAGGCCCTTAGCAGGTACTCCTAACTTACCCAACTGCAGCTAAACAATTGGGGCATACCCCATGGCTCCACCTTTTCAGATTAAAACCCATCCCAGGAACACCTCCATCACATGAGCTGGAGTCCCCTAAGTATCACAGCCACCAGATCAGGCCCACCAGACTCCGCCTTACCCACATCCCAGAAGAAGAGAACCAATGAGTGAGCATCCCTGCACGTGCCCCCTATGTACTGACCCTACAAACCCTGACTTCCCTGAAAGCCCACCTCCTCTCCCAATACAAATCCTCCAGGTCATAGCTATTGTCCCTTCTCCCTTTGCATTAGGATTCTCACCTTTCTATGGGACTCACCTCTACAAGGGGACTTTGATACCCATGGGAAGATATTTCCTTCTTTCTAGATCCTGAACATACCCTTCCCCATCTTGAGACAATCCTGACCCTGGAAGTGGGGATTAACTCTCTTTCTCATCCTATTCCAACCCTCCTCTCCTAATTCTGTAAGGAACTGTCTCACCTCCACTCATCTCAAACGAACACTTAGCCTTACACATTCCCTCCTAACCTGGACCAATCCAACCTTGGCCAGGAATTGCTGGCTTTGCCTTTCCTTCTCCTCTTCAACATATACCATCATCCCTATACCAATCAAGAAATGGAATCAGGCAAAATTCCCTCTAGCTTATAAAAGAGAAAGGGAACTATATTTCTCAAAAAGGCAGATACCCTTCTAGGTAATTGTCCTACAGCTCAGGCAAATCAAGCCTTCCCTCTTTTTTGTTCTTATATTCTATCTTTACTAAGGTAGCTCCTCCCTCCATCCTGGCCACAGGTCTTATCACTCTGCACACCCCACTAATCGCCCAAGCCCGTTTATGCTTTACAAGGTCACAGGGAAATATAACAATAGGCCA
>NW_005370134.1:779807-780511 GCF_000412655.1 Myotis brandtii
CAGGTCTCCCCAGAAGCCAATGGTTATTTCCTACAGCTGGTCCATTTTACTTATCCAACCATCCATGCCAGAGGCTTCAACTGCTCCTTTCCTTCCCTTTCACTTTTCCCTTGGATAACAGCCCATCCTAGCGTTACTGCCCACTTTCACTGCAATAAAATCTGAACCACTCATCTATCACCCCTTATTGGTAGGGCCATGGTGACTACCCTCTTGGTTTGGAGCACAGAACCAGGAAAAGGAACCTCATATCTTTTAGTCCATCTCTTCTCCCTACATCTTTCAGCTTATCTCAAGGATCAGGATTTTTCTTCCCCTGTGGGGAAAAGACATACATCTGCCTCCCGACCAACTGGACAGGAATCTGTACTCTCACCTATCTCTCACCCAGTGTTGACATAGCTGCCAATAATCAGTCTTTACTTGTCCTCGTAACCCATTATATCTGACACAAAAGCGCAGTCCAGATAATCCCTCTCCTCATAACCCTCGGTATCACAGCAGGGGTTGGAACTGCCATAGGGGCCTTAACCACTGCTCTATCATATTTTGAAATCCTGTCTCAGGACCTACAAGAGAGTTCTGGATGCAAAACTGGGCAAACAAAAACCTCACCACCAGGGTAATCTACTTTCCGCTAGCATATCACTAGTCAGGCAGCTTGGACCCCTGATCGTTTTCTTTCTAAAGATAACATCTAGGCC
>NW_005370134.1:781350-799479 GCF_000412655.1 Myotis brandtii
AGGCTGTCATGAGGATTAGAGATAATGCATGCAATATGCTGGTTCCATTTCTGGTACACACAAGAGCTCAAAAAAGAAAAAAAAAAGACACGATACCTGGAAAAAAAAAAAGACAAGATCACTGGAAAATTATATCCTAGTTCTCTGCAGTTTAATTCCCAGAGAATGCTTTCACTAAGCAGTATTTTCATATTAATTTCACCAAGGATTTTTATGTAAAATGTTTATAAGAATTATATATTTTCTGAAAAACTGTAATCAAGGACATCATCTGTAATGTACATTCAATGATTCTTGTTTAAAGATCCTTGATAAGCTGCTTTGAGTTTAGCATTAGAAAATGGTTTTCTATTTTTAAAAATAATTTATCAAAATGAGAATAAAGTATTTTCCTTTCTTTATTTTGGGTGTCAGGGAGCCTAGGACTAATTAAATGTACTATTACTCTGTCTTTCTGTTTCTCATATGGGTTTTAGTTTTGGTTTTATTTTAATTTTAAGCCTTATTTGAAATGTATATGCTGCCATACTATACTATTACAAAATAACAACTACTACCTAGCATAGGATAGTAATTTGTTAAGATACAGAGTGTCTTTTATATGATCTCATTAAAGTTTTATGACCACTCTAATATGATCAATGTTTTTAATATAAACTTCAACTTAGCACTAAGGGAACCAAGGCTGCAGACATAATTTGATCAATATACATGTAGTAAGAATATGAAGTCAGATTTTTGTCTTTGAATCCTGATTTGTTTTAATAAACAATCACAAATCTTTTTTAGAAATAGACTGGGCATAAACTATAAATGCTCTGCACAGTATAAAGAAGGATGCTTTCTCTGTTTTTTCCACCTCTTCACACCTGGCTAAGACATGATTACTCACATGATTTGTAATACTTTTTTATTATTATTGTCATTTTTTGTTTGTTTTTAGTTTGTTTCCTCAGAAGCACACAGCTGTGACTAAGGCATTCTGCCTGTGAAGATGTATTATACCCCATGTGAAGTATTTAGCACAGACACATGTTCCTATTAAAATCACAATAAATATGAATATTATTACTGAAGACTGTTGGATAGATTACTAAACTCATATTTGCCTAGTTTGAAATGAATTTGAGATTCAATGTAAGTATCTCATTAATCTCATAACTCAGGTACATGAGTATTCTTGTTGCCATTTGAAGAAATTAGACCTGAGCCAATCCTTTGATAGGATTGCTATGTATCAAAGATAGAGTAAGTACTCCACAGGTATCAACTTTTTCAGTCCTTGCAAAAATAGCACTTTAATATATATACTTTGTCTCAATTATCAGAGGAGGAACTAAAAGGAAAGTAAATGACTTATTCAACATATATCAAAGCCCGGTTTACTGAAACCTCATAAACTCTGCCTCATCTTCTTTTCCTCTCCTCTTAATCTCTCCTCTACTTTTATCACTTTTTCAGACATATGTATTGAGCTAATTAGCACATACCATAAATTCACCCATTTAAAATCTAACATTCAGTATATGTAGTATATTCAGTGTTGTGCAACCATCACCACAATCTAAGTTTAGAACAGTTTTGTCATTCCTGAAATAAATATGTGCCCACTAGCAGGCATTACCAATTCTCTCCCATCCCCTCTCCAGCCCTGGGCAACCACTAATGTACTTTCTGTCTTTATAGATTTGCTTTTCTGGATATTTTATATGAATGAAATCTTGCATTATATATTCTTTTATGTCAAGTTTATTTTACTTAGCATAATATTTGCAAGGTTTATTCATGTATCAGGACTTTATTATTTGTATGGCTGAATAATACTCTATTGTACAAATAAACACACTTTGTTTTTCCGTTCATCTGGTGATGAACATTTGGGTTGTTGCAATTGTGAATAATACTGCTGTGCAATTTTGTGCAAGTTCTTTTGGTGAAAGCATGTTTTCATTTCTCTTGTATATATACTTAAGAGTGGAATCGCTGGGTGTTTCGAAACTACCATACTATTTTCCAAAATGGCTACATTATTTTACAGTCCCATCAACAAGAAGTATAGCTACCAGTTTCTCCATAACTTGGCAATATTTTTAATTGCCCCACTTTTAAAAATATATCCAGTAAATGGGTATGGGTGTGAAATGGTATCTAATTGTAGTTTTAACTTGAATTTTTCTAATAACTAATGTTGAGTACTTTTTAATGTGCTTTTGATCATTTGTATAGTAATCTTCTTTGATAAAATACCTATTCAAGTTCTTTTCCTATATTTTAAGATTGCCTTTCTATTATTCAGTTACTAGAGGCCCGATACACGAATTCATGCACCAGTGGGGTCCCTTGGCCTGGCCTGCTGAATCAGGCTGAAACCACTCTCTAACATCCCATGAGAGGTCCCAGATTGCAAGAGGGCATAGGCCAGACCAAGGGACCCCATTATGATTGGGGCCAGGGAGGAACGTGGGAGGATGGCCAGCCAGGGAGGGGTCGCGGGAGGGCTTCAGGGCATGTCCGGCCCACCTCTCTCAGTCCCTAGCTAATGGACCCTAGCAGCAAGCTAACCTGCCAGTTGGAATGTCTGCCCCCTAGTGGTCAGTGCACGTCATAGCGAGTGGTTGAGCCACCTTAGCATATCATTAGCATATTATGCTTTGATTGGTTGAACAGATGACAGGATGACCAGACACTTAGCATATTAAGCTCTTATTATATAGAATAAGACTTCTTTATATATTTTGGATACAAGTCCCTTAAGAGATATGTTATATGCAAATATTTTCTCTTGTTCTGTGCATTGTCTTTTCAGTTTTCCTGTTGTTCTTGCTATATATATTATATCTTCATGTAATTACTAGAGGCCCAGTGCACAAATTCGTGCATGGGTGGGGTCCGGCCAGCCCAGCCCCAATTGGGGCAGATAGGGGTTGGGCCTGTAGGGAGGAGGAGATGGTGGGAGATTGGCCGGGCTGCTGGCCGGCCTGCCCCAATTGGGGCCCAATCAGGGCCAGGCCAGCTGGGAGAAGGGGCAGTGGGAAATTGGCTGGTGGGCTCCACCCTTGATTGGGGTTGGGGGCCAATTAGGGGCGGGACTGGACATGGAGAGGGGCTGTGATAACTGGGCCAGCTGGCTCCGCCCCCAAATGGGGTGGGGGGTGCCAACTGGGGGCCAGTGGCCTGGGGGAGGGGCCTTGGGTGAGTGCCCAGCTGACCCTGCCTCTGATTGTGGTGGGGGAGCCCATCTGGGGTGGGGCCGGGCAGGGAGAGGGGCTGCAGGATATTGGCTGGTCAACCCCGTCCCCTATTGGGGTTGGGGGTGCTTATCAGGGGTCAGGCTGGCCAGAGGGAGGGGCAGAAGGCCAATCAGGGTTGTTGGGGCCCATCGGGGGTGGGTCCAGCCAGGGGGAGGGGCTGCAGGAGGTTGTCAGGCCCCGTCTCCTATTGGGGTAGGGAAGGCAATCAGGGGCAGGGCTGGCTGGGGGGAGGGGCCACAAGAGGTTGGCTGGCCATCCCCACCCCCGATCAGGCCGGTTCGCTAGCCACAGTGGGCATCATAGTGACTGGTAGTTGGTGGTTATTGTCGTTATGGTCACTGGGTTTTTATATGTATAGATATGTTGCATGTTTACAATACATTATTATAGGTTTTAATTCATATAAATGCATATCTTTTTAAAATGTAAAGAAAGTAAGTATATAATTGTAGAGTTTGTTATAGTAACCTTCTCATTTACCATTTCTGATTATCTTCACTTCTTCTTAAAGATTTCATTACCTCTCATGTCATTTACTTACTCCAATATAGCTTTGTTCCCACCTCCTTTATGTTGATATAATCAAATATGTCACATTTCTAATAGAAACATCACAAATCCAATTATAATCAAATTATTTTATTCAATTTATTTTTTAAATTAAGAGAGAAAATATGCAATATTTTTTGTATTTATATTTTATTATTTCCCTCAAACTCACCTTTTCTGGTGCTTTTGATTTTTTGTGTGTGTGGATTCAAATTATTGTCTGATGGAAGTGGCTTTTAGCCTGAAATGTTTCTTCAGTATTTCTTTAAAGTAGGTCTACTACCCAAAAATTCTCTCAGATTTGTTCACCTTGGAATGTATTTCACTCTTATATTGCTTGTTGCTACTTTTGTCATGGAGCTCTGAGCTCTCTCTTAATTGTTGTCCACCCATATTGGTATTGTTTTTAACAACACTCTTACCAATGAAATTTTCTATGCTCTTTTCCAAATAAGGACAGACTCCTTTTGCATAACTGTGAGGCTTTCTGGCATGCCCGTCTTCTTGAGCAAAATGCCTGCATCACTGAACAGAAGCTGAGGGAAGTGGCAGATTTACAAATTGGCACTGGGGAGTATGGTCACTCCTGTCATTCTCAAGCACTGCTTAAGAAAACCACACCTCCAGGAATATGAAGGAATATTTTTAGCAATATAATTTATAATCATGACTTTTCATCAGACCCTAAACCTATCACAGCAGTTACAGCATTTTCTTCTTTATTTTCATATGTACATATAAATATCTGAAATGACTATTTTAAGTAATCTCCATTCTTAAAATTTATTGGATCTCTTTGCACTCTTTGAGGATGACTGCTTTCAGCCTCTTAGGGAAAAAGTGAAAGTCATTTGATAGAAACACTTTAACATTTGTCACCCAAATTACAAACTGCCTTGCATCTGCTCAGCGTTTCTTATTTCATTACTTTTCAAGAACAATAATGGTTTGGATAATTTACTCTCCAAAATTCTCCAATTCTTCGTTAAGTTTTCTTTACTAGTTTCAGTTGTCTTCCATATTAAAACACAGTTAACCCAAACTAAAAAGTACCAGAATTAAACATATCTATAGACTCCATTCTACTTTCTAGCTATTAATGTCTTCATTACATTATTGTTTTTCACTCCTCAAATTACTTCAGTCTGACCTTTGTTTCTGTGACTCAAAAAATGATCTATAGCCCTTGCTGGTGTGGCTCAGTTTGTTGGAGCATCATCTCATACACCAAAAGCTGACAGATTGGTTTCTAATCAGGGCACAAACCCAGATTACTGTTTTAATCCCCAGTCTGGGCCTGTGTGGGAGGCAACAGATCAATGTTTCTCTCTCCCATCAATACTCCTCTTCTCTCTCTCTCTTCCTTTGTCTCTCTGAAATAAGTTAAAAAAAACAATTTATAATATTCTTTTTATTCATTCATTTGAACATCCAGTTTCAGTAAATAACTTTGTTAGCTCATTAACATCATCCTATGCATTATCTATAGAGACCGCCTTCACAAAGCCTTCCTTCTCATTGGTTACTGCCAGGTTAACTAACACCTTCCCACCTCAGAATTTACTCACAAACTCCAGATTTGTGTTTTTAACAATGTGCATAATATTTCTATTTGGATGTTTCATAATAAGATTAAATTCAAAAGGTAAAAAAAAAAAACACACAAAAAACAAAGAACTTTTTTATGATTCTTATCTCTGTAAGGGGTTATTTCTACAAATGGTAGCACTACCTATTACATTTTTAATATTAGAAAACTAGGAATAATGTGTCTAGTTCCTCCTTTCCCATTCGCCCAGCCTCCTTCAATTAATATCCAATTTTGTTATTTCTCACTCACAAGTATCTCTTAAATTCATCACTTTATCTCCTTCCATAGTACCCCCCAGTTAGTCAAAGTCACAGTGATCTCAACTTAGACAAGTACAACAGCATCTAAATGATACTATTCTCACTTGAGTGGATCTCCTCTGTGAATTGTTGCCCCGCCCCCTCTTTCTTAATTCACTTCCATAAAAATGATCTTTTAAGGTATTATTTTTTCACGGTTTTTTTGTTGTTGTTCTGCTTACCATTATCCTTAGGATAAATTCTATAATCCCTTTCATGACTTAAAAAGTACCACAGATAAAGCTTGTTCATCTACCTCACTTTTTCTACATTCCTCAATGCTCCAGCTATAGCTATTTTCAGCTATTTTCACTGTATTTCCTTTCCTTTTTTTTTTTTTTTTGAGTCATGGAATAGAAACATGATCTCTCTCAGTTATATAAATTCCAACCTCTTTTCTTTCTTCCAATATTCTCTTTCCTTCTCCACTAAGCTAAACTGTCCCCATTCCTAAAACAGACCTTCCCTGACCAGCAGGTTCTGTTACTGTCACCATTATACGGTTTTGTAGTTATCTGCACT
Organism: Myotis brandtii; assembly: GCF_000412655.1. Taxonomy (NCBI): domain Eukaryota; kingdom Metazoa; phylum Chordata; class Mammalia; order Chiroptera; family Vespertilionidae; genus Myotis; species Myotis brandtii. The sequence goes on from NW_005370134.1 coordinate 787,563, forward strand.
TCCTCTTTCCTACACTTGCAATTACATGTTTACAGTTTTTCCTCTATATGGACCGTATACTCCAAGAGGGGGAAAAACACATCTATCATGTTTCTAGCTATTTCTTAAGCATGTAGTACAGCCTCTTGCAAACCCTGGGTTCATATTAGATGGACAGTAAACTTAAATAAACTAATAAAAATGCATTTTTGAGAGTCAATTTCAAAGCTGAATTTAAATGATATGAATAATGTTCACTTTTACTAGTATGGTGGAGAAAATATATAGCGATTAGAGATATTAAATACTGTGACATGTTAGGTTTGCTTTGTTATACTAATTATTTTCTAAAACAGTTCCTATTTTAAAGTAAAAGGGGGATTGAGAGACATGACAGAGGCAGATTTAAAAAAAGATCAAATTTGCTTTTTTCATTTAAAAATAATGAGAATAGCCCGGCCAGTGTGGCTCAGTGGTTGAATGTCAACCTATGAAACAGGAGGTCACGGTTCGATTCCTGGTCAGGGCACATGACAGGGTTGTGGGCCCGATACCCAGCATGGGGTGTGCAGGAGGCAGACTAGCAATGATTCTCATCATTGATGTTTCTATCTCTCTCTCCCTCTCTCTTCTTCTCTAAAATCAATAAAAATATATATTTTTTGAAATAATGGGAATATAAATACAAACTTTGTTTTAAACTTGTTGAGCAGATTAACTAATCAAACTTTTAATTTCAGAATCCAACAGACTATTTTGATACTGGTACATAAATCGTTCAGGTGAGCTAAAAGCTGGTCTTTAAAAAGAAATCTTTAATGTAATTCATACTGTGCCCTAGAGACATACTAGTCGCTCAAGGTTAAAAATTCAAGGAATTTTTTTAATAAGTAATTTTTATGGTATGCAGAGACTGATGCACAAATAATCAAATTAAATATTTAGCGTGTATAAGGCACAAAGAAGTCCACCACTGAAAATTCTATTCTTATTTACTGTAGGAAACATAGATATGTTTTTATTTTATTCAAGGCAATAGATACAGATATGCTAGTGGCCCTTTTTTTCCAGGTAAATGTTTACTGTCTTCAGATGGAGGTACTCCCATAAGACTCTGCTCTTCTCTTCTTGAGAAAACATTGATAGGCAATGCAAAGAAAACTTTCAAAGGATCAAGAATCTTGAAATATAAAATTAGTTTTTAAATAAAACATGTATCTCATACTTTTCAGGCTCAATTTTATAAAATCATCTGTACGAGTGCATTAAAATAATAATTTTATAACTCTAGTTAAATACAGAACATTATTGGTAGAAAATATCTAAGATTTCAGGAAATATAATAAAAATTAAAAATAAATTTAAAGTTAAATATTCTTCAAATGTCAATCCAAATATATAATTGATGTTTAATTATAAAGGATAATTCTTAGAGCATCCCCAGTTGCCATATTCACAATATTAAATAAAGCTTCTTATTATGTATCTGTCATCCATCCCCTCCCTAGCTCACAGCCTAGAATATAGACATTTTGAAAAGAATGTACAGTTTGGATATTAAATGTGATTTAGATGTTTTGTGTTGGAATGGTATAATCTGCTTTAATGAAATAATTTTAATTTAGTTATGATAATTTAGCAAAGACAATTTTTAAATTGAAAAGTGCTATACCAAAATATGCGTTGTTCTCTTTATTAACGAGCTGAATGATTGTAAGAACTAAACAGTATGTTGTTGTGTATTCCACCTTTTATCATGGCATATTTTAAAAGAGGAATCAAAATCACAGATAAAAATCATGTCCCTTATGTTTTTGAAGAAGCTAATAACACCCTTTGGAGTTGCTAATTGGCAAAAATCTGCAACCACAGGCTTTAGAGGTACGGTTACCATGACAGATTTCCTTTGAAGTTGGCGCATGTGAATATTTGACTTAATTTTCTTTCCTACTTTAGGGCTAGTTGAAAAACATTGTCATTCCACAGAAAAGTAATTTTTCAGAAGTCCAATAAATAATTGCCATCACAGTAGCTTTTGCTCTTTGTATATAGAATAAGTGTTCTTATCACAAAAAAGGCTTTTCTAATGTTTTGTATTTATTTTCAGCCTCTATTCTTCTTACACTAACTGTGGTCCATAAAAAAATGAGGAAGAAATTTGTAAAGTCATTCTCTACTTTGTAGAAGTTCTGGCAAGAAAGCAATTCAAATTTCTGTAAAGTAGAAATAATAAATATCTAATTAAAAAACAGTGCTTAATTGTTAAGTCTTATAAATGAAAACTATTTGCCAAAGTTTGTGATCATGTAAAAAGGTTTATTTAAACATATTGATCTCGTGCTTTCTGAAATTATCAAAAAGTAAACAATGTGATTTACAAATAAATATTAAGAATTTTAAGCTTATGAAGATAATATATATTTCTAATTTAGCAATAAAATGAAAGTTGGATTTCTTTCTTTAAATTTGTGCTTATAGAGTATATTATATGAAATATGTAAAAAAAGAAGATGTTCAAATCATGTAGACTCATGAGAAAGCAGATATAAAGAGAGGTTTGGCAAAAAGAGAATTTAAGAAAATAGCAAGTACAGAAACATTTAAGGGAGAATAAAAGGCTGTAATATGGTAACTCTCATGCAATCATACAGTAAGGCAAGTACACTGAGATACACTTCTGAGTGTTCTATTTTCTCCTTTTTAATTCTTTGCCCATTAGCACTTTTTTTTTTTGTTATTTCTCAATAGTAGCAGCCAAAATAAAATTTTATAGAAAGTCTGTCTAAATCAGTGGTTCTCAACCTTCTGGCCCTTTAAATACAGTTCCTCATGTTGTGACCCAACCATAAAATTATTTTCGTTGCTACTTCATAACTGTAATGTTGCTACTATTATGAATCGTGATGTAAATATCTGATATGCAGGATGGTCTTAGGCGACCCCTGTGAAAGGGTCATTCGACCGCCAAAGGGGTCGCGACCCACAGGTTGAGAACCGCTGGTCTAAATGAACCAGATTAAAATAATAGCAAATCTGGAAAAAGGCTTATTAAACAAAAGGCCACATTTGCATTAAAAATATATATGTATCTATAAAAATGTTTCTGATTTTAAGATGCTTTGTATCCCTAGGTTTAAATGTAGACTTCTTAATATTTATCAATTGTCTGCGGTGTCTGAATCACCGCATTAGTTAATGACTGAAACAGGCATTATTTAATTACTTTTATTGCATTTTTTTTCTTGATTTCAGTTTCTTCAAAATAGGTCAGAACTAATACATATGAGGAAATAGGATCTAATATTCATTATTATGGCTGACTGATTACTTTATTTTATTTACTGATTATTTTAGGAAGAGAGAGAGAGAGAGAGAGAGAGAGAGAGAGAGAGATCAACTTGTTCCACTTATCTATGCATTAATGCATCAATTGGTTGCTTCCTGTATGTGCCCTGACCTGGGATAGGACCTGCAACCTTGGCAAACGGGGTCATGCTCTAACTAACTGAGCTACCGGGCCAGGGCTTATTTACTTGTATTTTTTGATACTTTTTATTTTGAAGTAATTACAGAATCAAAAGAAGTTTCACAAATAGTACAGAGAGTCCCCTTTTACCCATCACATAGCTTGCTAAGACAGCACTTATTTCCCCCTTCACCCTCTTCTACCTCTCCCCTCTTCACCGCCCTTACCTCTGGTAATCACCACACCATTGGATGTGTCTATGCATTTTTACTTTCATTTTCTTTTCTTTTTTGCCTAATCCCTTCATCTTTTTCACCTAGCTTCACAACCCACTTCCCCTCTGACAACTGTCAGTCTGTTCTCTGTATCTATCAGTCTGTTTCTTTTCTTTTTTTTTTCCATTTTGTTCATTAGATTCTACATATAAGTAAAATCATTTAGTATTTGTCTTTCTCTGACTGGTTTATTTCATAATGCTCTCCAGGTCCATCTATGCTGTCACAAAAGGTAAGTCTTCCTTCGTTTTTATGGTTGAGTAGTATTTCATCATGTAAGTGTACACAGCTTTTATATCTATTCATCTACTGATGGGCACTTGGGCTGCCTCCAAATCTTGGCTATTGTAAAAAACACTGCATCCGACATAGGGGTGCATATATTCTTTCAAATTAGTGTTTCAGATTTCTTTGAATATATTGACAGAAGTAAAATCATTAGGTCATAAGGCATTTCCATTTTTAATATTTTGAGGAAACTCCATACTGCTTTCCACAGTGGCTGCACCAATCTGCATTCCCACCAATAGTGCAAAAGTGTTCCATTTTCTCCATATTCTTGCTATCACTTGTTTTTTGATTTACTGGTGAGAACCATAGGTGTGAGGATGTATTATGGTTAACTTTTAAAAAGACAAAGCTAGCCGAAACCGGTTTGGCTCAGTGGATAGAGCATCGGCCTGCGGACTGGACTGAAAGGTCCCAGGTTCGATTCCAGTCAAGGGCATGTACCTGGGTTGCGGGCACATCCCCAGTAGGAGATGTGCAGGAGGCAGCTGATCGATGTTTCTCTCTCATCGATGTTTCTAACTCTCTATCTCTCTCCCTTCCTCTCTGTAAAAAATCAATAAAATATATTTAAAAAATAAAAATAAATAAAAAGACAAAGCTAAATGATTTCCTCTTAACTTTTCATATATATGTATATATATACATACATATATATGTATATATATATACATACATATATATATATATATAATGTTTTTATTGATTTCAGAGAGAGAAAGGGAGAAGGAGAGAGAAGAAAACATCCATTGGCTGCCTCCTGCACACCCGCTACTGAGGATGGAGCCTGCAAATGGGGCATGTGCCCTGAGTGGGAATTGAACCGTGATCTCCTGTTTCATGGAACAACTCTCAGCCAACTGAGCACACTGGCTGGGATCATATATTTCTTTATGTTAAGACTCAATTTATATTGTTTTCAAAAATAACATTTATTAATTTACATATGTCATGTTTAGAAAAATATTTTAAATGATTGAATAATAGAGTCTTATTCTTTTTACATCAGACTTTATGATCAGCAAAATTTTATATAAATTTCTTGAAGGTATATTATAAATGAGTGGGAAAAGGTAATTAGAAAAAGGGGTGAAAGGGTTAGTTAAGTGCTTTCCTGAGTATACCCTTAAAATAATAAGGAATCATAATATAAAGTATCACTCTAATGGCCTTGGGAAACCAACAAATTGTCCTGAATAAAAGTAGCAATGATGACCAGGTTGTATACCTTCAAAGAATATGGACTGTTTGTTGTGCCTTCCTAGTAGGTTCTTAATATTTTTTTTAAATATATTTTATTGATTTTTTTACAGAGAGGAAGGGAGAGGGAGAGGGATAGCGAGTTAGAAACATCAATGAGAGAGAAACATCGATTCAGCTGCCTCTTGCACGCCCCCTACTGGGGATGTGCCCGCAACTCAGGTACATGCCCTTGACCGGAATCGAACCTGGAACCCTTGAGTCCGCAGGCCGACGCTCTATCCGCTGAGCCAAACCAGCTAGGGCAATAATTTTTTTTAAATTTCAGTTTCTTAATAAACAGTAGCTTGGGCAATAATTTAGAGTTTATTTTTAAAGAAATGAACTCCTAAAATATTTTAGTGTACTTAAAAGTCATATGTCTATTATGAGAAATTAATTTCTCCTTCATTGACTTTCATAATGTTTAAGAGAATAGGTGGGATTAAATCTGTGTGCCGATGATTCCTGAAAATAATAAACAGGGTGTCTATTTGCTGCAAGCTCTTTGTGGCTTAGCTTTCTCATTTATAATTTGAAGGAATACATTGTATTTTTAACACTGGTTGTTGTGAGGATTAAATGATTTAATAAGTCTGAAAAGTTTAATGTAATGGTGGCATATAATTGGCATTCAGTGAATGTATTTGCCTATCACATATCCAAAATGAATAATACATAGTACATGGAAATGTGCACAGAAAAATCTTACTCTTCTTAATTTATTGGTATTCAAAGTAGTGAAGCAAGATACCCAAAGAAAACATCCAAGAAACAGTAAAGGCTGGGAACCCAGGTTTCTCATTTGCATTCATTATCACCACAGTAAAGATGAAAAGGATTGCATATCTGGCAATCAATGCAGACTACAATGCAACTCCTGGAGCTGTAGTACATGCAGTTTACTCTTCCTATAACAGTCCTTGAGACTATCCATTTAACACAGTTCATATAAAGGAAATTTGTTTCATAATAAAATTCCTAATTTAATAAAACTGAATTTCAAAACAAATTAATATTTAAATATGTTCATGAAAACTGCACTTCTAAATCCGTTGAACCATAAATTCATCAAATATTCTGGAACTGCTCAAGTAAAACATAATTACTCCTTGTTTTGCTAAAATATTGTCCAGCAAGTGAATTAATTAATAGTTCCTTGACTTTGCCAATCATTTTGAAATCTGGCTTTCAAAACCTTACATATGTAAAACTAATTTTTTATGTATGTATCACTGCCAAAATTGCATTTCATAAAAGTTGCCTTAAAATTAAAATAATTTTCATGGATGTCTTTTTATTATTTTATAATTTCAAGGTTCATTGGAGTAGTAGATAATAACCTTATCTGTGTGGTTTTTTAAGACAGAACATACATTTTAAGTTATAATTATATCCTTGGTCTATGCATCATTTAGGTTTGTCTTTTTCTAAATACAACTCTAGCATTCTTCCTAAGCCCCAAATATAATATGACCATTTAAAAACTAAATCAGAGAAGGTAAAATAGTTGAATGTATAACTTGACTTTCCCTAGAAAATGTAATGTGGATATACATAAAAATATATTGCAATGTCAATTTCCAGTAAAGTCAATGATTTTGCTTAAGCCTCCAATATGTCTTAAAAGTAGGGTTAGAGTTACATTGTGACTTTTTTAAAAAAATTGATTTCAGAGAAAGGAAGGGAGAGGGAGAGAGAAATAGAAACACCAATGGTGAGAAAGAATCATTGATTGGCTGCCTCCTGCACGTCCCCTACTAGGGATTGAGCTAGAAACCCAGGAATGTGCCTGACCTAGAATTGAAACCTGACCTCCTGATTTATGGGCCAATGCTCAACCACTGAGCCACACCTGCCAGACATGACATTCTTTTGAGTTAAAACTATTGTAATAGTCATAATCTGTATGTCTTTTTCTCCCCATATGAACAACTGTAAACCTACTTTTGCCTACCCCTGTATCATTGTATGTTAGTAAAGTACTCGATTATCTTTAAAATGTTAACTTTTTGGTACTTTATGTTCACATAATTCTATTTTGTAGTGATTATATATATATATATATTGCTCTAGTAATAACATGTGACCCTTAATGAGTTCATTCCTACAGCATTCTGGGGCTGAGGGACAAGTCCTGCTTTAGTTCTGCATGGCTCTGCCTCTCCATCAATTTTTCTGGGCATGGATACCCACATGCTAGTCTCTCAGGGAACTTAGATAGTCAGTGATGAACTGCTGTCCTTCCTTTCATATACAATCAGCTCACAGGAGCCCAAACATATGTGCAAATGATAGCTTCTTAGATAACATTGGCTTGGATAATAATGTAGGTTTTATTTCTAAATAAATTTTCTCTTAAATTATTATTGTAGTGAATTTCATAGCCATATGTCTATAACGATACTATTGAGAGCTCAGTTTCTTGCTTAAATTTATCTCATAATATTGATAGCATAAGGTGATTTTCTTTTCCTGTTTCCTGAAAATAAACCTTTTCTCTTACTAGAGACTAGACATGTTTTCAACACCTTATATTCAGAAGCTTTACTCCTCTCTCTTCCCTAGTACTAAGAACTTAATTTATAAATTATGGTACAATTCCTGTTGTTGTTCCCCCCCCCCCCTTAGAATAAATAATTTTTATAATAGACTAGAGGCTTGGTGCACGACATTCGTCCACTGGTGGGGGGAGGGTCTGTTATCCCGGCCTGCGCCTCTCGCAGTCTGGAAGCCCTTGGGGGATATCTGACTGCCGGCAGTCGGACATCCTTAGCGCTGCAGTGGAGGCAGGAGAGGCTCCCGCCATCACCGCTGCGCTCGCCAGCCGTGAGACCAGCTTCTGGCTCAGCAGCACTCTCCCTGTGGGAGAGCACTGACCACCAGGGGGCAGCTCCTACGTTGAGCATCTGCCCCCTGGTGGTCAGTGCATGTCATAGCAACCAGTTGTTCCTTTATTCGGTCGATTTGCATATTAGCCTTTTTATTATTTAGGATAACTTTTTGATTCCATGTCAATTAATTTCTTTAGGGTAAATTTCACAGAATATGTCCAGCAATGTCTAGAACTTAAAATATGTAATTTGATCCCTTTCAGGAGGGTTCTCAGTTTCCATACAAATATACTAATGGTTGGGCCCATGACACAAATTTATGATGTATGTCCAGTTTTGTTTGTTTGTTTGTTTGTTTAGATGTATCTTTATTGTTGAAAGTATTACAGATGTCCCCTTTTTTAATATAATTGACTCCCTGTATCCCCCACCTACCCTACCCAGGCCTTCACCACACTATTGTCTGGGCTTATTTAAATTTCACTTACATCTAAATTGGGACTCGGTTAATAAATGATTTAATGATAAATGATTTAATGATACATCAAAACCAGCTTTCTACCCCTTAGTATTGTGCTTACATAAAATAGAACATTATTTTTATATGTATCATTTATTGTTAAAGAAATCTATAAATTTAAAACTTATTAACTTTGTCAATGTGAGTGAATCTATGGCAGATGATGGGCCAAACACCCTCACCTTTCTAGATGGCTGAACTGTAACTCTAAGCTGCTAATAGCAATGAATCAAATTGAATTTATTGTTGAAGAAACAGAGCCACAAAACCACATCAAGCACTATTGATTTTCCTTAAGTGCTGAAGCTTTTAAAGGGATCTTACAAAGAAGTGCCTTGTATAGACTTTGCAACATCTATTTTGCTGAATTTTGAAAGTTGGATACAGTTTGGGGAAACTAAATAAATGGAGAGACCTTTGGGGTTAATAAAAGTGAAGTCAAGTTCCCAAACAATTGTTTGGTGGGAAATTGGAAAGACATCACAAGTATTCAGCTTTACTGTTGGGGAATGGTAGAAACCAGAGATGCTATTAGATGCTGTCATCAAGGATAACAGAAAAAGGCTAAGATAGCATATGGATTGTCATGCTTCACTACCCTCCAAACACAGGGGACATGGCTGGCTCACAAATCATGCTCATGTGCTCCAGAACAGCATCAGACATGTGCATGACAAAAACATCACATGCAAGGATCTGCATTTACAAATACTGTCACCATGCTAAATGATCTGTTTCAATTTGCCATTATATAATCTCCTTGATTACTGAGAGTTTATGCATATCAATCACCCAATGCATTGCAAGGCAAATCACTAAATCTTCTAAATATAAATTCAAGATGCTTAAACTGTTACTTGATGATGTCTTAAATTAACTATTTCTTTTCTATTTCAAGAATTCAAAGTCTAGGGGAAAAAAGTCAAAATAATCAAAGTAAGGTTTGTTGCTTCTTACATTTGACTCGCATATATGTTTATGGTGCCAAGTTATAAAATGATAAATGCCTCTAACATTAAAGCAGATAAACAAAGAATGAAAGCAAACTACTTTTTCTTGGGTGAGGAGGAAATATAATGTTTATCATTGAAGCTGAACCTCTGTCTATTTAATTTCCATGTATGAATGATAGTTGAATACCTAACTTTTTATTGGTATACTGTTTGTACTGAGATATATTTTATATTTAAAAATTCAGAGTTTTATAGCTGTGTTTCTCCATAAAGTAATTTTAAAAAATTTCTCCTTGACTATATTCACTAAACATAAGAATTAGTTTTATATTTATATTGAAAGCCTGGTGCACAAAAATGTGTGCACTCGGGGGGGGGGGGTTCCCTCAGTCTGGCCTGTGCCTTCTCGCAGTCTGGGACCCCTTGGAGGATGTCCACCTGCTGGCTTAGGCCCGCTCCCCGGGGGATCGGGCTTAAGCTGGCAGTCAGACATCCCTCTGGCAGCACGGGATGTCCATTTGCCAGCAGGGAGCAGGCCTAAGCTGCAGTCGGACATCCTTAGCACTGCTGAGGAGGTGGGAGAGGCTCCCGCAACCACCGCTGTGCTGGCAGCCATCAGCCTGGCTTGTGGCTAAGCAGAGCTCCCCTGTGAGAGCGCACTGACCACCAGGGAGCAGCTCCTGCATTGAGCGTCTGCCCCCCTGGTGGTCAATGTGTGTCATAGTGACCAGTCATTCACAGTCTTTCTGCTGTTAGGGTCAGTTTGCATATTACCCTTTTATTATATAGGATAGAGGCCTGGTGCATGGGTGGGGGACAGCTGGTTTGCCCTGAAGGGTGTGCCGGATCAGGGTGGGGGTCCCACTGGGGTGCCTGGCCAGCCTGAGTGAGGGGCTGAGTGCCGTTTTCAGGCTGGCCAAGCCCCCCAGCATGGACACTCACCCCATGGGTGTGTGGCCAGCCTGGGTGATGGGCTGAGGGCTGTTTTCAGGCTGGCCACGCCCCCTTCAGGTTGGAGGTCCCCACTGGGGTGCCTGGCCAGCCTGAGTGAGGGGCTGATGGCCATTTTCAGGCTGGTCACAGCCCCTGGCGACCCAAGCTCCCAGCCTCTCTTTTTATCTTTTTTTTTTTCTGGGATTTATTTATCTTCTATAATTGAAACTTTGTAGCCTTGAGTGGAGCCCAGTGCCAACCAGGGCAGGGGAGAAGCTTGGCTTCCTCCATTGCCGGGGGCAACCCAAGCCTCCTGCTGGCTCCAGCTCCATGGCCGCCACCATCTTTGTGACAGAGTGATGGAGTGATGGTTAATTTGCATATTACTCTTTTATTAGATAGGATAAGGAAGTTTACAGACATTTTGCGGAAGTTTTTTGTTATAGTAGGAAGGCAGTTTTGATTAGAAAAGTAACTTTCCGCCCTGACCGGTTTGGCTCAGTGGATAGAGTGTCAGCCTGCGGCCTCAAGGGTCCCGGGTTCGATTCCGGTCAAGGGCATGTACCTTGGTTGCGGGCACATACCCAGTAGGGGGTGTGCAGGAGGCAGCTGATTGATGTTTCTCTCTCATCAATGTTTCTAACTCTCTATCCTTCTCCCTTCCTCTCTGTAAAAAATCAATAAAATATATTTTAAAAAAAGAATAGTAACTTTCCATACAAAATAAATTATTTGAAGTTAAATACATGATGTAGAGGGTATCCACACAGTTTCTTATACAGGAAACATAGATGCTCATATCAATTTAAAAATCCATTAATGATAAATGTTGTGTATAAATAAAATAGAAATTTATGAATAAATAAAGGCATGAATCAAAGGGCTCAAATATATTTCAGTAATATTTTCTCATTTAAGATACTTATAGTCAGAGTAAGCATTAATCTGAACTGCTGCAATAACTTAGAAAACTTAGAATCTATTTCCAGTGAAAACATGGTAATGTTAAGGATGGAATATGAGAACTTTGTCTGTTTATCTAAGAGATAACACAACCTACAGAGAAAGACAAAATTCCTGAGAAAAACAACCTGAGTGTTGCCCAAACAAATTATTTTCTACAAGAGTATAGAAGGTATTTAAAATAGATTTGGATAAATAGTGTAGTAGCAAAAAACAATTGTCCTTTTACAGGAAAAAATTTATTAATATTTAAATTGATTTTTCTTTTCAACTTCGTAGTTATAAAATAGTATGGATTTGTTTTATGTCCCATGTCTAAAAGCATAGAACTGAATAAGTATTAAAGGTGATCATTTTATTATTAATTTTACCTTAATATAGGTTCATTCAATGTCCTAAAAGAAGTGAGGTGGAATATTGTTAAAGTGTTATTAGAATTGTTTTGAAAAGGTTGGTATTTGGCAGCC
>NW_005370134.1:799582-803162 GCF_000412655.1 Myotis brandtii
AACATAATAAACCTGAAACAGTAACTTCATCAGCTCTATAAGTAAGACTTAAAAAAGGAGAAAAATCATTTATTTAATATTGAACCAGAAAAAAAATGCATTCAGATATTTCAAACAAAATTTAGAGCTATCACACAAAGTAAAAATGAGATTCAGCAGTGAAAATGTGATGTTAATACAAACAGAAATACACACTGTTACAAAGCAATATGTACTGGTTAAGAGCATTCTGTAAGCTTAATTTTGGAAAAAGAATGAAAAGAAAATGAGAATTTAGCTTTTTTATTAGAGTAAATATCTCAATTATTAGGAAAATGTTTTTGTTTTGAAATAGTTATTGAAGAGTGAAAAACCTCTGAATGATAAGATGATTTGTTTCTCCACTAAACGAAAATTGCAGCTTCCTCAAAAATAGAGTTAATTTTATATAAAATTGGAAAATTGACAGTAGAAAGAGAAAGGAACTGTCTGCTGAGAAGTAGTCCTCTTGATAAAGTGCACTTCTTTCTGAAGTATTAGAGAGCTATAGGGGGAAAAGGTGGTATTTCCATTGTATTTAAAATATCTTGTGTGTTGGAAATTACTGCATAATTACTGTGGTAAAGATCATTTACCATTGTGGATATGAAACTTGATTTCCCTGTACAGAGTTTAGACTGAAAACTTCAGTGAAAAATAAACTTTAATTTAGTTTTCCTTAATTCAATACCATCATTCATTAAGTCATTTCATGATTTAATATACAGCTGCAGGACATAGTAACACTCCATTTCAACTTTCCATAGATGATTAATTGTCTTGAAGCCCAAGTGTCCTCCACTTATGGAAGTTTTGAGGGGTTTATTTAGGTGACTATGTCTTACATATCTTAGGAAGAGAACAGTATACTTTTCTTTTGAAGGTGCTTGGTGCTAGCATGGGAGTTTCACAGTCATTTAGACTATTGGCACATATTTGTTTTCTGTGCACCTAGACTTTTTAGGTTCTTGGTATATCTTCTAACTCAGCGGTTCTCAACCTGTGGGTCGTGACCCCTTTGGAGGTCAAACAACCCTTTCACAGGGGTCGCCTAAGCCCATCAGAAAACACATATATAATTACATATTGTTTTTGTGATTAATCACTATGCTTTAATTATGTTCAATAAATTTTCATTGTAACAATGAAAATACATCCTGCATATCAGATATTTACATTGTGATTCATAACAGTAGCAAAATTACAGTTATGAAGTAGCAATGAAAATAATTTTCTGGTTGAGGGTCACCACAACATGAGGAACTTTATTAAAGGGTCACGGCATTAGGAAGGTTGAGAACCACTGTTCTAACTGATCATAGCATGACTCTAGCTACTGCCTTCTGCTGTGTGTTTTCAAACACTGCTCAGTAATGTCACCCTGGCAAGCACTCCAGCTCTGCTTCTCAAGTAAACTCTCACCAGGGCAACTGGAAAGTGTTAAATTTCCTAGATCTCCAAAAGGAGGCCTGAAAAAGTTTGTGGCTGGTCAGCAACACCTCTCATAGATATCCCATAGAAGATCTCTTACTTTCTCAGTGTCAACTGAGGGGGCCATATGAGTCTATAATTTTCAAATGTCCTTAATGGCTACTGATTCAATGTTTGTTCACTCTCAAATCAATTTCATTATAAATAAACCTATTTTGTTGCTCATGAGTATTCAAATTTCTCTACAAATTATCTTTATTTTTTGTCAAAGTTGATGCTCTTTATTATCTTTTGTTAGTTCACATATACTTTCAAAACTGTAGTAAGTGCTTTATAATATGTCAACTAAGAATCTGGATCATTGCCTATATGATCAATTAATATATGAAAAAAGAGGCAATAATATACAATGGGGTAAAGACAGTCTATTAAATAAATGGTGCTGGGAAAATTGGAGAGAAACATGCAAAAAAATAATACCAGACAATCTTTTTAAACATATACAAAAATGAACTCAAAATGCATTAAAGACTCAAAACCATAAAACTCTTAGGAGAAAACAAGGCAGTAAACTATTTGACATATCTCTTAGCAATACTTTTTCTGATATATTACCTTAGAAAAGGTAAACAAAAGAAAAAATAAATGTGACTACATCAAAGTAACATGTTTTTGCACAGCAAAAGAAACTGGCAACAAAACAAAGACAACCTACAAAATGGAAGAGGACATTTGTCAATGATATATCTGATTGGGGTTAATATTCAAAATTGTCAAAGAACTAAGATAACTCAACACCAAATTAAATTAAAAAGTGGGCAGAGGACCTGAATAGACACTTCTCCAAAAAAAGACTATACAGATAACCAAAGACATATGAAAAGATGTTCAAAATAAATAATCAGAGAAATGCAAATTAAAACCACAATGAGATATCACCCCACACCTGTCAGAAAGGTTATCATCAATATATAAAAAATCAACAAGTGTTGGTGAGGATGTAAAGAAAAGGGAATCTTTGTGCACTGTTGGTGTGGATGCACATTGGTGCAGCCAATATAGAAAACAGTATGAAGGTGCCTCATAAAAATTAAACTGCCTTCTGACCCAGCAATTGCACTTCTGAGAATATATTCCCCAAAATCCAAAACACTAAGAATATATGTACCACCTATGTTTATTGCAATGTTATTTACAATAGCCAAGATATGGAAGCAACCCTATTGCCCATCAATAAATGAGTGGATATTAAAGTGGAGGTATATATAATAATGGAATATTACTCAGCCATAAAAATGTTGCAATATGGATGGACCTAGAGCATATTATGCTAAGTGAAATAAGTCAATCAAAGAAAGAGAAATATCCCATGTGATTTCACTAAAGAACAAATTAAATGAACAAAATAAAAACAGACTCATAAATACAGAGAACAGACTGACAGCTGTCAGAGGGGAGGAGCATTGAGGGCTGGGTACAAAATAATACATGGGATGTAAAGGACAGCATAGGGAATATAGTCAATATACACTGAGTGGCCAGATTATTATTACCACCTGACATTTGTAGGCAAATTAGCTATAATTTCATGCTGAAGTTGCTAGAGGGCCAGACCATTATAAATAGGGAAGCAGGTTGTTTACCACAACAGTAGAAGTGATTTTTTTTCTGAAGATATGGGTAAACAATGGAATTTAACAGCCTTCGAACGTGGGATATATGTATTATGGCGCCATTACAATGGAGAAGCATACGAGGATGATGAACATTATCCTAGGGGTGGTGTTCAGTGTCAGATCTCTTAATGGGGCCAGTGAATAACACTCACTGCTGGCATTATTATGACCACCCCATCAGTACTTCGTTGGGAAACCTTTTGCCTTCAATACTGTGGCGATTCTTCTTGGCATTGACTCCATGAGATGTTGAAAGGTGATGCGAGGAATCTGACACCATGCCTGATGAACAGCACTGTCCAGATCTGTGAGATTTAATGACTCTGAAACCAGCTGCCTGATGGCTCTTTTAACTTCCTCCCACAAATGCTAAATTGGATTGAGATCTGGTGATTGTGGGGGCCACCTAAGCAAGGTAAAGTCTCCCTCATGTTCTTGAGACCACTCCAGCACAA
>NW_005370134.1:803214-804645 GCF_000412655.1 Myotis brandtii
CCATCAACATGATAGGATGAACTTGATCAGCAATGATACTTAGGTATGTTGTGCTATTCAGACGTTGTTCCACACGAATTAAAGGGCCCAAATCATGCCAGGAAAACATGCCCCAAACCATAACACTGCCCCCACCAGCTTGAAGGGTTGTACTCATGCATGTGGGGTGCATGCTTTCATGCTGTTTCCGCCAAATTCTCACTCTGCCATCTGCATGATGCAACTGGAAACGTGATTCATTGGACCACATAACTTTTTTCCAATGCTCAACTGTCCAATCTTTGTGTTCCTGTGAGAATTGGAGGCATTTTATCTTGGTAACTGCAGACAGCAAAGGTGTTCGAACAGGCCTTCAGCTGTTTTGCTGATATTCACTCCATGGCTCCGAACGCCATCATCCTATGTTCAAAGGCTGTTAAATCACGTTGTTTGCCCATATCTTCAGAAAAAAATCACTTCTGTCGTGATAAACAACCTGCTTCCCTATTTATAATGGTCTGCCCCTCTAGCAACTTCAGGGTGAAATTACAGCTAATTTGCCTACAAACGTCAGGTGATCATAATAATCTGGCTACTCAGTGTATATAATAAGAGCCCAATGACCATTATGGCGCAACGACCAGAACAACCTGTTGCAATGACACTCGCTGACCACCAGGTGGCGGACGCTCACTGTAGGAGCTGTCCCCTGGTGGTCAATGAGCTCCCAAAGCGGGAGCCAGAAGCTGGGCTCACGGCTGGCAAGTGCAGTGGCGGTGGCAGGAGCCTCTCCCACTCCGCAGCAGCGCTAAGGAGCAGCAAACTGAGCGGTAAGGAGCCTGCCAACAAAGAGCAGTGAGCCAAGTGATGAGTGAGCAGGCGGCCAGTAAGGAGTGAAGGATCCCAGATTGCGAGAGGGATGTCTGACTGCCGGCTTAGGCCCGATCCCAAGAGGGTGCAGGCCGGGCTGAGGAACACCCCCCCCCCAGTGCATGAATTTTATGCACCGGGCCTCTAGTATTATAATAACTGTATTGTGCCAGGTGGGTACTGAAATATTGGGGGGATCCCTTTGTAAAGTATATGATTTCTAAGCACTATGCTATACAACTGAAACTAAAATAAAATAATTTTGAATAGAAACTGTAATTGAAAAATTAAATTTTAAAAAAATGGATCATTTTTTTTCATTATTCATTAAAGGGATGCTCAAGGAAACTTGAGGAGAATAGAATGCATTTTTACTTTTGCATGTTATTGATCTGTTAAATATCAGTATTCCTCAGAAAATCTAATCTTATTGACTGTCTGCAGGCTTTGTAAGTCTTAAATCTTAGACTGTTTTATAAATAGGGTTGCCACATGCATACAATAGTTGGGATATATTGTTTTTGTGAAATTCAAATTTAACTGAGCATCCTATATTTTTTTTTTTTACTTGCTAAAACTAAT
>NW_005370134.1:804669-828476 GCF_000412655.1 Myotis brandtii
TGAAAGCCTAGTGAGCAAACGACCGGTCAACCGGTTGCTATGATATGCAGTGAACACCAGGAGGCAGATACTCAATGCAGGAGCTGCCCCCTGGTGGTCAATGTGCTCCCACAGTGGGAATGCCGTTCAGCTGACTGCCCATTCCAGTGGCCCACCAGGCCGGTGGCAGCCACTCACTCCCTCAGTAGTCCTGCAGGTCCAATCTCCGGAGAACAGGAGAGGCACCGATGGACCAGCGCTGGCGACATGATCCAGACAGCACCTCCAGCCTCCTGTCAGTCAGCCTTGGGCACTGCAGCCACCTCCCCTCCCTAGATGCTCCACAAGGAAGAAACGATACAAAAGCAGCCACTAGGTGGCTCCCGACAACTGGCATGAAAGTCAGTTGGATGGATCCGGATCCTGGGCTGGCAGGGGTGTCCCACTGCCTGCCTGGAGGGCTGATAATGTCCCAGACCCCATGCCCCTCGGGACAGGTGCCAGACACAGGGCTCACAGCTGGCGAGCGCCATTGTGCCTGGCAGGAGCCTCTCCCAATCAGGACTGACTGGACGTGAGAACACAACAGGCACAGCAGGGCCAGGATGAGTGGGAGCAGCAGGCAGGAGTGGCAGGTGGCATTGGACTGCCAGTTTTGGCCCAATCCCCTCAGGCCACACCGAGGGACCCCACCTGTGCACGAATTTGTGCACCAGGCCTCTAGTTTAAAATAATAGTAATAAAAATAATAATAATAAAAATAAAACACTAATGCCCTTTATATTAGTTTCCTAGAGCTACTATCTTAGTCCGTTCAGGCTTATTTTTAAAAAACGCCATAGCCTGAGTAGCTTATAAATAACAGAATTTTATTTCTCATAGTTCTGAAGGCTGGAAGGTCAAGATCAGGTGTCAGCATGGCCGAGTTCTGTGTCTGGTGAGGACCTGTTACTTCGCACCCACTCAGTCCTGATTGGGAGAAGCTCGCACTGCCAATGTTGCTTCTTCCCAGCTTCTGGGGTTTCCAGGTATCCTTGACATTTTTTGGCTTATAGCTGTAGCATTTCAGTCTCTGCTGCCTTCATTACATGGTGTTCTGCCTTGGTGTGTCTGCCTTTGTATTTCTTCTCCTCTTCTTGTAAGGACGCCTTTTTCTCCAATATAAATCCACCTTAAATAATTACATCTGTAATTACCATATTCCAAATATACTTACATTCTGAGGTATGAAGAGTTGGGACTTTAGCATATCTTTTGGGGAGACACAATTCAACCCATAACAACCCTATTTGTAAAGCTATTTCTTTTTATAGAAAGAAAATGAGTTTCTTTTGGAATTAAGCAAATAACAATTACCTGTGTTAAAAACAGTTCTGTCTCTACCTATACACCAAGATCTCAAAAACAGAGGAATGAAAGTGTTTCATTTTTAAAATAAAATTACTTATGCTTGTTATTCAAATTAGTAAACATCACTTTTAAGGAATGTATCAACAGTAGTTTGTTTTTTTTTTAATAAAAGCAACAAGCAAAGATTTCTGATTTACTCACCCAAAGCTATAAAGATTGCTAGATTTCCATGCCATTTTGTTAAAATAACTCATTTATTAAACAGTTATTGAGAGTCTGCTATATATCAGGTATTATGCTCCATAAAAAGAATGATGTTGTGGACACTATCTCTCAGTAACTTCTAGTTTGATTGGCAATATAAATGGATAAAAATATGATCAATCAAATATCATCACAGATATATTAGTACATATCAACACAATCAAAAGGAAAACAGCAACTAATTGCCCCCTTTTTCTTGTTGCAATTACTCCTTTCTAAACCACAGCTCCCATCAATTCTTACTTCTGAAAATCAGCTCTAAGTAAATAATTTAAAATATGTGGAAAAGCTATAAGAAAAAAAAATGTTTATTTCAGAGTTATCATTGAACAAAACACAATCTAAAATAAGGATATAATTAAGTAAATATGACATTATTCCTAGTTTATTTTCCATATAAAACATATATAATAGGCATATATAAAATTTGAGGAAGTAATACACAGAACTACAATTTTGGATTTTACTTTAAAATTATAGACTTTTAAAATTTTTTTTCAAAATTTTTGTAGCATTGGATTGTTACTTATGTGATTAGAAAAATTAAGTTCATCCAGAATTTTTACAGGTGTATAGAATTGTATAACTGAAAGATTGTGGAAATGCAATTTCTGTTTAAATATTTGTTGTAAATAATATATCTAAAATAAAGTCCTATAGGCTTTAGAGAAATAATACTGTATCTTTTTTCAGTCTTGCTCTGGAATTCGTTTTTTTAGGATATTCCAACAGTACATTTAATGAAACAAATTGGATCTTGGATAAAGACAATCTTTCTTTAACAGAAAAAGCTCAATAAATGCCAGATATTAGTGCAAAAAATCCAATAATAAAAATTTTCCTATTATAATGTGAAAAATTTTATGCTATTCCTTCTTAATCTTTAAATTAATTAAATAGCATTTAGATTTTCTCACTTGATATTCCTTTCCTTTTGAATACAACTGAAGAAATAAAGGTGAATCATGATGCCAACATGATAAATATTTGAGGTTGATATGTCACTGTATATATTTATCCTTATCATTCTTGATCTTTTGCACGTGATTCATTGTGTTGATATATCACTGTCTTGAAATACCACAAGTCTCATTCTCTTTATAATGCCATTGGCAAGAATAGCATTATAGTTATTCTTGAGCATAGCATTAAGTATTCTTGAGCATAGCAAGAATACTTAATAATATCCTTTCATGTGATACCATTAAAATATGCTAACTAAAGTAAATTTGAGGAAGAACACAGAGACATTTTGAAAGATTATGATCTATGACAATTCACAGCTTTAGAGTTGGTTTAATTGAATTAATTGTTGCTCAGAAGAATCTGAGGAACAAAGAGCACAATGACAACGTTTTCATGTAAAAATGTTTGACCTTTTCAATAGTAGTTCATTGACTGGCAGATTATTCTATTTCTCCCACAACAAAATAATTTTATAAGAGAAAGGTACAGGGAATACTGGAGTGATAGAAAACCTTTGCAAAAATGAAACTCCAACATATGATAGAAATCAGAAAGAATTAATAGCATATACATTTTATGTGACTTGTTATAACAATAAAAAATTCTAATGTATTTATCTTTCTTTTACACTAAGGATGTTAAAGGATATTAAATTATATTATTCATTTATATTAATTAATTTAAGAATATCAGAGAATAGTTTCATTTTATTTGATGATATCACTGTTCTAAACACAGATCATTTTTCTTTCCATTTTGCAATTCTATATAACTATTTTATGAACTTATAATTTTTAACTCAATTACCTTAATCTATGTCATCAGCAAGCACATTCCCTAGAAAATCATAAGGCAGAAATCAAATTGCACCACATGAAAGGTGACAACAGGATATTCAGGGGAAAGACTTATTTAAACTGAGCAGAACAGGTAAGGCTTCATAAAAGAGGTAATAAGCTGAGTTGATTTGCTTCTAATTTCAAAAACACATCAGACATTTTTATGCCTCCTGAACTTGATAAATGACTTAGATGTTTGAATTTCTAAACTCCAGTGTCTTATATTCTGGTCAAAATCATACTCCTCTTTCAAAGGATTAGCTGTCACCTTCTCCGTGAAGTGTTTTCTAACCTTTTCATATCAAATGAGTCATTTCTTCTTTGAATTTTCTGTTACCAACTATACACAATAGCTACAAATTAAAATTTACCATGCTTTGTAGTTATATTTTATACCTGCCTCCATGACAGAATGGGGTGTTTGGTGAGGGTTTGTACTCTCTAACATTACCTTTTTAAGGGTATAGAGTTGTCATTCAAATAAAATTGAATATTGAATGCAGATATTCACTTAAGATTTAAGGGAGTATTTGATCCTTGGTTTTCTCTAAGTTTACAAGAGATAACTTAGATCACTTGTATATTTGGTCATTTTTGTTCTGAAAAATGGATTTTAAATATTTAAGTTAAATTAAGTGATTTGGTTCAATAACAGGGAAAGGGAAATCCATAACACAGTACATTAGTCTCGAAGTATCCCCAAACGTGCAACCTCTTAGTTGTAAAAATATAGGAGAGCATGCAGGGATATAACTGAATGCTTTAAGGTGAATCTCAAATATTAATATGAATTCTAATTCATCTTGAACGCAAACTGATAGGTAAATCCTGATTTAGAAATGATACAGACAGTTACTGGAGATGGGCAGTCAAAATCTATCTGGCATTTGGAATTTCCAACTAATGTTGATACTTTGTTGCTAAATGATATTGTTGTCAGATATAACAATTGTAAAAAGTAAAGAGAAGTATATTGCTTATTTTGTGTATCCCTTATTTAATAAACTTTAACAATCAGATGTTCATAAAGGTAGATGTTCCTATTTATATCAGAGTCACCTTTTTCTTAGCACTAGAGGAGTGGCCACATATTTTTCTTAGCAATAAGAAGTGGTCACATATTTTTGAGACAGACTGAACTCTTAAATGGATGGGAAGGCTCTTCAGTTATTTTTTAAAGCATCTCCTAAATAAGTTAAAG
The DNA here is from genome assembly GCF_000412655.1 of Myotis brandtii. Taxonomy (NCBI): domain Eukaryota; kingdom Metazoa; phylum Chordata; class Mammalia; order Chiroptera; family Vespertilionidae; genus Myotis; species Myotis brandtii. The sequence continues at coordinate 809,269 of NW_005370134.1, forward strand.
TTTCTCTCTCTTTTTAAAAAATCATTATTATTGAAAGTATTACATATGTCCCCTTTTTTCTCCGATTGACCCCGTCTAGCCAGCTCCCCCGCACCCTCTGCCCAGACCTTCACCACCCTATTATCTGAATTTCTAAACTCCACGTGTCGTATATTCTGGTCAAAAATCATACTTCTCTTTCATATGGGTTATGCACATATGCATACATGTTCTTTGGTTGATCTCTTCCCACCCCCCGCCACCCCTGCCTTCCCTCTGAGTTTGACAGTCTGTTTCATGTTTCAGTTTTGTTCATCAGTTAATTTTGTTCATTAAATTTCACATATGAGTGAGATCGTGTGATACTTGTCTTTCTCTGACTGACTTATCTCACTTAGCGTAATACTCTCCAGGCACTCCTCAAAGAGCTCTGCTCTGCGCCTGCTCTGGCTCATGCCCGCCAATGGCAGGAACCTGGAAAGCAAAGAGCTTCACTGTGCCTTTGCAAGTGGACACCACCTACAGGAACTTAGAAAGCAAAGAGCTGGTCTCTGCATGGATGCCCGTTCACCATGGGACCTGGAAAACCAAGAATCTACTCTGCACCTGTGTGAAGAGCCCAACCCTATATAGGCCAGACCCCAGGCAGCAGTTGGGGAGCCATGGTTTCCTTAGTGTGTGCTCCCTCCATGCATCAAGTTCCTTCCCTTTCTCTTTTCCTTCCACCTTGTTTTCACTAAACATATTCTTTTTAATCTGTTTAGCTGCCTCTCCTGATTTCTGTCTTGGGGTAAGGGGAGGGTCAAGAACCCCTTTGCTGGTAACATTTTGATATAATTAATTGGTTATTTGATCAATATTTTGATTAAAGACTTTTTAAGTATTAACCTCATAAAGACCACTTGTCATTTTTCTAGCAATGGTATGGAAAAATATTAGGGACAAAATGAAATAAGATATTCCATAAATTAAAGAATGAATACATAAATATGCCAAAAAAGAAGAGGTAAATAAGCAAAGAAAACTCTCATTTTGCAGACCAAATATGGCATGGTAGAGATCATAATTCTCGCCAAAAAAGAAGAGGTAAATAAGCAAAGAAAAGAAAACTCTCATATTGCAGACCAAATATGGCATGGTAGAGATCATAATTCTCAACAGTTCAAGGTTCTGGGTATCATGCATCCGGATGCTTTTCTATAACTTCTTTAGGCATAACCTCATTATTACTAATGACAGAATATATCAATGAGGGTTGTTAGAAGCTTTAGAGATAAATTCACTTTTTAAATGCAAGTCAGCTTTTACATTGCTGTTTATTAGAATGGTCTGATTAATGGGTATTAACAATGAACTTATCTACAATATACATTCAAGCCCAGGTATTTAACTCCTTGAAAATAACAACAATTTCTGTTTGTTTTTCTCATCTCTAGTTTTCCAATTTCTGACCAGTTGCCAGTCCCTTTCTCTATAAAAGTTTAATGAGCATCTATTCTATTTCAGATGTACTGTGCAGAAGTTATGGATAAAGAATAAAAATATATCCAATTTCCTCAGGGAGTTTACAACTTTAGAAATGTGCATAGCATGAATTACCGCATATTGTGGTAATTGTAAATCAGAATAGCTTTTTCTTTCCTTGGCTATTTTAAAACATTGTTTTCCTTTTATTAACACAAAGAACTGAAACTGACAAAATAATTTAGTTGAAAAGTTGATGAGTTTATTTAGTACCTAACAATTTTAACAAAATGTTTAAAACGTTTTCATTTAATAATATAATCTTTATTTTATTTTGCTTTTAAATTACAAAATTTAAACTAGAACTAGAATGATAAATAATACTTAACTCTCCCAAGGTATCTTTATTTTTATCCTTTCTTAATGCTAAGGTGAATTTCAGATTGACTCTAACTAGATCAATAATGTTTTTACCACTCATGCTATTTAAAAAATAAATAAACCTTTAACCCAGGAAAGAAAAATCAATATAATAAAATATATATCTCAGCTTAAGTAGAAGTAAAAACCTGATTACTGATTTGCTCACTAGTTTGGTTATTTAAGGCACAGCCTGGATGCAGTTGTTCTAGGCTTCATATAAGCCCTATGCATGCAGTTTCACTGCTGAAATAAGAAGAATGAGATAAACAGGGAAACACTATGAAATATGGTGTATTCCAATTCACTAAGCAAAATTTCCCAAAGGGGTCTGTGGCTCAAATTACATTCCCAGTTCTCTCAGGAGGCAAGTGAAGCTCAAAATCCTTCAGGGACCTCTTGTGCACCAGTAAGGACTAGCATGTCAGCAGGGATGATATAACCAAAAGAGCAAAGGCTTTGATGACGAAATCCATACTTCCATCCTTGTTCTCCTGCCAACGGACATTCAGCTCTGACAAGTTGTTGAACCTCCCAACTTACGTTTCCTCACTCAGAAATGATCATAGTATTGGCGATCTTTAACTTTCTTCCATTATAATGTAGCTCTATAAATAGAACCACCTATGAGTTAATTTGTGACTTCTAATAAGCTTCTCTTTTTTTTCCTCATAATTATGCTCTATTTAATTCTTCAAATTTTCTATTTTTTCTTCTGTTTTATTAGCTAATTTGCTAAAGCTTAGTATATCTAATAAATTGCATTAGAATACAACATGTAAGTCACACAAAGTTCACAAATTAAGCTTGTGGGAGCATCGTTTTAACTGAGGTTATGATAAAAGTATTCTTGGACATATTAATAACATTTCTAATATCTGTGCATAAATCTCTATAGAATAACCGCTAGTAATTTTTAATGGTTTATTGCTATAAGTCATTTGTTTCTTAAGAAAAACTATCAGTTTTAATAAAATAGCAGTTTTCAAAAACTATCAGTTTTCAATAATAAAAACCCTTAAAACAACTATTTTCTATTTATTTCTTCATCTTAAACAAATTATCACAAGTCACTACTTGAAGGGATAAGATTTTTCTGCACAGATATACTCACTTTTATTTTAATCACAGATCTCTCAGATGTTTCTTTTGCCAAATAAGAATAGGCTAAATCAATCAGGGGGAAAAATTAATAGACAAAACAATATATCTTACTTTTTGAGTTAATACTTCTATAATGTTATTTATGGGAGGTATTGTGAAGCACTTGTTTCAAAGCTTATTTTCTGAATTGTTAGAATAGCTGAATTCTGACCATACTATAATATTTTAGTCAATAAGTAGGCCAAAACTTATAAATTTTATTTAATAAAAACACTCATTCCATGTTCATATTATGTTTGCAAGTTGTTTAATTATTTGGTATTTGGCACTTCAATGGTAAGGTGATGTTCAAAATTAAAAGGCCATGATTAATTTTCACTTCAAAACTTCAAAAGGAGTCATTTTACACATATTTTTAAACCTACACTTAGCTTCTCAAATAAAAACATGAGATTCCTTTTAATAATGCAATGAGTTTATTACAAAATTACTCTACTATTTAAAATGTCCTAAGACTATTTTTCCTAGGTTCTCATGAATATTTTTTTCTTCTGTAAATAGGCTGCAGGAGACATACTATTTTAGATTTTTGAATATGCATGTACTTCAATAGGACAAATATATGATTAAGAAAATGAAGCAGAGATGAAAAATAAAGACTGTCTTGAGGTGCTTCTCTCTCAAGGATATCGAAACACCTTTCTTTGATGTCTGACTTAATAGACATCTGAAATGTTTTCTCAGATTGTATGTGAGAACAAATTAAATAACTTTTAACTCCCCAAATAAAAACAAAAATCTTTGAAATATCTGATGAAACTTTTAAAATATTAAGAGTAAAATTCATACTGTCTTCTGTTCTATCTTTCATATGTAAAAAAAATTGTGGTTTCTTTTCCTATTTCTACACTTTGTTGTATCAAAATTTGAGGAGTTATTATCAAAATCTTACAAGTATATCTGTTATGATATGACTATACTAATTTTCTGAGATAAATGATTAATATGTCTGATAAAAATAAATATTATAGTAAAATATGCTATGACATATAATGAATAGTTTTAAAATAATAAAACATTTAAAAAGTAAATAAATGGAAAGTATAATTAATAAAGCAGTGCTTTATAAAATATTTTATTAGCCCCAACGGCTACATGGTTGAATTTGTTTTATTATTATTACTAGAGGCCCAGTGCATGAAATTTCAGCATTGCGGGGGGAAGGGGTGTCCCTCAGCCCAGCCTGCACCCTCTCCAATCTGGGACCCCTCGGGGGATGTCTGACTGCCTGTTTAAGCCTGATCCCACAGAGATAGTCGGACATCCTTCTCACAATCTGGGACTGCTGGCTCCTAACCACTCACCTACCTGATTACCCCTAACCACTTTTGCCTGCCAGGCTGATCACCCCATAACTGCTCCCCTGCCGGCCTGATTGATGCCTAACTGCTCCCCTGCCAGCCTGATTGATGCCTAACTGCTCCCCTGCTGGCCCAATCACCCCCAACTCCCCTCCCCTGCCAGCCTGTGGGTTCCCAACTGTCCTCCTGTGCCAACCTTCATGTGGAGGCCATCGTGTGGCAGCCATCTTGTGATGATGTGGGCGTGGCCATCTTTATGATGACGTGGGGGTGACCATCTTATGGTGGCCATCTTGTGGTGGCCATCTTGTGACAACGTGGGGAGGCCATCTTGTGATGACATGAGGGCATCGCATGAGGGCGCAAGGGCGCGAGGGCCACCTAGGCTTTTATTAGCATAGATTATTACTGTTATTAATCATTCTTTTTCAGATATGAAGTCAATAAAGACCAAAGAGATTAAGTACCTACCCCAAAGTCATAAGGTTAGTAGTATGATTTAAACAAGACAGGGATTTTTTTAAAAGACATGTAACTAATAAACTCCAGAAAGATAAGAGTCTTTGTTGCTTTCATTCGTGGGTGATATTCATGAACATTGAGTAACCTAAGCACTAGGGAGAGGCTCAGAAGACATTTGTTGAATGACTGCATGTATCTGTTGGGCACTTTAATTGCTTTCTCATTGTGTTGGAATTATTACCTACCACATTGAGTTTTTGTAAGAATTAAGTAAGATCATACAGAAAATGCAGTTAGTATGCTCTTGTAGCTGAGTTTGAAAACACTTGAAACATTATTTCTGGGTACAAATTTTGGTAGGTCATTCTTGCTCTTATCTGAAGTTATTTTATAAAAATAATCTCAGTCCCAGGCCACATCACAATAAAGTGACACATTTGAGCAGGTTTTTAAATTATGACCTTCAAATTATAAAAGAAAAATTCCTCTTTTGCCTATGATCCTCATGAAATTTCTGAATATTGATGAGAAAATTGTGTGTTAGGAATTGTTAACTACTTTACCACCATTAAATGACTTAATCATCCCTTTACCTTTTTTTTTATTAAAAATGTAAAAAGAAAACAGGTGAAATTGGTTTTAAAATATATTTTATGTAAACCTATAATCCAAATTATTTTAATATTTAATCAATAAAATATTATTATTGTAACATTTTATATAATTATTATAGTTTTTGAAATCTAGCATGCATTTTATAATTACAGCACATCTCAATTAGGAAGTTAAATTTCCATAGACAAATAATAACCTGTATTTAGATTTTATAAAATTTAGTTGAAAAATTAGATACAAATACTCCAGGTATTCCAAACTTACTTAAAAGTTTTCCCACAACCAAAGAGAAGATGTTTTAAATTTAATTTAAATTACTTAAAATTAAATACAGTTTGGTTGTGCTAGTCATATTTCAAGTGCTCAATCATCATACCTGGCTAGTAGCTATCACACTGCAAACTGCAGATGCATGGTATCATAGAGAAGGAAGCAACTAAAAAACAGGGTGTTTAAAATACATATTATCAATACTAATAAAAACCTTGGTGGTCCTCGCACCCTCATACACGATGTCATCACAAGATGACCGCCACAAAGATGGCTGCCACAAGATGGCCACACGCACAGTGGAGGTGGGGCCCGGCAGCCACTCCATGTGGTGAGTCCTGGGGAGTCCAGCGGCTCTGCATGATGTGGAGGAGGCTGGTCCCAGCATCTCCGCCACCTCACGCAGAGAAGGTGGGTCCCAGCGGAGGAGCGGGTTGCAGCAGGGGAGGGCAATTGTGGGCAGTCAGGCCAGCAACGGAGGGCAGTTGAGGGCAGTCAGGCCAGCAGGGAAGGGCAGTTGGGGGCTATCAGGCTGGCAGGGGAACAGTTAAGTTTCAATCAGGCCAGCAGGGGAGCGGTTAGGGGCAATCAGGCAGGCAGGCAGGCAAGCAGTTAGGAGCCAGCAGTCCTAGATTGTGAGAGGGATGTCCGACTGCCGGTTTAGGCACCCAAACCGGCAGTCGGACATCCCAGAGGGGTCCCAAATTAGAGAGGGTGCAGGCCGGGCTGAGGGACACCCTCCCCTCATGCACAAATTTTGTGCACCAGTCCTCTAGTGAAGAAATAAATATATGACATTTTAAAATAGGTTTCAAGTATACAATCCATAATATATCATCTTTATATTGCATTGTGTGTTCACCAACCCAAGTCAAGTCTCCTTCCATCACCATATATCCCACCATTACCCTCTTCAACCTCCCTCCACCCCCCTTTCCTGCTGGTGATCACCATAATGTTGCTTGTGACTATGAGGTTCCCTTCCTTCCTTCCTTCCTTCCTTCCTTCCTTCCTTCCTTCCTTCCTTCCTTCCTTCTTTCCTTCCTTCCTTCTTTCTTAATGCTTAATCCCTTTACCTTTTAAACTCAGGCCCCCACACCCCTGCCCCTTTGACAGCTGTCAGTTTGTTGTCTGTATCTATGAGTCTATTTCTATTTCGTTTGTTAGCTTATTTTGTTCACTAGATACCACATATAAGTGAAATTATATGGTACTTGTGTTTCTCTGACTAACTTATTTCACTTAGTATAATACTTTTCAGGTCCATCTGTGCTGTCACAAAGGGTAAGATATACTTTTTTATATATATATGTAATTTTGGGGGGTAAATCTTTTTACTTTTTTTTAAAAATTGGTTTCAGAGAGGAAGGGAGAAGGAGAGAGAGATAGCAACATCAATGATGAGATAAAATAATTGAATGGCTGCCTCCTGCATGCCCCCTACTGGGGATTATGCCAGAATCAAACCTGGGACCCAGTCAGGCTGACACTCTATCCACTGAGCCAAACCATCTAAGGCTACTTCTTTATTTTTTATGCCCAAATAATATTCCATTGTTTAAATGTATCACAGGTTTTCTCTTTAATATTCACCAAAGGATATGTTCTTTTTATTGATTTGAGAGAGAAAGGGAGAGAGAGAGAGAGAGAGAGAGAGAGAGAGAGAGAGATGTGAGAGAGAAACATCCATAAGTTGCCTCCCTTACATGTTCTTACCAAGGATGAACCTGCAACTTTTTGGTCTATGGGAGGATGCTCCAATCGACTGAGCCACCCACCCAGGGCAATACTACAGCTTTTTTATCCACTCATCAACTGATAGGCACTTGGACTGCTTTCAAATCTTGGCTATTATCAACAATGCTGCAAGGAACATAGGGGTGCATATATTCTTTCAAATTAATGCTTTAAGTTTCTTCAGATATATTCCCACAAGTGGAATTGCTGGGTCATAAAGCAGTTCAATTTTTAATTTTTTTGAGGTAACTCTATACTGCTTTCTACTGTGGCTGTACCAATCTACATTGCCACTAACAGTGCACAAAAGTTCTCTTTTCTCCACATCCTTAACAATACTTGTTGTTTGTTGATGTATTGATGATAGCCATTCTAACAGGTTTGTGCTGGAAACCAATTCCAGCATGTCATAATTTCAAGAGTTTCATCAAAAGGTTGATGAGACTTGGGGACTCAACAGGGTTGAGTCACACATGTAGTCACCTGTTGGGAATGGCTAAAGGCATTTCCCCAAACCTGAATAGGAAACTGATTGTGGCTGCCAGACAGTTAAAGGGCATCTTAATCTACATGTTATTGCCTCCTACTGGCCAAACACCTGTACAGTCGTAGGCTATTCCCCCATTCTGACAATGGACCCTGTACCCTTTGAAACCTTACCCTTTGAAGTGTATTATCTCCACCTTGCCTTAGGACAAATTGTGTTAATAAAAGCAAGGGTCCTAGACAAGGAGGGAGTCTTCAGTTCGTTTAGCTGAAGGTCCTCTGACCCCCAATGCCTTTCAAAATTATATCTCGTCTCTGGACTCTTTATTAGTCTCTGGATTTCTATCCCCTCTACGCACAACCCCTTCTCCAGATTCCTGAACCCTTCTTGATGCTGGGACATGAACCCCTGTAGGTTTGAGGTGGTATTTCATTGTAGTTTTAATTTCCATTTTTCTGATGCTTAGTGAAGTTGAACATCTTTTCATATGTATATTGGCCCATCTGTATGTCCTCTTTGGAGAAGTATCTATTCTTTAGACTATTTTTTTATTGGATAGTTTTTCTGGTGTTGAGTTTTGTAAGTTCTTTATAAATTTTGCATATTAAGCCGTCATCAGATGTATCATTGGTGAATACGTTCTCCCATTCAGTGGGTTGACTTTTCATTTTATTGATGGTTTACTTTTCATTATAAAATCCTTAGTTTGATGTAGTCTCATTTGTTTATCTTGTTTGTTTGTTTGTTTCCCTTGCCCGAGGAGGTATATCAGAAAAAAAATATTGATATGAGAAATGTCCAAGATTTTACTGCCTGTTGTCTTATAGGATTTTTATGGTTTCAAGCCTAATATTTAAGTCTTAATCCATTTTGACTTTATTCTTGTGTATGGTGTAAGAAAGTGACTTAAAAAGATATCTGTAATTTAATAAAACTAGAATTTACCTATTTTTCACTGTCTTCTCATGTAAGCTATTTACACTAATATTTTTGAAAGAATCACAATTTTGACTCATCTGATTTATTTATCCTAAGCTCTCAATCCTTCACAAAATTATACATAAGAAAATAATTAGATGATAATTGCATAACTCACTCTGCCCCTAAGCTATCTCCTTTGTTTTATAGAGGTGGATACATTGTGTGTGTGTGTGTGTGTGTGTGTGTGTGTGTGTGTGTGTGTGGCTGTGTGTGTGTGTATGTGTTATGACTCCAAAAAGAAGAAGCAAAAATAAATAAGGACATCATAAAAGTGTTAAGTTGTGAAATTAACATGTTGTACAAGAAACTATAGATTCATGTTTTATAATGTCCTTTTCCAAATTATAATAAAAGAGAAACATGCAAATTGGAGTCACTCCGCTACAACCACCAGCCAATCAGGATGAGTATGCAAATTAACCCAACAAAGATGACGGTTAATTTGCATATGCAGGCATGGAGCGAAGACTGAAGGCTCCACAGGAGAGAAGACTGAAGACAACTGAATATTGAAGACGGCTGAAGACTGAAGAGGCTTGGCTTCTCCGCTGTGGCCGGAGCGGAGAAGCCTCAAGGCTTGCCTTATCTGCTGTGGTCACAAGCCTTCTCTGCTGCGGTCGGAGTGGAAAAGCCTCCAGGCTTGGCTTCTCCGCTGTGGCCGGAGCGAAGGCCTGGGTCCTGGTGCCGGAGGAAAACCGGTGCTGACAGCCAGGGTAAGGAAGGGTTATATAAAAGGCTAATATGCAAAGTGTCCCCTTGGAAGTTCGACCGGAGACCGGGAGTTTGATCACTCACTATGCCATGTGCTGACCACCAGGGGGCAGCACAGAACAAAGGAAGGCCCCAGCCAGCAGCCAGAAGGCCCCGATCAGCCCTGATTGCCAGCCAGGCCTAGGGACCCTACCTGTGCATGAATTTCATGCACCGGGCCTCTAATTGTTTATGAACATGGAAAAATAAGCACATTTCTTAACCTGTCAAAAAGAAAAATGATGAAAGTTAATCTAGGAGACAAAACCAATTCACGTTAGTTATTTTAGACTTTACCATTATCGATTACTGTATTCATGGTATTTTTGAATCTAGCACTCAATTGCAATAGTGTCAGATTTGACACTGAGCCAAGTTTGATCTCATTCTTTCTGGCTTTACATGATTACATCCTCAATAAGTAATTCATCTATTTTAGCATCATAAATATAGATGATGAATTTTGAAATTTGAGTGAGTAGAGTATATAGTTATTGTTGATTGACAAGTGGAGGTTGAAATTATAAATGCTTTTTGTAATTTGGTAAAGTTGTTGAAACATTGCCATCTGTTTTTGCTGGGAAGCCAAGAATAATCTCTGACTACAAATTGATTCTGCTTGGTCACTCAGCTGGTGGAACAAGGAGGTAATTTACAGAGTGGTGATTGTTCATTTATTTACAAAGTTTCTCATTCTTAGGCCTCTGATCATTCCAAAGGCAATACAACTCTGTAAACTCTGACATGTCTAAAATAATTCAAAATGGAATTGTCTCTGGAACTAGTGACGTTTAGTAGGATCCAATTACACACCTTTCACTTTTTATAAAAGGCTGAGTGAGATTTTAAAGATTACTATAATAACTCCTATGCAGAACAAAAGGAGGAGGGAATTGTGTTGTTGTTGGATTTTTAAAAACAAAAGTACAATAATGAAAATATTTACTTAAAATGTATAATGATTAGCAACCTCTGTGATTAATTCTGATGCTTGAAATGCAGCACATGCTTTGCTTATTTTTTTTAACCCCTTCTTAAATAGACTATCAAAGAATCTTTCTTGGATTTTTAAAAATTACATAAAAAAAAACACAGTCTATAATTAAAATTCATATTATTTTCTTTAAAAGGCAAGATAATATTATTTGGAATGGTTGAATTAATTAAACAAGGATTCCATTAGACTGAGGTGCTTCTAAGGCCTTAGCAGCTCACATAAGCAAACCCAAACAAAAGCCTGTAAATGCCTTAAGGTTAAAAAGTCAAAACCTAAAGGCAACTCCCAATCATAAACAGCCAACTAGGCTTTCCCAGATAAAGGTACTGTTTAAGCTACAGCCAATGAAATAATTTCCTTCCTTTGCTTCTGCATCTTCTGTTAAAGCCCTGGCGCCTGTTGGTGGAGTTTGCTTCTAACCACTTCTCCTTTGGTGCTGCCTTATTGGAATAAATTTTTGTTCAAATAAACTATTTAAAATTTTGAGATGCCTCAGTTTATTTTTAACAGAACTAAAATTTTTTGATAAAGATAATAATGTATTCATTCAGTCTCCAACATAGGTACTTCGCATATGCTGTTGAAGAGATGAAAAAAAAAAATTAAATTGAGTTGAATTAAGTGGGTTATCTATAAATGTAAAACTTCTTTATATTAGTAAGCTTTTAAATAAAATAAAATGTGAGAAATAAATTAAAACATATTTTCAATGTATATTAAAGGAATTTATTTTTACATTTGAATATGGCTTTGAAATCAATATGAAAAAATCAACATTAGTTTTAAAAAAGACAAAATGACCACAAAGAAAGTTTATGGATTATATACAAGTGACAAAAATATTTTTATTTCCACTAATAACCAAAAGAAAGGACAAAGTAAAAGAATGCAATATATACATGGTTTCAATTAGTGTATTGTGCAATAAGTTTAATTTTTTTTCTCTTACTCTTTGCAACCTACCTTTTTTCCTCTCCAGCCAAGGACAAGTTGTGATCTATTTCTTCTACAGATTAAATTGTGTTTTCTATAATTTTATAAAAATGGTACCACACAGCATATTTTCTTTGGCTGTCAGCCTTCTTTCACAAAGTATAATAATTTTGAGGCTCATTTATGTTATAGATTCATATTTCTTAGAGAGTATATTTATATAGTTGTGTATATTATGTATAAATATTCATGTTCAAAAACACTGTTGGATATGAAAATATGTATATTCTTATCTACACTAATAAAAGAGAAACATGGTAATTGGCATACGACCACTACCCTTCCAATTGGCTAATCAGCATATCCTTATGCAAATTAACTGTCAGCCAAGATGGCGGCCGGCAGCCAGGCAGCTGGAAGCGATTAATTTTGACCAATTTTGAAAAAGAGTTTCCTAAGATGAATTATGTAGCTCTCAGCCTTTCACTTATTTTGTGAATAAATTACTTCATGGTGGGTGAACAATGGTCTAAGGCCAGAGTTGGTCATTTTTCCATCTACTCTTTCTCAGCTGCTTGAGTCTGGCCCTTACAACAATGCCCCGATTTTCTACATTGCTGTAACCTCAATTATGTAAGTATCCAAACTTCTTAAGTCAGTAATAATTAAGTCTAGTTCTAAGTTATGGAGGACAACTTCCCCTGTACAGAAAATTGGTGAGTTCTGTGAGACTGATTTGATTAATTCAGCAGTTTTCCCCTTTTAGTCAGTTGTCTACCCATCCTATTAATAAGCAGAATGCTTATTACCACCTGGAAAACACAGAGAACCTCTGTCAAAGAACAGGGCACAGGTTGGCTCAACAGCCATGGAGCCGTGTCCAGAGGCCGAGCTGTGGCCTATCAATGTGGACTCCTTTCAGCCATCCAACTAGAAAAGACAACATACAAACTAAGGGGAGGCAGAGTCAATTTCATGGCACCCTTTATGGCGACCATGTGAGTCATCTTATTTAACCCTGATAAAGCTAGAATGTGCACGATTCTGTCTCCCTGATGACAATTAGGTAAAGAAGACAGAGTAGGTCAGTGGTCGGCAAACTCATTAGTCAACAGAGCCAAATATCAACAGTACAACGATTGAAATTTCTTTTGAGAGCCAAATTTTTTAAACTTAAACTATATAGGTAGGTACATTGTTATTAACTTAATTAGGGTACTCCTAAGGCTTAGGAAGAGCCACACTCAAGGGGCCAAAGAGCCGCATGTGGCTTGCGAGCTGCAGTTTGCCGACCACGGGCCTAGGTGGTCATCACGCCCTAACATCGTCACAAGATGGCTGTCACAAGATGGCCATGCGCACAGTGGAGTCAGGGCCCAGGGAAGGAGGCAGGTCGTGGCAGGGGAGGGCAGTTGTGGGTGATCAGGCAGGTAAGGAAGGGCAGTTGGGGGCAATCAGGCCAGCAGGGGAGCAGTTAGGCATCAATCAGGCTGGCAGGGGAGCAGTTAGGTTGCAATCAGGCTGGCAGGCAGAAGTGGTTAGGGACAATCAGGCAGGCAGGCAGGTGAGTGGTTAGGAGCCAGCGGTCCCGGATTGTGAGAGGGATGTCCCAGATTGGAGAGGGTGTAGACCAGGCTGAGGGACACCCCCTCCCTCCCATTCACGATTTTTGTGCACCGGGCCTCTAGTTTAATATAAAAATTATAAATTTTTATATTTACCTAAACATATTAAATTATATATTCTCATTATCATTCCCACTAGAGCCATGGTCGGCAAACTGCAGCTCATGAGCCACATGCGGCTCTTTGGCCCCTTGAGTGTGGCTCTTCCTAAGCCTTAGGAGTACCCTAATTAAGTTAATAACAATGTACCTACCTATATAGTTTAAGTTTAAAAAATTTTGCTCTCAAAAGAAATTTCAATCGTTGTACTGTTGATATTTGGCTCTGTTGACTAATGAGTTTGCCGACCACTGCACTAGAGTATAATCTCATTGGAGTTACAGAGCTGGTTAGTGCCATTCACTGTTTTAATTCCAGTGACTAATGTAGTTTTGGGCACAGAGTAGACAAAAAACATCTGTTAAAAATTCATAAACATTTTTATTTATAAAACACTGTATCCATATTTATTTGTTTTCTTGAAATAAATTTTAACATGTGAAATTAAAGATTTAACAAGGCAGGACCAACTCTCACTAAGAGATGAATAGATAAACAAATGTGGTATATTCATACATGATGATTTTATATAAAGTTTGAAGTTTAAGTAGATAAGTAACATTGAAGCACAGGCACTCCTTCTTGTTCCCATAACCATTATGTTGTAAAAACTGCTGCTTGAAATTTTCCACTAAACATAGATGGTACTTTGTTCTGTGAATTAACTCTGATATTCTTGGCTTCTATAAACATGCTTGCTGAAATAATAGGGAAAATAAGCTCAATTGTCTGGCCTTGTGGGCCACTCTGCTGACTTAAGGGTCTGATCTGTCCCTGGTTACTCCCATGCCAGGTGTCTTTTAGTTATCTGGATTGTGTTGTGCTCAAGGTTACTGAATTGTGCTGTGCTCAAGGTTACAAGCTTCCTGCAAAATATCTCCCAGTACATAGGGCTCTTTGTAAAGCCTGCAAAAGGTTTGGAAGCCCCATATTTAGGAGACAAAGAAACCAGGAGGGTATAAAGGGAAAGCTTCCTCCACGTTGCTTTGCTCAGACTTTGAGAGGCAACTCATCTGAGACTGCCAATGTAATAAAGACTCCAAATTTGGCTTACTGATTAAGGTGTCCTCTGTTCAGCTCACTGATTTCCAATATAACAACATGACATACACATTTAAGATATTTTTATTTTTGCTTTGAAGAATTTGTGTATAGAGTGTGTTGGAGAGAGTATCTATTTTCTAACTATCATCTACCTATCATCTATCTATCTATTTATCTATCTATTCATTTTTGCCTCAAGAAACAAGGATATATAAATGAACATATATGTATAAAACACCAAAAAGTCATACAACAGTATGTTAGCCATTATTATTATCAAAAGATTACAATAGTAGAAGATTCCTGTGCTTTATTACTTTCTTTTTTACTATGCTTTATGTTCTTTTAATTTTCTATAGTGAAAATTAATTACATTTATAATAGAAAAATGCAGGACATCTAAATTAGTTTTACTCAAATATATAGTTGTATTTGAATTTATTTGCTTGGATGCTGGAGGTGTGAGTGGTAATTATTAAGTCTGATTGGAACTGAAGCATCTGGAAAGTCTCTCCATAAGATAAGGAAAATAAAGGGCCAATAAATAAGAAAAATGTTTAGTTTCCCTAATAATCTCAGGAGCACAAAATTAGATTAAATATCAATGAGCTACCATTTTACCTTATCAATTTGGTAGAAATAAAATAAATATAATTATTTTTATGTGATTATTATTGTGATAATTATAATATTAATAATTATTCATTATTTTACTTAGAATGCAGTCAGAAATTGAGACAAGTCATTTGCTAGAAATGTTTACATTGTTTAGTGATAAAAGGGAATAAAATGTAATTGTAAGAAAGTATTAACAGAGAGTACTGACTAGTTCATTTTCTTATTCATACTTTTATTATTTTTGCCAAGTCTTAAAAAACACATGCTATGCTAATTTAGAAAACCAACTCCTGTAATTATTTTAGTAATTCTGTCCTTTTCATATTGCACACATAAAAGCCTATTCAACATAACTGCCGTTTTTGTTTCATGGCTCAGTGTCACCAAAAACTGATTCCATTTGAGATACTTTCCTATTACCTAACAATATTTGTCTAGGTCACAGATGTTGTTGGACATTCTTCAGTCTAACTGTAAAATATTTAACCTTCTATTTACTAATTTTAATAACAAGTTGTCCCCAATTTTGTGATTCACTTCAAGTCATTTACCTTCCATAAGTCTCTTTTTCATTTTATCTAAAATAAAGCCAGCACTAATCCTATTAAATGCCATGGACTGAATATAAAAAAACTAAACAATACAAAACTTGTAATAGTTTTAATCATAGCTAGTGTTGATTAAATATATACTAAATGTCAGAAATAAAGGTTAAGACTTTGCAAGAATTATTTCATTGAATTCTAATTACAATTATTTTAGCAAGAAATCCCATTTCACAGGTGAAAATAACTGCTAAATTAAAAAGTTTTGTATTTTCCCAAAGTAAAAGTCATTAAAATAAAAAGGAAAATACAAACAAACAAAAACAAAACACCAGGATGTAACCTTACATAGACTAATTTATTTCCTTGCTGTAAGCCTCTCATTATAGCTTCAACAAAAGTCTGGTTCTCAATGTGAATGTGCACCTGTTCAGCCTGGGTGTTATTTCAAATGCTTGTTGAAACTTTTGGCTTAGAATTTTTTTTAAATTTATTTAATCCAGTGATTTTTAACCAGTGTGTCACAAGAATTTTTAAAACATGCAGTCTCTGACTATTTAGTCACTGGTATGAACTTCTTTTCCTTTGGAATGTCAAATAAAAAAATAACAACAGCCAACACAACCATGGCCATCCAGTGTGAATGAATCAAAATTATAACTATTTCTCTTTTGTCAGAGCTGCAAAAATATACGAGGTGTCCCCCCAAAAAATGTATACATACTTTAACAGCTGATAGCTTAATTTTGAAAATGAAATGTATTTTAATAAACAGTGCCTTTATAATTATTCAAAGTGTGTGTATACATTTTGGGGACACTCTATATTTTTGCTGTGCTGCAGACATTTAGTAATTAGTTTGAGTGCCATGAGATGGAAAAGGTTGAAAATCTCTGATTTAATCCATGAGCATATCATTGTTGACTTGATGGAAAAATAACATGAATGGTACTTTTACATAGAAAATAATAACTCTTGCTGAAATTCTGTCTGCCTCATCTACTGATGGCAAATAATTCAGACTGGATACTCACAAATGTCATAAACCCCAATGAACTATCAGAGGATCTATACTAATAAAAGGTTAATATGCTAATTAGGGCAGGCATCATCCGGACAAAGCCACAGTGGCTTCAAGGACCTAGGGCCGGCACCACACAGGAGAGGCAGCAGGTCCGGCGCTCACACAGGAGGGGCGGGCTGGTCCAGCACCCATGTGGAAGGGGCGGGATGGTCTGGCACTGCCAGTCTGGCGTTGCAGCCTCTTTTGCAGAAGCTGCGAGAAGGTGGCTCCACACCCCCTACCACAGAGGTGGCGCAGGACAGACCGTGGTGTGGCCTGGTCCCAGTGCTTCCCCTCTTGTAGAGGCAGCCACAGAGGCAGCAGCACAGCCCAGTCCAGGTTCCATGCCTCTGCAGAGGCTGGACGGGGTGCAACCTGTTGTGCCTCAACTTCCCACAGCCCCTCCTCCAGCCGGCCTGGCCCCAGATCGCCCCCCACCCACCAGTAGGCGGGGGGCAGGGCCAGCACTAAAAAGGGAGGGCCAGCAGTGGCAGCAGCAGCAGGTTGATGGGGGCAGCGCCTTCCCCTGATCAGCCTGGTTGCCTCCCACAGAAGAAGACATCCCCTGAGGGCTCCTGGACTTTCAGAGGGGGCAGGTCAGGCTGAGGGCCCCCCCAGTGCACAAATTTTTGTGCACCAGACCTCTAGTAGTTTTACAAGCGTTTAATTTCCCTGAGCATCTGGCTTTTCTTGATATTATAAATATTTTGCATTTTACATTTAATTGATGTGATTATTAATTTTATGTGTCAACTTTACTAAGCAATGTTTCCCAGTTTTATTTGCCAAACACCAGTCTAGATGTGACTTCAAATCAAGCAGATTATCCTCCATAATATGAGGAGGCCTCACTCAGTTTAAGGTCTTAAGAGCAAAAACTGAACATTCCTATAGAAGAAGGAATTCTGCTTCAAGATTATAACTTTGAAATTCTGTCTGAAATTTCAGCCTTCTAACCTATCCTAAGAATTTTGCACTTGCTACCTTCACTATGGGGTCAACCTATCCTATATAATAAAAGGGCAATATGCAAATTGACCCTAACAGCAGAACGACAGAGAACAACCCATCGCTATGATGCACACTGACCACCAGGTAGCAGACGCTCAATGCAGGAGCTGCCCTCTGGTGGGAAGTGTGCTTCCACAGGGGGAGTGCTGCTCAGCCAGAAGCCAACTCATGGCTGGCCAGTGCAGCAACAGTGGCGGGAGCCTCTCCCACCTCCGTGGCAGCACTAAGGATGTCTGACTAGTGGGGAGTGGTCCTAAGCCATTAGTCGGACATCCCCCAAGGGCTCCCAGGGTGCCAGAGGGATGTCTGATTGCCAGCTTAGGCCTAATCCCCCTGGGAGCAGGCCTACGCCGGCAGGCAGACATCACCCAAGGGGTCCCCTATTGTGAAAGGGTGCTGGCTGGGCTGAGGGACCCCCTGAGTGCATGAATTTTCGTGCACCGGGCCTCTAGTTTCTAAAATAAATCTCTCTCTCTCTCTCTTTCTCTCTCTCTCTCTCTCTCTCTCCTTTATCTCCAACTATCTCCATTTCTCTGTCTATCCATATACCTATACATCCTATTGTTTCTCTCTTTTTAAAAATATATTTTATTGATTTTTTTACAGAGAGGAAGGGAGAGAGATAGAGAGTTACAATGAGAGAGAAACATTGATCAGCTGCCTCCTGCACACCTCCTACTGGGGATGTGCCCACAACCAAGGTACATGCTCTTGACCGGAATCTAACATGAGACCTTTCAGTCCACAGGCTGACGCTCTATTTACTGAGCCAAACCAGTCAGGGCCTATTATTTCTCTTTCTGGAGAGTCTTAACTAGTACTGTTATATAAGGACTCTTCATATACAAAATTGTAATAGTAATAATGAACCTAGTCAAACAGCTGACCAAACTTTTACTGAGGCAAAATAGTGCTAATAAAATTAATACGGAGTAAAAGGGAAAGAAATAAATTGGAAAATGTTCAGCTTTTCTATACCTGACTTGTGAGATGAATGCTTATAAACCTTATAGGATACTAGCTTACTTTATATGCGTTAATAAAGTTATGTAATGTTGTGAGCACTACGGCTTTTGTTTGTTTTCTCATTCTTTGCTGTGGAGTTTCAGAGACAACTTGTCAAAAGTACATTAGCTCTACGGTCTTTAAATATAACCCTTCACTTCTGAACCACATTTCCTTACCTTTAAAGTGAGAACAGTTGCCCTAGATATCTCCCAGGACTCTAATTCTGATCCTATGTATCTAGCCCTACTAGTAGTGTTAAATATATATGAATGCTTGCTTTGTGGAGATCTAAATATCTTGTATAATAAAAGGGTAATATGCACATTAACCATCACTCCATCACGAAGATGGCGGTTCCATAGCCATTAGATGCCGGCACCCAGTCCTCTCAGCCCCACCAGAGTCCTTCAGTCTGGGGGGAGGGGGGCGCTGAGAGCGGGCAGCGTGAGCGGCCAGGCTGAATGCTTGCTTTGAGGCCCTGCCCAAGCCGGTACGGAGGCTTGATTAGGGCTGGAGTGGAGCAAGGGGGACCCTGCCCAAGCCATGGTGAAGGCTTGAGCAGGCCCAGAGATGGGTGTGTGCCAGCCGTGGCTTGCCAGCAGTCCCGCCTCTGCGCGTGAGCTGCAGAGGAAACA
>NW_005370134.1:828614-829190 GCF_000412655.1 Myotis brandtii
CTGCTGGAGGGCTAAGAAATGTCATATCCTGCCCTAGCCAGTTTGGCTCAGTGGATAGAGCCTCAGCCTGTTGACTGCAGGTCCTGGGTTTCATTCTGATCAAGATCATGTACCTAGGTTGCAGGTTCCTCCCTGCCTGGGGCCCAGGTCAGGGCTCATGCAGAGGGCAACCAATCGAAGTGTCCCTCTCACATTGATGTTTCTCTCTGTCTTTTCCTCTCTCTTCCACACTCTCTAAAAATCAATAGAAAAATATCCTCTGGTGAGGATAAAAAAAAAAGAAAGAAAGAAAGAAATGTCATATCCTATGAAAGAGACATCTTGAAAAATGCCTAAAGAAAGTTGTCATTTTTTCGTGGTGAAGGGACTGGAGTCCATATTGATGAAAACACTTTGGTGGCTGCGGTGGCTGGCAGTGGCAGCAGCAGTGGGGTGATGGAGGTGGCACCTTCCCCTCATCAGCTGGTCGCATCTTGCAGAGGGAGGCCAGACTGTGGCTTAGGCCCACTCCCCATGAGGAGCAGGCCTAAGCTGTCAGTAGGACATCCCCTGAGGGCTCCTGGACTGTGAGAGGGG
>NW_005370134.1:829476-832271 GCF_000412655.1 Myotis brandtii
GCCATCAGTGGCAGCAGCAGCAGGGTTATGGGGGTGGCGCCTTCCCCTGATCAGCCCAGTCACCTTCCCCAGAGGGAGGCTCAGGGAGCTGGCCTAAGCCATCAGTAGGGCATCCCTTGATGTTGGCATATATGGCATACTATTTTTAATATGTTTTCTCCCTTTCTTAGTGCTATGTCTTTTAACAAACACCCTAACCTTTGGAATAGAATGGATAGGATTAAGATCAAATGATATAAATACAGATGTAACAAGAGAATAGAGAAAACCTGGCTAGAACGTGGCTATAGAACCTGGCTAGGCTGCTGATCAACTGAACGCTGTCTCCGTGTCATTCCTTCTTCGCCGACTCCGTCCACACTTTGGGAATCCCTGGACCTGCTGGGGCTGGACCTCAACACCCTGAGGGCTCCTGGACTGTGAGAGGGGGCAGGCTGGGCTGAGGGAACAACCCCCCCACTGCACGAATTTCATGCACTGGGCCTCTAGTATATATTTTCTTCCTTAGAAAAATAATCAGTTTAGAGGAAATTATTAAATTTATCTTTAAGCTCAAGTCAGAAAATATAAACTCATATTTCTTAATCAAGAGTTGACTATTTCTATCTCAGTGAATTTTATTATTATTACTTTTTATGTTCTTTTTAATAAATTATTTATTGTTTAAAATATTACATAAGTCTCCTGTTTTCAGCATTGACCTCTCCCTGGCCATCCCCACTCCCCAGCACATGCCCTCCTCACCTCCCCCAGTCTGTGTCCATTGGTTATGCTCATATGCAGGCATACAAGTCCTTTGGTTGATCTTTTATCCCCTCATCCCCTACCTTCCCTCATAGGTTGGACAGTCATTTTGATGCTTCAATGACTCTGGTTTTATTTTTGCTCATCAGTTTATGTTGTTCATTATATTCCACTAATGAATGAGATCATTTGATATTTATCTTTCTCTGACTGGGGAATCCCTGGACCTGCTGGGGCTGGACCTCAACACCCTGAGGGCTCCTGGACTGTGAGAGGGGGCAGGCTGGGCTGAGGGAACAACCCCCCCACTGCACGAATTTCATGCACTGGGCCTCTAGTATATATTTTCTTCCTTAGAAAAATAATCAGTTTAGAGGAAATTATTAAATTTATCTTTAAGCTCAAGTCAGAAAATATAAACTCATATTTCTTAATCAAGAGTTGACTATTTCTATCTCAGTGAATTTTATTATTATTACTTTTTATGTTCTTTTTAATAAATTATTTATTGTTTAAAATATTACATAAGTCTCCTGTTTTCCCCATTGACCTCTCCCTGGCCATCCCCACTCCCCAGCACATGCCCTCCTCACCTCCCCCAGTCTGTGTCCATTGGTTATGCTCATATGCAGGCATACAAGTCCTTTGGTTGATCTTTTATCCCCTCATCCCCTACCTTCCCTCATAGGTTGGACAGTCATTTTGATGCTTCAATGACTCTGGTTTTATTTTTGCTCATCAGTTTATGTTGTTCATTATATTCCACTAATGAATGAGATCATTTGATATTTATCTTTCTCTGACTGGCTTATTTTCCTTAGCATAATGCTCTCCAGTTCCATCATGCTGTTGCAAATGGTAAGAATCCCTTCTTTTTTTACAGCAGCATAGTATTGCATTGTGTAGATGTACCCCAGTTTTCTAATCCATTCATTTGCTGATGGGCACTTAGGCTGTTTCTAAATCTTAGCTATTGTAAAGTGTGTTGATATGAACATATGGGAGCATATATCCTTTCTGATTGGTGTTTCTGGATTCTTGGGATATAGTCCTAGAAGTGGGATTACTGGGTCAAACAGAAGTTACATTTTTAGTATTTTGAGGAAATGCCATATTGTTTTCCACAGTGGCTGCACCAGTCTGCATTCCCACCAGCAGTGCATGAGGGTTCCTTTCTCTGCATCCTCTCCAGCACTTGTCGTTTGTTGATTTGTTGATGATAGCCATTCTGACAGGTGTGAGATGGTTCCTCATTGTTGTTTTGATTTGCATCTCTCAGATTATCAGTGACTTTGAGCACGTTTTCATATGTCTCTTGGCCTTCTGTATGTCCTCTTTTGAAAAGTATCTATTTAGGTCTTTTTTAAATTTATATTTATTGTTAAAAATATTATAGGTGTCCTCCAAACCACCCGTGGCCCCTTGTCCCAGCTGGCCCCACCCCCTAGCAGGGGCCCCCACCTGGATCCGGGGCCCCCATCAAGGCAGGCTGGCCAGCCCCCACCTGTGCACTAGGCCTGTATCCTATATAATAAAAGGGTAATATTAAAATTGACCCTAATGATGGGACAACCAGAATGATTGCTCGACCAGTCACTATTAGACATACTGACCACCTCTCGGTGCCTTTCCCCAACCAGCAGGCTCTGATTGCCCAATGGCAAATGGGTAACGAGGGCTGGGTGGCGGTGGGGAGTGGGGCCAGCTGCGGGCAGCCGGGGAAGATGTCCCTTATCACAGTCCAGGCCTAGGGGACTGTACCTGTGTGTGAATTTCATGCGTGGGGCCTCTAGTACACATATAAGTTCTTTGGTTAATCTCTTTCCACCCACCCCTGCTCCCCAACCCCTGCCTTTCCTATGAGATTCATCAGTCTGTTCCATGCTTCTATGTTTCTGGATCTATTTAAATTGAATCCATGAAAAGTTATTTCAGAAATCCTTGCTCATGTTTATTCAAAACCAAGGAGATAAATGCAATAGAATTAGCAAGAATGAATTCTTTTTTATATTTCTACTAGAGGCCTGGTGCATGAAATTTGTGCACTGGGG
>NW_005370134.1:832290-838963 GCF_000412655.1 Myotis brandtii
ATGCAATAGAATTAGCAAAAATGGATTCTTTTTTATATTTCTACTAGAGGCCTGGTGCATGAAATTTGTGCATTGGGGAGGTCCCCTCATCCCAGCCTGCACCCTCTCCAATCCAGGACCTCTTGGGGGATGTCCAACTGCCAGGATCGGGCCTAAACCGGCAATCAGACATCCTTCTCCCAATCCTGGACCGCTGCCTCCTAATCACTCACCTGCCTGCCTGCCTGGTTGCCCCTAACTTCTCACCCTGATGGCCTGATTGCCCCTCACTGCCTCTGCATGCTGGCCTGATTGCCCCCAACTGTCCCCTCTCTGCTGGTCTGGTTGCTCCTAACTCCTCCCGCCCGGCAGCCTGATCGCCCCTAACTGCCCTCCTTGCCAACCTGGTCACCACTAACTGACTACCCTGCTGGCCTGGTCACCCCCAACTGCCCCCCCACCTAAATTGAATCCATGAAAAGTTATTTCAGAAATCCTTGCTCATGTTTATTCAAAACCAAGGAGATAAATGCAATAGAATTAGCAAGAATGAATTCTTTTTTATATTTCTACTAGAGGCCTGGTGCATGAAATTTGTGCATTGGGGAGGTCCCCTTCCTACTGGCCTGGTTGTAGGCAGCCATCTTGTGAAAGCGTGAGGGTTAATTTACATATTACCTCTTTATTATATAGGATTAATAATCACATTTCAATGCCATATTCTGATAACTTCCAACAATTTTTATTTTTTAACATTATTATTAAGATTTTAATCACTAGGTACAAAATATGGAGAGAAATGCCTTAAATGCTAGTAGTACTACCAAAAACCTTATCATCCATTTGACATCAAAGATTCACATCTACCAAAGTACATATCTACCAAACCAATAGTGCTATAAAAATTATTAAAGGAGAAAATTAGCACATGTTAAAAAAGCAATATTATATTTTGAATTTGCTTTTAGTGGTTGTTATACTTAATGATCTATCATCATTTCATTAAAAATCTAATCAGTGTTTTGTATAACGAATTTTAGTTATCTGTGAGCTGAAACTTATTATACTGGTTTAAGCTATCTTCCAGATAGATGCAGAAACTTCGATCCCCTTGAGAAACAATGCAATGAAATTAAATTAAAAAAATTAAAAGTTTCTTATGATAATTTAGTGATTTTCTAGAGGTTTTAAAAGCATGACTTGCCCGGTTTTTGCTATGTCAACTGAACTTGTTATAAAATACTAATGAGAATGAATTATGCCTTTTCAGAAAAGTTCCCTAAAAGCAGACCTTGTGGCCTTTAGACAGACAATAGAAAACTGTGCTTGTCTGCCTTGAGAAGGTATAAATTCATTGAAAATATGCAGTTACATTGTCAGCAAAAAAATTAAAAAACAAAACTGACTGGTGGAAAACATAAAGAAACAGACTGTTTTTTTTGGTAGATGTTACTCTAAAAGGAAGACACTACTTTAAAGATATATTAAAGCCATGACTTCTGAAATAAATATCTCTCTTAAGAAGAGTATAGATTCATTGGTTCTCATAAAAATATTAGACTGTCCACTTAGAATGAAAATGCCTTTAACAATCTCTGTTTTATAAAAGGAAATTATCTCTTGGTCTAGCTAGATCTTCAGAGGTACATAGAAGCCTTATTTTCTAAGCATTAAATAATTATAAATTATTAAATTTTAATATTTTCTTAAGGTCAATATTATAAAACATGAAAAATATAAGCTAGTGAAAGGAGTTTTTAGGGGTAAAATAGGCAGGTCTAGGGAGTTTTAGAAATAAAGAAGGTCCATGGGAGGACTGCAAAGTTGGGAGCTGGGAGCTGCCAAAGGCCTACATTCACAAAGAACAGAAAGCTCCACAGGGTAAGGGGAGTGGAAGACACCCATTCAGGGAAGACAGGGGAAAGCCACAGGGGGTAGAGAAACAAAAGGGAGAAAGAGGAAAACAGATTTTCACAGGGGATAGAGATTTCTACCACTGAGGGGGAGAAAAAAGGGGGGGCCCTATGTGGGGTTTGAGCTTTGAAGCTGCTATAGTGACCAATCAGAGGAGATATCAGGACACAAAGAACAGCAGCCTTTATAAACCTTAGAAAGAGGGGCTTAGTGGGCTACCCCCTTTGGGACCCCCTCCCTATGTGGGAGTCTATACTTGTTTCCAATAAATTTCCACCTTTTTATGTAGCACCCTATGTCCATGACTTCATTCTTCAAATCCACCTGGACAAAAACCTGAGAAAGAAATCACCTTTGCATGCTGCCCAGAAAGAAACCACGAGTTTCAGTTTGGTTCCACATTTTATTAGCATGTAAACTCTATTTAAAAAAAATATAGTGACCAAACTAACTAAACAGGTTTCAATATAATTTTCTCACAGTTAAGATGCTTCACAAATACTCAATCATCTCTGTATATTTTGCCATAATTTTATCAACTATACCAACAGCCAAGATCTTATGGTAACCATTAGCAATCATGTCACTCTTTCCCTTTATTTACATGCTCTAGTAACCTGTCCTTTTAATAGTTATTTTGAGCCTAGTCAGTGTGGATTAATTGGTTGAGTTTTGTCCCATGCACCAAGAGGTCACTGGTTTGACTGCTGGCCAGGGCACATGCCAAGGTTGGGGGCTCGATCCCCAAAAGGTAGGAAGCAGCATATCAATGTTTCTATCTCTCCCTCTCCCTTCCTCTCTCTCTCTAAAGTAAAATAAATAAAAACATATTTAAAAAATAGTTATTTTTGTATTTTCCTGACACTTGGGGTATAACCCCAGTCAGGCCCAGACACATTCACTGCATTTACATGAAGACATCTTTATTTTCAAAACTTACATTCGGGATTATAACTCTATTAAATAAATGGTAGCATCTGTTCTATTTATCTCTAAAATATCTCCAATTCGTTTGCCTATCTTTATCTCGTAGCCCCACTACAGTCCAGGCTTAAATTTCTGGGGTAACTTTCTCCTTAACTTTCCTGCCTCTAGAATATTTACTTCTTAATTTTTTCTTCATAACACATCCATGTAACCATTTATTCTCTTACGTAAAAATCACTCAACAGCTACAAATCACTGCATTGGTAATTCTTAATTAGACTTAAACTAAATTCCTAAATTATCTTTCTCTCCTATCTTTTGAAGATGCATCTATTAGTAATAGGCTAGGGGGATCTAGCCAAAGGTGGCAGGTCCTGCCTTGACTCTTCCAAACAAGTCTGAGTCCCCGGGTGTCTTACTGGAATTTTTATGTTTAGACTTCAAGCGTCCTTTCTCAGGATCTCAGAAAATGTACAATATCAATACCAAACCCTATGAGTCTCATTTTTAAGGATTGTATGAGTAAATCAAACACATGAAATTATCAAAACCTAAATCTTTATGCCCACATTTAAAAAAGAAAACAGTCTCCAGGTTTTAGAGAAATATCTCAGGGGAAATTATATTCTGAGAATCCAGGTATAACCTGAACTGCAGTTTCCTCAGGATGCTGAATCACCTTTTTATTTAACTAGAATCCATGACCTAACCTGTGTACTTAAACTTAATTGGGAGAAATCTCTCAGCAAGTTTTGTCATTGTGCGTTTACCAGAACTTGCGTGGGTGGGGTGAGAGGAAGGAAAGGTGTCTTTCATGGTTGAATATCTTTTTCTAAATTTGGTACATTATTGCCTTTTCCAAAATTTAGAAATTTGAAACACCGGAAGGCCCAGCCACCTATTGTGTGTATTAAAATCTTTGTATGTCCTTTGTTGAGGTCTTTATTGTTTTCATTGAAACATCATTTTTCTAGTGAGTCCTGTCCAGTGAATATGGCCACCATGTCTTGGCTGAAGACAATTCTAGTCCTGGGCCACAATCTCTTCATAGTATTTTCAGACTTTACATATACACCAGTAATTAATGAGCATGCTTATTTCCCCAGAGCTTTGCTATGTCATCACACATTGATTTTTAAAAATAATTAATTAGACATGATTAGTTTAGATCAAAAACAAAGAATTATTTAAAAAATAAAAAGTAAAAGTAAAAAATTAAAGTCACGGTTTCTGATTATAGCTTTAGTAATCTTATGCTTGTTGGTCCTCCTGTCTGAGCTATGGGCCAGTGAGCATAACAATGTGCACTAAATTACATTATTTACCTTATTTTTTTAAATGTTGTTAGCGAGTTGTTTACCTGTCTTCTTATTTCCCTCATAAGAACACTGTTAGAATATGCAGCCCCCCTTGCAGGTAGGTATGGCCATGTGACTTAGTTTTGTCCATGGACTCTAGGCAACAGTCAGTTTAAAAAATTACAGCCCAGCCCATTTCATTTGACTTACAATCCTCTATGCTCACTCTTTCTTTACCTCCTTGCCTCAATGGGTTCTGAGATCCTAAGCAAAGACAGCCCAGCTAGATAAACTAAGACTGTATAAAACAAAGTGTATAAATCAAAGCCTCTCCAAAAAAACAAAATAAAACAAAAAAACGGTATAAATCTGTTGTTTAAGGCATTAAGGTTTTTGTTACACTAGTTAGCATGCCCTAAACTATAAAAATGATTAGTTTAGTTTAAGTTGCATTTCATTTATGAGTAAGGGTGAACATATTTTTTATATATTGAAAGGTCTTTTGTGTTTCTATTTTCCATGAAATATCTGTTTATAGTTTTTGTTCAATTATTTTCACATATTTTCTTTTCTAGTTTTAGAAGTACTTTATATTATACAGGCAAAAATAAATGCATAGGACCATGTAAAACTAAAAAGTTTCTGCACAGAAAATGCAAACAAAACAAAAAGGCAATCAACCTAATGCGAGAAGATATTTGCAAGCAACAGCTCTGGCAAGGAGTGAATGTCCAAAATACATAAAGAACTCATATAACTCAACACAAAACAAAGGAACCAGCCAAGTAAGAAATGGGCAGAGGAACTGAACAGACAT
This sequence comes from Myotis brandtii, assembly GCF_000412655.1. Taxonomy (NCBI): domain Eukaryota; kingdom Metazoa; phylum Chordata; class Mammalia; order Chiroptera; family Vespertilionidae; genus Myotis; species Myotis brandtii. Next base: position 837,226 of record NW_005370134.1, read on the forward strand.
AAGAAGACGTATAAATGGCCAACAGATATATGAAAAGATGATCAACTTCACTAGCTTTGAGGGAAATGCAAGTCAAAACTACAATAAACAGCTGTCAGAATGGCTATTATCAACAAGACAAGTAATAACAAGTGTTGGAGAGGTTGTGGATAAAAAGGAACCCTCATTCACTACTGATTGAAATGTAAACTGGAAGAGCCACTATGGAAAACAGTATGGGGGTTCCTCAAAAAATTAGGAATAGAGTCACCACATGAGCCTTTTGTGATTCCAATTGCAAATTCTTTGCCTGTGTTTTCCATTTACTTTATTATTGTTGTTGTTATTATTATTGCCAAAGGTTTTTTAAAATATTTTTATTAGAATATCATTTATGTACAATTAAATTAACTCTTTTAGTGTAAAATTCTGTAAATTTTGAGAAGCATATACAGACATGTGATCCATACCACAATCAAGGTAGAGAAGAGTTTTATCATATCTTGCATGGGCCGTTTAAGGTGTCTCACACAATTTAGATAGGATTTCACATGTGGGCTATTATTATATGACTACGGGCCCAATGCATGAATTCTTACACCTTGAAAAAACTGTGGGCTGCAAGGCTGTGGTGGCCACAGGGGCGTGTCTCGGCCCATCCTCCACACCCTCACCCAGCCCCTCCCACTGCAGCCCCTGGTCCCCTGTCTGCCAGCAACACTGCTCCGGCTGCTGCTGCTCCCATACGCTGACAGTGCTGGCCCCCGCTCACACCTGCTGATGGCATGGAGCAATTGGGGCTGGCGCCAGCAGCAGGTGCAAGTGGGTGTGAGTGGTGGCTGCTTCCCCTATCCCCCTTCAGGAACAGGGGGAGGTGGAGAAGCCCTCAGGGACAATCAGGGATGGCAGCCACCACTTGCACCACTGATGGCACTGAGAAATTGGGAACAGCGCCGGGAGCCAGCAGCGGGTGCGAGCAGGGCCATAGCCAGCAGTAGGTGAGAGCGGTGGCCCCAGTGCCAGCAGCGGGTGCAAACAGGGCCGGTGCCCACAGCAGAGCAGGTGCGAGTGTCGGGTAGGACTGCAGAGTGCAGGAGGAAAGAATTTTCAGTAACCATCAGAGGTTTACCCTGATGACAGCAACCTTGGTCTGGCGCACCTGCTCACCTGCTCTACCATCCTACTACAGCCAACACCCGCCATGTTCCATGCTCTGCCGCCTGCTTCCAATGCCCGTCATGTTCCATGCGTGACCCCTGGTGGTCAGCACAAGTCATAGCGACCGGTTGTTTGGTTGTTCCGCCTTTCAGTCTATTTGCATATTATGGTTATATATATATATAGATTCTAAAATTACTAAGGTCAAAATATTTTCTCTAGATTATAATATTTGAGATCAAATGCCACATTGCGGCCTGTCAGTCTCACTAAGTTTTATTATTTTCCACAAATTGCATCTATTTTTCTTTGTTTCTCATATTATTAACTTATATGTGTATTTTGGGGACCTATCACCTTTCAACATTCTTAATACTCAGTGGTTGGTGTACTGTCACTGTCACATCCACAAGTACATGTTAATTTTTTCATGCCTTTGAAATCCATCACAACTATGACCTTTGTGGAGATAAGAAGGATTAATAATATTTCACATGTGCATTCTCTCTAATACTGACTTATCCACCATTCATTCATGGAGAGTGTAATGCTAGCAAGATAAGTCAGCAAAATACTTCCTCTTGCCCTGACCTGTTTGGCT
>NW_005370134.1:839484-849024 GCF_000412655.1 Myotis brandtii
TGGTTATATATATATATAGATTCTAAAATTACTAAGGTCAAAATATTTTCTCTAGATTATAATATTTGAGATCAAATGCCACATTGCGGCCTGTCAGTCTCACTAAGTTTTATTATTTTCCACAAATTGCATCTATTTTTCTTTGTTTCTCATATTATTAACTTATATGTGTATTTTGGGGACCTATCAACTTTCAACATTCTTAATACTCAGTGGTTGATGTACTGTCACTGTCACATCCACAAGTACATGTTAATTTTTTCATGCCTTTGAAATCCATCACAACTATGACCTTTGTGGAGATAAGAAGGATTAATAATATTTCACATGTGCATTCTCTCTAATACCGACTTACCCACCATTCATTCATGGAGAGTGTAATGCTAGCAAGATAAGTCAGCAAAATACTTCCTCTTGCCCTGACCTGTTTGGCTTAGTGGATAGAGCGTCGGCCTGCGGACTGAAAGGTCCCAGGTTCGATTGGTCAAGGGCATGTACCTTGGTTGCGGGCAACATCCCCAGTGGCGGGGGGGGGGTTCTCTCTCATCAATGTTTCTAGCTCTCTATCCCTCTCCCTTCCTGTCTGTAAAAAAACAAACAAAAAAAATATATTAAAAAAATACTTCCTCTCTTGTGAGATGGTATTTGAGTGACTAGGTTTTATTTTTGGACTGGCCAAGTAAAAAGATGATCCAAATGTGTGCATTTAGTAGATTTATTAAGAGGTTTCAAAATCAAGGCCATGAATTGTTAGGTTTTTCCTTGTTATTTCAATAAATGTTTGACTTATATAACAATTCTCACAGGCCAATAGATCCACTTACCCAGTGTTGTGAGGGGACGTTTCAGGCTGGGTCAATAGCCATAGCAAAATGTGCAGCCACGACTGGCATCATAAACATATAAGTAGTAGAGGAGAACCAACTTTTAAATTATCAGAAGCCAAAAGTTAGTCTTTTAAAAATTATAATAGAAGTGTCAGGGGTGGGGTCAATAAAATAGCTTTTTATTTTTCTAGATTTTATGGTATTTATGGATTTTGTTACATTCTTTCAATGTAACTTGAGGTGATTTATTTCTCATATTAATATTCATTTTCTTTTTTAAAATATATTTTATTGATTTTTTACAGAGAGGAAGGGAGAGGGATAGAGAGTTAGAAACATCGATGAGAGAGAAACATCGATTCAGCTGCCTCCTGCACACCCCCTACTGGGGATGTACCCGCAACCAAGGTACATGCTCTTGGCCGGAATCGAACCTGGGGCGCTTTAGTCCACAGGCCGACGCTCTATCCACTGAGCCAAACCGGTTAAGGCAATATCCATTTTCTTAAAGGAAGAATGTATACTCTTTGCAAATCTGGATAGCCACTCACTATGGTATGAATGTTTGTGTTCCCCCCAATTTCATATTTGTAAATCCAGACATGATGGTAGGTGACTAGGTCATCAGCATGTATAATATTACCATATTTATAAAAGATTCAGATAGATCTCCCCTCGCCCCTTCTGCCATATGAAGACACAGCAAGAAGACAGAACTCTTTGAACCAGAAAGTGAGCTCTCACCAGGCACTAAATCTGCTGGCACTTTCACATGGAACTGCACAGAACTGATAAAAATAAATTTCATTGTGTACAAATAAGCCACCCAGTCTATGGTATTTTGTTATAGCAGCCAGAATGGATTAAGACACTGATTGTTCTAATAACAACATCTGTTCATATTCCCACACTAGAGGCCCCATGCATGAATTTGTGCATGGGTGGGGTCTGGCTGGCCCACCCCAATTGGGGCTGATTGGGTCGGGCTGGCCATGGGGAGGGGCCGTGGGCAGTTGGTGGGCTGGCCTCATCCCCTGGTCAAATTCCCGGTTGAACTCCAGGTTGAGGGGACAATTTGCTTACTAGCGTTTTATTATATAGGATGCCGGTAAGACAGACTGTTGCCATCAGACTTCCTTTACCATGATTCTCTAGTTTCTCCTTTCCATGCTACTTTGTGGGCTGTGATAATAATTTCAAAATTTTATGTAGCACTTACTTTATGCATTGTGCTCTTATAGGCATATTTCACTCTCCTAACTAAGATTAGGTGCCACTTTCATCAATATGTTATAGATCAGAAAACAGATAATGGATAATTCAATCAATATCTAGGTCAAGTTTGCATTGTTAGAGATCCAGTGTACTTAATCCATGCATTATCCTGGGAATGTTTAACCTCAAATCTAAGAACTATGACTTCAAGTTCTCAGTTTACTATTTTGTGCCCTTTATGTTTAAATTGCGTATTTGAAATCTCCTTTCTTCCCTTTAATTCATTTACCAGTATCTCCTAAAATAATGCAATAAATAATGTATATAGAAGTGTTCTATTGAATAATATTTTGTCAAAACTTTATCTTGAGAGTACCTTATATGTCACTTACTATAACAAAAGACATTAGAAAGAGAAAATATCTTACATAACCTTAGAAAATGTGATAATAATTATAAATACAGATTTTGAAGCAATTAGCAGGTCAAAATATCTTCTAGGAAATTATATATATTCTAACAACAGAATGGATTCAGAGGATTTGGTTCCTTCTTGTCAGAAAATGATGATATAATGCTTCATAAAATATAAAACAAGCACTGATTTCAGAACAACATGAGTTTTGAAATTCTTTTGTGGCATATGCATAGTCATGAATAGCTCCTTGTCATCATTTGCTCATCAGAAATAAGTTGTAGTCAGATCAGCTTAGTGTGTGGTAAAGTGACTATTAAAACTCTTTTTTATTGTACTCCTCCTGACTAGACAATATTCACTCTCCACATTTCAATAAAATGAAGAACAGGGTTAATCTATTTGACCCATATTAGAATCATCTCTTGTTGAGTCTACATATTCTGTGATTCATTAAGATTTAAATTAATGTTGAAAATATAAAGCAAGATGAAACTATAAAAATTGCTGATGTCTTTATTTTCTCAAACCATATATTTGAAACAGTTCTCTGAAAAGGGTGGGTCTATACAGTATAATTTAGTCTTGATTATTAATAAAGACAGTAGAGCATATTTTACTTAACTAAACTAAGATAACATGTCAGTTATAGTAATTTAATTTTACACTACACTTTGAGGGATGTTATTCCATAGAACATATTTTATTTATATCCCATTATAAATATAGGATGTGTTCTACATAGATTGATATCTACTTATTGTCATTGTGTCGTTAAGGAAACAAATCTGGAGATGTTTACAATATGCGTAGCTATGGACTTGGTCTAGTTCATCATAAGGAGGATTTCTCAGTATGTATTTGTATTTTTTTTATTTTATTGATTTTTTACAGAGAGGAAGGGAGAGAGATAGAGAGCTAGAAACATCGATGAGAGAGAAACATTGATCAGCTGCCTCCTGCACACCTCCTACTGGGGATGTGCCCGCAACCCAGGTACATGCCCTTGACAGGAATCAAACCTGAGACCTTTCAGTCTGCAGGCCGACGCTCTATCCACTGAGCCAAACCGGTTTCGGCTGTATTTGTATTTTTAATAACATGTAGCTTCAGGTACTTTTGTTACCATCATGTGTCCTTGTTTTTAGCCATTTTTCTAGATCTTATACATTATAGAGATATTGTTACTATGGAGACTTTTAAAAACAGTTTTCAATAGTCCAGTTAGTATGGTATTGATGTTTACTCTTCTAAATTTCTTAGATTTTTAAAAGAGTTTCTTTCCCTGGAGATTATCCCTTTATTGGTATTCAGATTTTTAATATTTACCTGCCAATTTTCACACCTTAATAATTTACTAGAAATCATATCATATAAATATTATTATATAAATTCAAATATATGTTTCTTCTGATTTAATATAATACACTAGAGGCCTGATGCATGAAATTCATGCAAGAGTAAGCCTTCTTTCCCCCAGCTGCTGGCACCAGTTTCCCTCTGGCACCCAGGACCCAGGCTAGCTTCCCTCGCCCACAGGCACCAGGGACCTGGGCTGGCTTCTCAGACTGCCCACAGACACCCGAGACAGGGGCTTCCCTTCAGCCCTGGATTCATCCAGAAGGACGTCTGGAATGAAATCCAGAAGGATGTCTGGTCTAATTAGCATATTACCCTTTTATTACTATAGATGTTATATCACCATTGTGATGTATTTGGATATAACTTACATGGAAATCTCTGATATAGATTGCACCATTTTTTTGGTTATGCATTTAGCTTTGAAATGCTATCATTGATTTGGGTATGTTGTTAGTCTCATTTGTTTGCTTAGTGTTAATGATAATAGTCTAATACAGTGGTTCTCCACCTTCCTAATGCCGCGACCCATTAATACAGTTCCTCATGTTGTGGTGACCCCCAACCATAAAATTATTTTCATTGCTACTTCATAACTGTAATTTTGCTGCTGTTATGAATCGTAATGTAAATATCTGATATGCAGGATGTATTTTCATTGTTACAAATTGAACATAATTAAAGCTTAGTGATTAATCACAAAAACAATATGTAATTATATATGTGTTTTCCAATGGTCTTAGGCAACCCCTGTGAAAGGGTCGTTCGACCCCCAAAGAGGTCGCGACCAAAAGTTGGTGACCCACAAGTTGAGAACTGCTGGTCTAATAGATAGAGTTTAATACCATTTTATCTTCAGTATTATAAAAACTAGAGGACAGCTTCTATCTAACTTTATATTTTTAAAACAATCAGCTCTATTTATGTATGTACATAAACATATATACTGTTATTACTTTATTAATATGCATACATTTACTAAAAATGCATGTTCATGTAATAAGTGAAAGTCACATGCCAATTCTTTACTCATAAGTAAAACAGGCAGTCCTCACTCTCCATGCAGGCTGAAATCATGCAAGGTGACCTTCATGGGAAAAATTATGGTTATTTCATGACCTTTAAAAATTTTAAGCAGAGCATTAAAACTCTCTTATTAGTTATAAATATACTAGAGGCCCGATGCATGAAATTCGTGCAAGAGTAGGCTTTCACAGCCCTGTCTGCCTTGGCCTCCACAGCTCCAGCTTCATCAGGAAGGTAGTCTGAATGGTCGTTCCACTGTTTGGCCATTCAGTTGATTTGCATATTACACTTTTATTATTATAGATATGAAAATAATAAATCTAATCTTTAATACATTGCTATTTAAAACATTACATACATTGAGAAGTAAAGAGTTTTGCTTATTTACAAAAGTCTTATCTAAAGGAGTTTGAGAAGTATTTGTCTTTAATAGTTGTTTATGCTTTGAATAAAGAGTGAGAAATTTACCTTGGCCAATTAGCATACTCTGTCTAAATTTGGATTCACTTCCAACACTTGATTTTTTTATTTTAATGTTGCAGAGTATCTCAAGACTGTCTTTAATGTGAATTTTTTTCTGGTGCCACTTCCTCTGGGATATCTTTATCCTTTCCATCACAACTGCTTTCCTCATTTGGTTCTATAAATTTGCCTTCTCCAAGTTTCTCTGTGTCCATGTTTACTAGTAGAGTACTTCAAATGACAGCAGTGTCAACATTTCAATGTTTAACTGCTTCCTCCATATCTCCATTTATATTTGATTCAAATCTTGTTACCAGAACTTTTTGTTTTTTTGTTTTTATTTTTTGTATAATTTCCTCTCATGATTATTCATTTTTATACAATACCACATGTGTTTATTACTGAGAGATAAGAAAGCACCACAACTATATGCTTTATGTTTATGCATAAACTGAATAACTGATGTGTGAACTTTTGAGAGATGTGATGTGTCTATCATGATGCACATCTGTTTTTGCATAATGACTTTTGGACTGAATAACTGGCAACAAAGTTTGTACAGTCTTCTTGGTGAACTGGTGCTATTTAACTAAACCATTAAATCAAGGTAACAGAAATGCATGTGGTGGGACTGAAAAGTGAGGTCTTCTGATGCTAAGGTATTGACATATGTTTCTGCATTTGTGCTCTGCCAAAATAGACCTTTGACTCTGCTTATTTTCTCTTAACAAATTTCCAAAAGCATACATTTTGCCAAATTTCCCTCTTGAAAGGCATATTTACATTTTTAATTGATTTTTTTTGAGAGAGAGATAGGAAGGGAGAGGGAGAGATAGAAACGTTAATGAGAGAGGCATTGATCAGCTGCCTCCTGCATGCCACCTATGGGTGAATGAGCCCACAACCCCAGCATGTGCCCTTACCAGAAATGGAACCAGTGACCATATGAGAAATTGCCCTCTTCCCTCAAAATCATACATTTATTAGGCACGTGGTATTTAGCTCAATTTATATTAAATGAAAGTTTAAATTTACTGATAAAACACAATCCACAAAAATATTTAATATATTCCAGCTGAGATAAACACATTTATTTCTTTGTTTTTAGTTATACATAACAATGTTTACCTTACATTTTAAAAACTTCTATTTTAATTGATTTGATTGTTATGTAACACTGACATAACAAGTCTTTGAACTCACATACTTAAATAAAATGTCTTTTAAATTAATACTCCTCTTCTAAAGATATCACTAATTTCTTTTCTGAAATTAAGAATTATTTTTATCTTTAACATGTTTTCAACATGTATTCTTTCCCAGAATAAAGATGATGAGGAATATTTTCTTCCTGCAGGCAATATACAATTAAACAAAGTGGATGATTTGAAAATCACAAAATGTTGTAGAGTGATAGCTTCCATTTAAAAGGGTGTCAATATGTGAGCTGCTGTTATAAGTGCTTTATTCATTATGATTATTTTATTTTCCACAAGAGCTCTCTGAAGTGGAAGCATCTGTATTATCCTTGTGAGAAAAATGAGGCACAAAAAAGTATTGTAACCAAAGTTTTTACAACACTAAGCACGAGAGTGTGCATTTAAACATAGGCAACCTTACCCCAGAGTCTGAGCACTATGGTGTCTTGTCACTGTTATGTATTCTGACAATTCATACTCTTCTATTCTATTCTATTCTATTCTATTCTATTCTATTCTATTCTACTCTATTCTATTCTATTCTATTCTATTCTATTCTATTCTATTCTATTCTATTCTATTCTATTCTATTCTATTCTATTCTATTCTATTCTATTCTATTCTATTCTATTCTATTCTATTCTATTCTATTCTATTCTATTCTATTCTATTCTATTCTATTCTATTCTATTCTATTCTATTCTATTCTATTCTATTCTATTCTATTGTATTCTTTGACAAAATCTATTCTAATCTATTGATATCTATTGCATCAAAATAATCACTATTTTAGAAGCACAGTCTGGATCCTTTCCAGAGGAAAGTAAACTATTCAATAGGCTGAGTGGCCTAGCTGATTGGAGCATCATCCCATACACTAAAAAGGTTGTAGGTTTGATTACTGGTCAGGCCACATATAAGGCTATGAGTTTGATCCCAGGTTGGGGCACTTATGGGAGGCAACAGATCAATGTTTTACTCTCACATTGATGGTTCTCAACCTTTCTCCTTCTTCCTCTTTTTCTAAAATCAATAAAAATATATCTTCAGGTGAGGATTCAAAAAAAATAGATTGATATACCTTGCTGATTTAAAAGAAAAAATGAAATATTGCTCTCCATTAGATATTCCAGTTTTCTTCTAACATATTGTTGTCTAAGTTGCCTAAGGTACTTGGTATTCATAGATTGGAATGTATAGACAGTATTAAACTGAATCAGTAAGCTGTGTGAGCTGTTTGATTTTAAGCCAATGTTAATTGCATGCCTGTAAATTTGCTATCTATGCAGGTTTCACTTCACTATTTAAGAGCATTATTTAGTGGATTTTAATTTAAATAATTCTGTTATTCTGTTTAAATGTTCTAAACAGTTTGTTAGAAATCTTCTGAACCATTTAAAGGAAGTGACTGTATAGTGATTTTAGTTGCATTCCAACATATTCATATAGTTAAAGCATTTGGCTAACAACTCCCTTAACAGTTATTGAAGCAAGGGATGTTGTAGAGACTAAAATTAACTAGAAAAAAAGTTGAGCTTAATTCATCACTTTCAACATTCTAAATGATATATATAATGTTTATCATTTAAAATATGGGAAGTGTGAGTAAAGAAAATACTATAAATCAGGAGAGCACAGTGATGACAGAAGAGCACACTTAGAATGTTGATGAAATTGGAATGTGTCTTAGGATATATAGTGAATATTCATTCACCCAAGAAAACTCATCTAATCTCCATCTAATAATTCAGCATTCCAATTACATGGCTGGATTTTAATTAATATGTTTACCAGGGATATGCATTTTAATTTTACTTAACCCCATCATAATTTGATTCAAAATCTGAATGCTTTTATTCTTTTGCTGAACACTTGGCACTTTCTGCATTTATACAAATGAAAACATAGGTGCTGGAAATTGAATTTGGATTTAATATCATGTCTAGTGTCTTTGTATTGCTGTTAAATATTTATATATAAACTAGTGTCCCAGTGCATGGATTCGTGCACATTGAAAGGAAATTAATTAGAAGAAATATTTTAATATCACTATTTGCCCCTTCTCTATAATAGCAGTGTCAACCAAATTCATGATAGACAATGACAGATGGAAACACACACATGCGATTGGCACCAGCGAAAGCTTTATATGTATCGCACATGCACAAGTCAACTTAGCCTTTTATAGATATAGAACAAACTTGCTTAATTAGACTTGCTTTCTAATGTAGCTAAACTTTTTCCAGCCCAGTGAAGCACCCCAACTTCTCTTTCAGGTAACTGTCAGCAACACAGCAGTAAATATCAACACAAAGCACATTATTATTGTAGATCACACAGGGAGAACAAAGGGTAAAATATTTAATTGCAGCAGTGTTTGACTATAAATCTGTGCAGTGAAGAAATCTGAAGTCATTTTCAAGGTCCATCATTTCTTACTTCTTTTCAGTCGGGTCAAGTTTCTAAGCTTTCTACCTTTCCATTTTCCAGCTAATAAAAAGAAAATAGGATTCTCCTATCAACCTACCCAGGACTTTTGTGAGGATCAAATAAGATGAGGCATGTGAAAACGCTTCACAAACATTTGGTTAAAGTGTAAAATATTTGCACCTGGCTATAAAGCAAGTCATGTTCCTGGGCTTGAAGAAACTCCAAGGAGGCTAGTCGCTAGGAAGAGGAAGCCAGGTGTTGCTACATGGTGTCATTACCCAGCTCCCATAACGACCATTTCTGGGCTGGGCTGGGCTGTGCTGTGGGTCGCATTTTGCACCATGAGGTCTTGGCAGCATTGGCTGCAATTTGGTAGGGTGTTGCTCTGGGGTCGTGACTGGGCCTGTGTCCCACTCAGGGGAAGTCAAGAGAGTGGGCATCCCTGTCTTGTTCCTGTTCTTAGGAGAAATGGTGTTAGTTTTTGTCCATTGAGTATGATGCTGGCTGTGGGTTTGTCATATATGGCTTTTATTATGTTGAGGTATGATCCTTCTATTCCCACCTTGCTGAGAGTTTTTATCAAAAATGGGTGTTGGATTTTGTCAAA
>NW_005370134.1:851343-852601 GCF_000412655.1 Myotis brandtii
CTTAGGCTCTCCTCCTGTCTCTTAATTTTTTTCTCCAATTGCAGTTCAGTTTGGGTGTGTTTTGCTTCCCTGTCTTCCAATTCGCTAATTCGGTCCTCCGCTTCTCCTAGTCTACTGTTGAAACTTTCCATGGTGTTTTTTATTGCAGCTATATCACTCTTCATTTCTTCTTGCTTCTTACATAATTTATTGATTTTTTCATCTGTTTCTTCTTGATTCTTGCATAAGTTGTTGATTTTTTCCTCCATCCGGTTTATGCATTCTAGGACCCTTAATCTGAATTCTTTTTCTGTCATGCTGAATGCCTTTGTTTCACTTAGCTGCTTTTCTGGCAAGTCCTCCTTTTCTTTCCTTTGGGGGTTTCTTTGCCTACTCATGTTTGATCTCACTGACATATCTAGATGTTGAGTCATTCAGTGGCTGCTCCCTGGGTAGCAGTGGCATCTCGGGCTGTGGTTGCTCCTCAGGCGGTTGTGGTAGCAGCTGCTCTTCAGTTGGCAGCAGCTCCTGTGTTGGGTGCTGTTAACAGCTGTGGTGGCTCCTCTGGCTGGTGGGGGGAGGCTTCACACACAGCTGCTGTTCCTCAGACAGAGGGTGTGCTGATCACGTGGCTGCTGATCCTTGGATGGGGGCTGGCTGCACACTGCTGTTGTTCCTCTGATGTGGTGAGCTGCTTGTGGGGCTACTGCTCCTAGGACTTGGACAGGTTGATTGCAAGTCTGCTGTTCCTCGGACGGGGGTGGGCTGCTTGTGAGGCTGCTGCTCTTTGGACGGGAGTGAGCTACACATGTGGCTGCTTCTCCTCCGACGGGGACATGCCACTCACCCGGCTGCTGCTGGTTGGACAGGTGCAGGCTGTTGTGGCTCTGCTCCTCAGCCAGGTGCGTGCTGCACAGGGCTGTTCCTCGGCCCGGTGCGTGCTGCGCAGGGCTGCCGCTCCTCAGATGTGGGTGGTCTTCTGGTCGTGTGGCTGCTGCTCCTCGAATGGGGCTGGGCCGCTCACAGAACTGCTGCTCCTCAGATTGGGCAGGCTGCTCATGCAGCTGCTGCTGCTTGGATGGGGGCAGGCTGGACAGGGCTGCCGCTCCTCAGACGTAGGAAGACTGCTCGTGTGGCTGCTGCTCCTCGGACAGGTCGGACTGCTCGCATGGTTGCTCCTCCTGGGATGGGGAAGCAGGCCGCTCACACAGCTGCTGCTCCTTGGACAGGGGCAGGCCACATGAGGCTGCTGCTCTTAGGCTCGAGGCAGGCTGCTCAC
>NW_005370134.1:852794-878088 GCF_000412655.1 Myotis brandtii
CCAAACAAAAAAAGGGAAAACAAAGCAAAAAGCAAAAAAAAAAAAAAAAAAAAAGCTAACAAAATAATAATGAAAAATTGAAATGTCATTCCTTTGGCTAGCTTAAGATCCCAGTTTTCTGGAATGTCTGTGATTTTTTGTTGTTGCTGTTGTTGTTGTCATTGCTGGGACTCTCCTATTTTTTCACTGAGGAAATTGAAGATACCTCATATAATGTGCTCCTGTTCTATATTCCCCACCTGGGAATTTTCATTATATTAATTATTGTTCTACTAGAGGCCTGATGCATGAAAATCCATGCACTGGAGAAGGGGTCCCTCAGCCCAGCCTTCCCCCTCTCACAAAACAGGAGCCCTCAGGAGCAGGAGGTGACCCAGTGATCAGGGGAAGGAAATGCCCCCATCACCCCTCTGCTGCTGCCACTGCTGGCAGCGCAAGCCTCGGCCTGCCCTGGTTACCTGAGCCTCGGGCAGCCCTAGGCGACTGGGCAGCCACCATCTGAGGCTTTCCTGCACCTCGGGCCGGCCCTGGGCTGCTGGGATGCTGAGGGGACTGGGGGACTCCGGAGGCAGGCACACGGCAAGGCCAGGCCTACCACCATGCACCTGCCTCCCCGGAGGGGCTGAGGGGACTGTGCGTCACCATCTTGTGGCTATGGACACCACCATCTTTGAGGGCGGGGCAGTCAGTTAGCATATTCCCTCCTTATTGGCTGTAGGCGCCGCCATCTTTGCAATGGCATGAGGGTCAATTAGCATATTACCTCTTTATTAGATAGGATATGTCCCACAGGTCTCACTCACTCACACACACACACACACACACACACACACACACACACACACACCTTGCTATCAGGTTATCTATGTAGTGAGAGGGCCCATGGAACTGAGAAGGCTAAAAAGGGCTAATTCCAATGTAACCCTGATATTTAGGGGGCTAGCAATCGGAATCCAAGCCAGCAAGCCCAGTGTACATTCCTGATAACCTATAATTAAGTCACTACCTCTTTCCCAGAAACTGGTCTTGCAGAACCTGTTACAGAGGCCATAAAACTATGAACAGTGCACTGCCCCGGAGGGGGGGGAGGGTTAACGCTGGTGCCAGGCCAGACCATCAGATATGGCCTGGAGATCCCCAACACTTGGGGGCCTTCTTGCAAAGCCTGCGAAAAGGACCGGAAGCATAATCCATTATTGCAGGACAAAGACTTCAGAAAGATATAAAAGAGAAGCCCCCTGCATGTTACTTTACTCAGATTTGGAAAGTTATTCCCTGAGTCTGCTGGCATAAATAAACATGTCACTTTTTTTCTCTAAAGCGTTGCTTGGTTTTTCTCTGGTCTTCTGCAGCAGGACCTTTTCTTTCTTGCTTATCCACCTCTCCTCTCTGACATTCTACTTTCTGTAAAATTACCTCCTCGTATCCATAAATTACTCAGAACCAGATTTCTGCAGACACTCTGTTTTGAGAACATACATGGTAAGAAAATTGTTAACATTTTTGTTTTTAAGGATATTCCCAAGATATATAAAGAAGTAGAAAATGAGGGCATCATTTCATGGCTTTCAATAGGGCCTCTGCAGTGTGTTGTTTACCCTGGCCTTATACCCTACCTGGAATGGCCCCATTTTTATTCTAATATTTATTTTCTCTTAAAAGTGCCCATGTTGTTTATTACCCTTTTCCATTAAATCTTTTCCGGGTGTTGCCCAACAGCTCAAAATGTGAGCTCTCATTTTCCCTGGTAGTGTCACATGGATGCAAACACACATGCGTGCTCACACACATCTCCCTCTCTACACATTCTAAGTTCCTCATATCTTTCAATCTCTCAACCCAAATCTCTGAAAAGACACTTCCTATTTCCCTTTTCTTACCATCTGTGCATGCCGTAATCCTCACCCCAATTCCTCTGATGCTTGTCATTCAAAAGAAAGCAGTGACCCCTAAACTGAAAATAAGTCCAGTCCATGTGTCCGTAAGACTTTACTAACTTCAATGCATACTCTTCCTTCACCTACACATTTTTTTTGTTTGTTTCTTGGAAGTCCCCTGACCACTGGTTGAAAGTCATATCTATTGGCTCCTTCCCTTCATGCCCTTAAAAGAAGGCAGCATACAAACAAGCTTTTATCCCTGTTAGTTTTCTCTTAACTTTTCCCCTTCTTTCAGATGCCTAGTAGAGGATTTGGAGACTCAAGTCCAAGCTTCTGTAATTCCGTAGTTACATTGTGAACATATCTGAGAACAATATAACCAAATATGGCAGAATCAATTGCTATAGTAGCTACATTTGCTCAACTACTCAACCAAAAGCCCCATCAATATAAATTTGAAAGATTGAAGTCTCTGCAGTTCTATGTACCTCTATAATGACAAAACATTAACCATATAGTCTACTCCAGGATATCTGTATCCTCACCTACTGATGTGTTAAAAAAGGAGACAGGCACATGTCATTTTATCTGCTCTGATGTGAAATGTGAGGAGCAGATACATAAACAAAACAAAAAACCTAAAAAGATAATCAAATAGCATCCAGAGAGGACATATTTGCTATGAAGTGTCAGTGACAAGGAGGACTAACATCCAAGAGGATCATTTTAAAATATTTTCTCTTATGCCTTTAAAAAATGTTCTTTTTTTGACACTGAATTTTAAGAAGCTTGTTAGCAATTGATATTCTAGAAATATGAATTCTATAATGATATCAATCTGCTAACAGTAACTTGCTAGAATATATACTAGCTCATGACACAAATTACTGTATAGACAAAGAGCTGTGCAGTTGACTAGCACAATTATGCAGATAATTTTGAAATCTTTGTGGAAGATGAGGGTGTTTGTTTTTTTCCTTGGAAAAAGCCATGTGATATTTGTTACAAGTGCAACATGTAAAAATATTTTAGACATTTTTTTAAAGCTATGCCACTCTTATACTTGATTTTTTAATATCTACAAATAATTAAAATCAAATAACTAATATCAGTTTTAAAGATAAAATTAAATATCACTGCAATGGTAGGTGTTGCTCACTGGTTAGAGTGTCAGCCTGGGCACTGAAGGTCATCGGTTCTATTCTGGGTCAAGGGCATGTACATGTGTTGAAGGTTCCATCCCCGGTCCTGGTGTGGGAGGCAACCAGTAGATGTGACTCTCTCACATGGATATCTCTCTCTCTCTCTCTCTCTCTCTCTCTTTCTCTTCCTTACTCCTTCCCTTCTCCCTCCCTCCCTTCCTCCTTTCCACTCTCTCTAAGGAAAAAAAAATCAATGGAAAGAATATCCTAGGGTGAGGATTAACAATAAATAAATAAATACATACATAAATACATAAATAAATATTATTTTAAGCAATCTGTACAATGAAAAATTGTAAAATTAAAAAAAAATCTCTTTTTTTATGTTTGTTTAAATGTCACAGGTGTTTTAAACCAAGTAGACAGGATTCACATAGTTAATATTATGTTATAAAACATAAATGTAGCCCAGAACTTTTTTTCTTGGAAAACCATATAGATTGCAGGAAAAAATAAAGTGCTGCAGGGGGTAATCAATTTTGTTAGATAAGTTAGCATCACTACAGATATTCCAGAGTTTCAAAAAGAATAATAAAAAATAGTACTATTTCAAGGGAATATATATTTTCTTTTGAGCCTAATAAATTAAAAAATATCTCAAAATTACTTGGATACTATATCATTTAGATGAAATACATAACAGTACATCACTGATTTTATTTGCATATTCCTTTAATATTTGCTCTTTAATCTTTGTGTGAAGAAATTGTGTAATAAAAAATATGAGCTACCTTTTTTAAAAAAAATCTTTTATTGTTGCAAGTACTACATATGTCTCCCTTTTTTTTTTCTCCATTGACCCTTATTGCCTGCCTCTGTTCCCTGCCCCAGGCATTCACCACTCTACTGTCTGTGTCCATGGGCTATACATATATGCATACAAGTTCTTTGTTTGATCTCTTCCCACCAACCCACCGTTCACCGCCTTCCCTCTGAGATTCTGAAATCTGTTCCATGCTTCTATGTCTCTGGATCTATTTCGTTCATCAGTTTATTTTGTTCATTAGATTCCACATATGAGTGAGATCATGTGATACTTGTCTTCCTCTGACTTGCTTATTTCACTTAGCATAATGCTCTCTAGGTCCCTGCATGCTGTCCCAAAGGGTAACAGATCCTCTTTTACACTATTGCATAATTTTTCGCCATGTAAATTTACCACTGCTTTTTTATCCACTCATCTACCGATGGGCACTTGGGCTGTTTTCAGAACTTAGCTATTGTAAATTGTGCTGCTACATTCTTTCTGATTGGTGTTTCAGGTCTCTTATCATATATTCTTAGAAGTGGGATCACTGGGTCAATGGCAGCTCCATATATAATTTTTTGAGGAAACTCCATACTGCTTTCCATAATGGCAGTACCAGTCTGCATTCCCACCAGCAGTGTTTAGGGTTCCCTTTTCTCCACATCCTCAACAGCACTTGTCATTTGTTGATTGATTGATTGATTGATTGATTGATTGATTTAAAATATATTTTATTGATTGATTGATTGATTGATTGATTGATTGATTGATTGATTGATTGATTGATTGATTGATTGATTGATTGATTGATTGATTGATTGATTGATTGATTGATTGATTGATTGATTGATTGATTGATTGATTGATTGATTGATTGATTGATTGATTGATTGATTGAAAATATATTTTATTGATTTTTTACAGAGAGGAAAGGAGAGGGATAGAGAGTTAGAAACATCGATGAGAGAGAAACATCAATCAGCTGCCTCTTGCACGCCCCCCCACTGGGGATGTGCCCACAACCAAGGTACATGCACTTGACCGGAATCAAACCTGGGACCCTTGAGTCTGTAAGCCGATGCTCTATCCGCTGAGCCAAACCGGTTAGGGCATTTGTTGATTTATTGATGGTAGCCATTCTGACAGGTGTGAGGTGATATCTCATTGTTGTTTTAAATTGCATCTCTCTGGTGATTAGTGACTTTCAGCATTTTTTCATGTTTCTTGGCCATCAGTATGTCTGCTTTGGAGAAGTGTCTGTTTAGGTCAAGCATGTCAAACTCACAGCCATAGGGCTGCATGCACATGCCGGCCGAGAGTTTGACATGCTTGGTTTAGGTCATGTGCCCATTTTTTTAAATTGGATTTGTCTTCCTTTTGTTAAGTTTTATGAGTTCCTAATATTTTGGATATTAACCCTTTATCAGATGTATCATTGTCAAATATGTTCTCCCATACAATGAGCTACATTTTCATTTTGTTGATGGTTTCTTTTGCTGTGCAGAAGCTTTTTATTTTGGTGTAGGCCCATTTGTTTCTCTCTATATATTTCTCCTGTTCATAACAGCTGTCCCTTTAGCATTTTTTATAGTGCTGCTTTGATAATGACCAAATCTTTTTTGTTTTGTTTTGTTTTTGTCTGGGAAGCTCTTTATTTATCATCTATTTTGAATAATAGCCTTGCTGGATATAGTAATCTTGGTTTCAGATCCATGCTTTTCATTACCTTGAATAATTCATCTCATTCCCTTCTGGCCTTTGGAGTTTCTGATGAGAAATCAGCTGATAGCCTTATGGGAGCTCCTTTGTAGGTAACAAATTGCTTTTCTCTTGCTGCCTTTAAGATTTTCTCTTCAGCTCTAATTTTAATTATGATGTATCTTAGTGTGGGCCTTTTTGGGGGACTCTCTGTGCCTCCTGATGTTGTGTGACCTTTTCCTTCACCAGGTTAGGGAAGTTTTCTGCCATTATTTCTTCAAACACATTCTCTATCCCTTGCTCACTTTCTTTCCCTTCTGACATTCTTATTATGTGAATATTGTTATGTTTCATGTTGTTCCACAGCTCCCTTAAGCTGTTCTCTTATTTTTTTTTTAATTGTTTTTTTCTTTTTGGTCCTCTGATTGACTGATTTTTTTCTACCCTGTCTTCTAATTTACTGATCCGATCCTCAGCTTCCCCTAATCTGCTGTGTATGCTGCCCACTGTTTTCTTTATTAGTTCTATGTCATTCTTCATAGTTACTATATCTTTTCTCAAGCTGTTGAGCATCTTTGCCATCATTATTCTGAACTCTATGCCTGGTAAATTTCTTATCTCCTTTTCATTTAGCTCTTCTTCTGGAGAGTTCCCTTGTTTTTTCATTTGGGGCTTGTTTGTTTCCTTCCCACTTGGCTGCCTGTTTGGGTTGTGTCTGTGTATTAGGTAGATCTGTTATGAGTCCAAATCTCCAGTGCAGAAAAATGTCAGATGCTGTTTGTGACTGGTCCTGAGTACCCTGTTTGGAACTCTCAGCAATCCACAGCTTGTGGCTCCCTCTGATTGTGCTGAATGCCTTTGAAAGAACCAAGATGTGCACCAGGGTCTTCTTTTTCTAGCTCCGGGCTCAGGATTAGATCAGACAAAGAGTCAAAGCCTCCAGAGACCCACCTCTGCCTGTGGGCCCATTGACTCAGTTTTGATTTGCCTTAGGCTATTGACTACAGGGTGGGGCTGAGAGGTCTTCCAACTGAGTGGGTAACTGCCTTCCCCCCAAGCAAAAACTGCCTGGATGGCAAAGGTTCACTGTAGAAAGATGTCCTCCACAGTATGAGTGAATGACTCAGCACAGGAAACTGGGGTGGTTGCCCTCTGAGCTTCAACCCCAGACCCTCCTAAACCTGGTTTCTGCTCATACAGCTGCAGTGCACTCTGCCCTCCCTCTGCTGGAGCCCAAGGAGTGTGGCTGCACACTAAATATTGTGTGTTGGCCCTTTAAGAGGGTGCCTGAATTTCCAGCTGTCTTTCCCTGGCATACAGCAATTCTGCTGCTTTTCACAGCCAAATGTTATGTGGGCACCTTTCCCAGTTCTGGTGCTCTGGGCTCGGGATCCCAGCTTGGGGTTTAGACCCCAGAGTTCTCAGTGGGAACTCCCCTCAGCTGAGATCTCTCTCCAGAACTTCAGCTCCTATCTGTGGGAGCCCAGCCAGCCCTTTAGGGCCTGCGTACTTCCTACCAGTCTCTATGGGATCTCCACCTACCATCATTGGTTATTCTCTCCAGCTAGTATTCAGTTGATTTTTGGGGGTGGTTCTTCTCCATTTTAGTAGTTTTTCCAATTTGGTCCTGGGAGAGTGTCAGTGTGGCTTCCACTTAGTCCTCCACCATTTTTGAATCTCTTCCTGAGATACCTTTCTAAAACCATCTAATCAAACTATACAAGAATGTGTTTAGGATGAGTAAATACTAATAATAGGGCATTTTTTTTTTTGCACAGAGTGATGCTTAAACCATATACTTACAAAAGACTTGACATAAGTAAAGCACTCAAGGGTATTTTGGGAGTCATGAAGCTCTCTCATTTTGATGTGGCTCACTTGCCCATACATGGTTCCACTGCTATTCACAGGATTCTTTCAATATTAAAACATCTTAGTAAAATAATGTATATTTGCTTCCCACTAGTAAAGAGTGATAATTATTCAATTGCAGTTTAATGTTTTATTAACATGAACTTAATACAGCAATATGGCTGTTTGACTAACTTTATGAAAAAAGTTTTATTGTCAGGTATGATGTCAGTGACAAATATTCTGAGATTGCTTTTATAAATAATACACATAAAATAATTATACATGTTTACCCTAGTTTATTCATTAGTAAAGGTAAATATAGCACTTGAAGTGCATTTATATTTACACTTGACAAGCATGGACATTATTTGCTGCTAATTAATGATCAAATGTTGACTTCATTTAACAATATCTACTTCTAGTTAAAAGACAATTTCAATAACTAATTTGAAAGTAATTAGATTTCTAGAGAAATTAAACATGATATGAAAGGTAAAATAAGAGGTATGTCTCTCTCACGTTTGGAAAGACCAGAGCTGGATGACAGAGACGGGTTAAACTTCACATATTTCATGAAAAGGATTTTGCCTACACACGGTGCTTCGTGTTACCCAGTTGCCTCCCAGTTGTAACTGAAGCCAAAAACAGATAAAATGCATATATAAAAGAAATAGTAAATCATTCTGTTAGTGTTTGAAGACAAAAATTAACCTTTATACTCAGTGCATATATTAATGGTATGAAATTTATGAAGTAAATGCCCCCTTTGTGTCTTTTTTGGGGAGGGATGCTATATAGTTTGTTGGTTTTGTTTTTTTTTTGTTGTTGTTGTTGTTGTTTGTGTGGTTTTTGTTGTTGTTGATGTTTTTTACCTTATCAGAATTTACATTCTGCCTTTTCTGGGTGTTCTGAAGACAAAAGATATTTGTTTGATCATTCAATGATAAAAGAGTAATGTAGCATTTGTGATGGTTGGGTTTACGAGAAATTTATTTATATTATCTTTTCTTATTTACTAGCTATGTAGCTCCACCTCTCTCCCTTATTTTCACTATAAATATCATCAGAAAGGGGAAAATGAGGTAGTCTTGTCATCATGCCATTTCAAAACTGTAAAGTTATAATGGTTGTTTCTTACAATAAAACCTCTAAAGGTAAAGTAAAATGTAGGGTGATAATTATATTGGCTTATTGGAAGGATATGAGAATAGAAGCTCTGTGGGTAGTTTCTGACATAGAAGAGGAAGTGGGGAGCAATTCTGATCTCACTGCTTTCTCAGGGGAGAAGATACAGTTGTTAGAAGACTTGCAATTTTAGTTCCTAGGCACGCATAAATGTATTATGAGTAATTCAATTAGTAACACTTTTAAAATAATTGTACATGTTTTTAATTTAAATAATTTTATATATACTCTGAATGTAATATGGTTCCCAATGTTTTATTTATAATTATTAATTAATAATTCCTAATGCTCATTTATTGAATAACATTTAATTAGGGGGCAGTTTTCTATCTCAATATATTGCTCAAGTAAGTTCTGCTGCCCTAGGTGAGGAACATAATCTAGATTATGTTTTACTGAAATTAATTTGGTAGTCAGAGCAAAATTCAACTGAGTAAATACATACTTGGAACAGAAACCAGTTAAAAAGGGTGGTTTGAGAGTTAAGAAGAGTCTAGAACTTGGGAGAATCAAATGCTTAGGTAAAGGATGAATTAAAAATGAGAGCACACAGGCATTTTATAATATAGAACAACACATAGGAGAGTAATTTAAGGATGAAAATAGTGTTTTACTTTGTTTTGATATTTGGCTTGGGTATTAACAGACTGAAAAGAGGGCAAATAAGTATTTTATAGATATATTCTTATGCAAAACTTTTAAAAAATGTTATATATTTTCCATTAGATTTTTTTATTAAGATTACTGAAAATAAACATTTTTACATTTTATCTACAGCAAAAATAAATAAAGGGAACCAAATTATTTTAACTCTTTTATGTTTGGTCTACTCCTTTACTGAAATAATTATTTTGCATGTAAAAATCAACACAATGTTTTCAGAAATAAACTGCTTTTCCAAATGTAAAGAAAGAATGGTGGTGAGCTACTAATTATTTTAAGTAACTGAATAATTTTAGAGTATTAATTATAATTCCTTTTCAGTATATCTTATTTTATTTTTTTAATCAAGTGATTACAACCTAAGGCAATTGGTATTTAATTAACTGCTCATTTATTTTTTTTCTCAGGGGATACTCTGACTACATATATCACTCTCTCTTACTTTTTTTTGTTTTGTTTAATTAAATATCAGGTTTTAATGCTCCTTTTCTGTGTAGCATGTAACTGCATAGAGAAACTAAACTGTTGACAGTCACCAATTCCTTCATCAGACTCAAAGTTAATTTTATTTTCTCACCAAATTATAAATATAACTAGACTCAAATGGAGCAATACAAATATACTTGTCTCTTTAATTAGAAATTATATCTTCAGAAAGACTAATATTAGAGAATAATATGGATTAATTTTAAGATTGTATTAGTTCAAGGTATTAACCTACATACATGTACACCACCTAAACAAATTAACCATTTTTCCCTTCTATATCCCATTTTATTTTTCTGGGTATTGGCTAAAAATTAGAATAAAACCTGTGATTTTATTTCAAAAATAACAATATCCTGAAGTGTGAGACTGCTAACTACAATATGGAATGAATGGGAAATGGGGTGGGAAAAGGAAGGGAGTGATGTTGCATATAAAGTCAGTGCAGACAAAGTGGTAGGTAAAATTGATTAACTTTATAGTGAGAAACAACTCTATACTATAGAATATACAATATGCACCAAAAAACTCCCAGTTTTCCAGATATTAAAACAATCATTCTGCAGAAGGAAATATTCAAACATCATTTGGGGTGGAGGTAAGAAGCTCCAATTGCTAATGTTTTAGAACAATCATTCTTGTGTATAGTAAAAAAATCCAAATTTCATAAACCCCAAACATTAAGGAAAACATAAATGCAATACATTTTGAGTATAAAAATGAAGTATTAAAAGCCATATAATTATTACATTAAACTTATAAAGATGTATCATAAAGGGCAGAAAAATTGTGAAAATTAATATATAGTACATATAAAATTATCTACATGTATGTATGTGTAATATAAATATAACGTATGTAATTTATTAATGTAATATAATTAATGCAAATGTAATGCATATAATTATCTACTTATGTTTATGTTTTATATATCATATATATTTATATATACAGGAAAGGGCAAAATTAGGTCTGCATCTGTGTGTATACAAAACATAGTTTATTCTTATTTATTATTTATTGTATTATTTTCCATACAAACAACTGTAAACCTAATTTTGCCCCACTTTGCATATGAAACAAAATTCAAACAATATGAAACCTCAACTTTAGCAGTAGTCTCCCTAATACCACACAGAGTTAGAGAAAGTGTGACAGAGTGGAAATTAGAGTGTGAAGAAGTAGTCCTAACTGATTGCAATTATTATCTTAGTTTTGCAAATTTTATGAAAATTTATGAGCATGAGAGTACAGTGCTGGACCCTCCCTCTGAGCCTAGAA
Organism: Myotis brandtii; assembly: GCF_000412655.1. NCBI lineage: Eukaryota > Metazoa > Chordata > Mammalia > Chiroptera > Vespertilionidae > Myotis > Myotis brandtii. The sequence continues at coordinate 863,792 of NW_005370134.1, forward strand.
AGGAGCCAGCATGAGTAAGATTAAGTTTCATTAGCTCCAGAGTAAATATACTTCTGAGCAGCAACTGGAAATACTAGTAGCTACACTATTGAAGCAAACGAAGGGATGGAGGATACATGGAGATAAGGGCAGCTGAAAGAGCCTTAAAGAAGCTGAGCCAGAGTCTGGGAGCAGAGCCTGAGCATGAACATTACAGCTCGGGCATTTCAATTTTTGCTCCTCTACAAAACTGCTTGGGTGACCTTGACATCTGAATTACAGATATATATTTTACAGATATTTATTGGGTGCCTATTATGTTCAGTGCACTCGCTATTTTCTAAATCTATATAGCAGTTTAGAATAATGGGATTACATAGATTATAAAAACAAAAGCCTATGATATGAGATCCATAAAATATAAAGTAGGTATGACAGAGTTGATATAACAGAAGAAATTATTTCATCTATTCAGGGGATCAATTTTCAAGTACCATATAGAGTTTGAGGGGATCTTAAAAATTAATAGGTTTAGGAAGAAAATCCAATGAGAATAGCAGAGACTAACATTAGTAAATTTGTTTTGAAGGTTAAAATTCACAGGGATATAGACCAGCATGCAATATTTTTTTTGCAATCTCTGGGAACACATTCCTTTTTTTGCAAACTCTGGGCACACATTAGTATCTTGCACACATGTAGCTCAGCTTCAGACTCCTGACTACTATTTCTTTCCCCTTCAGTTCTGTGTACTGGGAGTGCCTGTTTACTCATGTCTGCCTAGTTACCTGCTGTTCATCTCTCATGTTCCATCTCAGCATCGCTCTCCTTGAAACTCCTTATGCCTTGTCCATGATATAACATATTTCTCTTTCCTATGTGTTTTCACGGCATTTTGCATGTCACATTTGATTATGGTAATTTTGTGTCTAATTCTAACTATTAAACTGGAGACATTCAGGTTGGGATAATGATTAATTTATCTTTGTAACACCTATTATTTCAACTTTATTTCTAAGCTTTCCTCAATTATTATGTGCTTAGCCCAGTACTTTGCATTCAGAGGTACTCAATAAACATTTAATGAATTAATGAAGGAAGAGAATTTAAAAATATGCAATGGCCTTGCCAATGTCCCATAGAAATCTTCTTTCATTGCTGTTGTATTCCTGAGAAAAACTGCAGCTAAATTCTTTCAACTTCACATTGTATCTTACTAAAAAAAATGCAAACTTACCAAAAAACAAAAGCAAAGAAACCAAACAACTGAGGAAAGTCTTATGTATATGTTTATGCAGATATCTATATATATACACACATGTGTATTTGTACATATTAAAGGCCAAAAGAAAGTGTCTATCAAAAAACCTAAGAGAATAAGCTAAGAGAATAAAAATATATAAATATGTTGAAATTGCTAAATACTGCAAATCCTATCTAATAAAAGAGAAACATGGTAATTAGCCGTACCTCCAACATGCTTCCCATTGGCTAATCAGGGCGATATGCAAATTAACTGCCAGCCAAGATTTAAAAAAATTCAGCCTTGTTCATATCCATATTTATAACAACTACTACATAGGATTTCTAAAAGGATTAAATGACATAATATTCACCAGTAGCTATAAAAAGTATCTGGCCATAGCAAGTGTTGGATAGATGATAGATATAGCAATAGTCTGATTTCTATTTCTAGAAATGTCCCTGGAAGGAAATTGATATAAGAAAATAAAAAAGGCCAAAAAAGAACCTGAATAGCAGCAGCAATCTTGAGAAAGAAGAACAAAGCTAGACAGATCACAATACCAGATATCAAGTTATACTACAAAGCCACTGTAATCAAAAGAGCTTGGTACGGGCACAGGAACAGACACATAGACCAATAGAACAGAACAGAGAACCCATAAATTGACTCAAGCCATTACACTCAATTAATATTTGACAAAGGAGGCAAGAACATACAATGGAGTCAAGATAGTCTCTTCAATAAATGGTGCTTGGAAAATTAGACAGATAAATGCAAAAAAAAAGAAAAGAAAAAAAAATAAACTGGACCAGCAACTTACACCATTTACAAGAGTAAACTCAAAATGGGTAAAACATTTAAATGTAAGTCTTGAAACCATAAAAATCCTAGAAGAAACCATAGGCAGCAAAATCTTAGACATATCTCATAGCAATATGTTTATAGATACATCACCTAGGGCCGTGGTCGGCAAACTGCGGCTCGCAAGCCACATGCAGCTCTTTAACCCCTTGAGTGTGGCTCTTCCTAAGCCTTAGGAGTACCCTAATTACATTAATAACAATGTACCTACCTATATTGTTTAAGTTTAAAAAATTTTGCTCTCAAAAGAAATTTCAATCATTGTACTGTTGATATTTGGCTCTGTTGACTAATGAGTTTGCCAACCACTGATCTAGGGCAAAGGAAACAAAGAAGAAAAATAAATAAATGAGACTACATCAAAATAAAAAGCTTTTGCACAACAAAATAAACCATCAACAAAATGAAAAGGGATCCTACTGTATGGGAGAACAAATTTGCCAATGATACATCTGATAAAGGTTTAGTATCCAAAATATATAAGGAATGCATACAACTTAACAAAAGGAAGACAAACAATCCAATTAAAAAATGGGCAAAGTACTTAAATAGACACTTCTCCAAAGCAGACATAAAAATGACCAAAGAGACATATGAAAAAATGCTCAAAGTCACTGATCATCAGAGACTTGTTCTCAAAAAGTTAAATATAGAACTGCCATATGACCCAGTGATCCCACTTCTAGGAATATATCCTGGATATATCCTAAGAGACCCGAAACACCAATCAGAAAGAATATATGCATCCCTATGCTCATAGCAGCACAATTTACAATAGCTAAGATCTGAAAATAGCCCAAGTGCCCATTAGTACATGAGTGGATTAAAAAGTGGTGGTACATTTATACCATGGAATATTATGCAGCAGTAAAAAAGAAGGAGGTCTTACCCTTTGAGACAGCATGGAGGGACCTGGAGAGTATTATGCTAAGTGAAACCAGCCAGTCAGAGAAAGACAAGTATTACATGATGTCAATCATATGTGCACTCTAATGAATAAAATAAACTGATGAACAAAATAGATCCAGAAACAAAGAACCATGAAAGAGACTGTGGAATCTCAGAGCGAAGGGAGGGAGGTTGGATGGGTGGGAAGAGGTAAGCAAAGAACTCGTATGCATATAGGCACAACCCATGGACACAGACAATAGGGTGGTGAAGGTTTGGGGTGAGGTGCAGGGGTGAACTAGAAGAGGTCAATGGGGTGGGGGGAAAGGGACATATGTAATACTTTCAACAATAAAGATTTTTTTAAGGGACTACATTTCCTAGCCTAATTTATTTTATTTCACTTTATTCTTCAGAATCACTCCTCCTGTGAAGGACTTTGAGGTTGCACTGAGACCCCTCCCAAGTTCCCATTCAGGCTTACAATAATTGCATCAGGATGATATTTGGAATATTGTTTATACAGCTGTTGTCGCTAAGTTGTGCTTCTTTCTATTCTTCACCTTCCTATTCCAATTATGACATTTTTCCCCTGGAGTTTTCATAATTATCCTCTCAGATAGCAGATGGTTAACCATTTTTTGCTAATTTTTATTTTGTTTTGTTTTCTTTCTTTTTCGAAGTACACCACTTCCTCTCCAGCCTCTGGCTTCAAGGAGGTGATCTGAGTTAATGCAAAGATTTTTAAGTACACTTAAACATTTGTTTCTACAGTTATTGTACCATTTTACAATTTCATAAGCAATGAAAGAGTTTCAGTTGTTCCACATCTTCTATATGGATAATTTGATGCAGTGTTTTTAATTTTAAATTTTTATTTTTAATCACCATATTATATAGCATACATCATTTCTGAGAGTTTGGAACAGATGTGAAACCTCAAATTATTACCTTAAACAAAAGCTTAGTCAAGATCAATACCCGTTGCTGGTGGCTCTTGCTTTTCAAGGAGGCGGAGCAGCCTCCCCAGCAGAGGCAGAGATTCTGCCCTTTGTGAAGATGGGACTGGCAAGCAGAGTACTGTGCACTAGTTATCAAACCCAAGGCAGGATAAATATTTCTGCCCATTGCATTTTGGTGTTGGGGTCACCAAGAAAAGCACAATATAGCCAAGCACGAGATGGAAAAATACTTTACTAACATAGAGAAGAAATAGAACAAGATCAGATTCAATAGTGTGTGTGGGTCACTCATGGCCAGAAAGTCCCTCCTAGCACCCATCATTAATTGCAGGGCAATTTGTGGAAGGACCTAGTCTACTCCCAGCTGAGGCCAGATAAAACAGTGAGGTTAACCGGGGACTTGCTTCAAGCAGAGACAATAAAGCATTCAATAAACCTAAAATATGGAAAGATATTTCCCTATTCTGTTTTTCTCAATCACTTTCTCTTGAAAGAAATTCCTCAATAAGTCACATGCACCAGAATTCCTGTCTTGGGCTCTTTTAGAATTCCAACCTGAGAGATTAAGTGATTCTAAATTATGGCTGTCATCTAAACTTCATTATTTCCTGCCTCATTATGAAAGGAAGTGAGAAAGTATAGGGACTTGAGTCCAGGAATAGAGAAATACCAGGTGACCAGAAAGCCAAGTTAAGACCAGGTGGCCAGAAGGAATGCCCAATAAACTGGCCACAGGAATATCACCACACCTCCACTTTCTGTTTGGAAAAAAAAATGCAAAACTTTATGTCTCATTCAAACAATTGCATTTTATACACTCACATGGAAAGTTCCAATGGTCCACCTTTTTTTTTTTAAAAAAAAAAAGCCTATCTTTTCATGCAAACCCACTTTTTCCCCAGTTTAGAAAAGCAGCCAAGCAGATCTGCAACTGAAAGAAACTAAGTTTCCTAGCTGCATGGCACCATGAAAGCCAAACTCATGAGACAGGTGCTGGTGAATAAAAGGAGGTTTATTCAGGTGCCAGCTACCTGGAAGATAAGGGGGACTCTTGTCCAATGTAAATTGATTAAATGCTCCAATCAAAAGGCATAGAGTATCCAGTAAAAAATACAAAAACATGACCCAAGTATATGCTGTCTACAAGAGACCCACCTCAGAACAAAAGAGACACACAGGATGAGAGTGAAGGGATGGAAAATAAAATTTCCATGCAAATGAAAAATAAAAAGAAAGTTGGAGTAACAATACTAATTTCCAACAAAATAGACTTTAAAATGAAGGCCATCACAAGAGACAACAAAGGTCACTACATAATACTAAAGGGATCAATCCAACAAGAGGGTATAACCCTGATAAACATATATGCTCTCAATATAGGAACACCTAAATATATTAAAAAAAAAAACAAACTTCTAGATGACTTTAACAGAGAGATTGACAATAATACAATCATAGTAGGGGACTTTAACACCCCGCTGACTTCACTGGATAGATCTTCCAAACAAAAACTTAACAAGGAAACAGTGACACTAAAGAACACACTGGATCAGAAGGATTTAATAGACATTTATAGAACATTTCACTCCATAGCAGCAGAATATACATTCTTCTCAAGTGCACATGGATCATTCACAAAGATAGTCCACATGTTAGGACACAAAACAAGTCTTTCCAAGTTCAAGAAGATTGAAATCATATCAAGCATCTTCTCAGATCACAGTGGGATAAAATTAGAAATCAACTTCAGTAAAAACACCCAAAAACAACTGTCATAAAGAAGAATCAGTCTAATTTCAAGATTTATTATATAGGTACAGTAAGAAAGACATATGTACATAGAAACCTTGACACAAGTGTTTATAACAACTATATCCATAATAGTAAAAAATAGAAAAAAGCCAATATCCTTCAATAGATGAAGAGGTTAAAAAAACCATTGGAAGTTCCTACCATGGAATACTACTCAGCTATAAAAAAAGAAACTGACTACTGACACAACCGCCAACCTGAAGGAATTCCCAGAAAATTATTCTGACTACGAAAAGCTTTTCCTTACAAGTTACTACATACTGTATGGAATTATTTATATAACATTCTTGCAAAGACAAAATTAAGAGAGAGGGGTGAGTTGGGAGAGAATCAGGTGAGACTATAAAAGGGCAACGTGAAGAATTCTTGTGATAAAAATGTTCTATACCTTTATTTCATCAATGCCAATACTCAGGTTGTGATATTGCATTATAGTTTTGTAAGATGTTATCCCTGGGTGACAAGTAAAGGGTATGCACAAAAGAACTCTGTATTATTTACTACAACTGCATGTGAATCTACAATCATCTCAAAAGGTTTAATTAAAGAAAAACAAGAATATTTGATATATCTCATTGATCAAGGAGTCTGTGGAAATGAAATTGCTTGGCAGAATACTTGGATGTAACTTGTTATATTGAGGCAAAACAGTTCTTGGTTAGGTGGGCAGAAAATTATTCATAGCCTCTCGCTCAGTTCTTAGACAGTTCACAGAGAGCTCACAGTTCCTTTGAGGAAGGATTCTACATCTCAGGCATAGTAGTATACCATGAATGTTAGTCCATATACTCTAGAGCAGCAGTTCTCAACCTGTGGGGGTCGAACGACCCTTTCACAGGGGTCGCCTAAGACCATCGGAAAACACATATATAATTACATATTGTTTTTGTGATTAATCACTATGCTTTAATTATATTCAATTTGTAACAATGAAATTGGGGATCACCACAACATGAGGAACTGTATTAAAAGGTCACGGCATTAGGAAGGTTGAGAACCACTGCTCTAGAGGAACTTAAAACCAGTTACCAGACTAATTTGACAAATAAACAGAGAATAACTAGAATTTCTGAGGTTGTTTTTTTTTTTTTTTTTTTTTTTTGAGATACCGGCTTTGATTGACTCTAATTCATGTTGCCCTGAAAAAACATTGTGGTCCACTAAAACAGATCTTGTACATGGGCTGTAAAGGGAGTGTAGACCTAAATCTGTCTCCTCTGTTCCTGGGAACACAGACTTATCTGATGGTTATTTTCCATTCAGAGAATACATAATGAAATAAGTATACATCAATTTCTTAACCCCCGGAATGGCAGGAAGGGACAACTGAAAGCCCCCCATAAAAGCCCCTCTCAATCAAGATAATTAAACCAATTCTGCATCCATGGAGGTGATGGCAGAGTTTAGTCCTATCATGCAATTCTTGAACATTGTAGGAGTGGTCAACACTACTAAATAACTAGTTATCATGACCAGTTAACTCAAAAAATAGATAAATTGTGAAGAAAGTCTAACTATTGATCATCTATCATCCAAACTCCTTCATTTGGTAATACTATTTTAACCTGCAGTTATGGATGTGGTATATCAAATCTAAGTACACTTTGTAACCTGAAATGCAGTTATTAATCTATTTTTATCATTATTACCAAAGGAAATCAGAAGTTCTTTCTTTCAATACAATAAGGACAATAATATACCTTCAAGTATTTGCCTCCAGGGTATGTCAACTCTGTTCCCTGTGCTTCCCAGGCCAAAGGCATCTTGATTATCATGATATTCCTCATAAAATGATGCAAGCCTATTTCATCACTGATATTATGTTAGATCCTAGTGAACAAAAAGTAGAGAAACACTTTAACTGCCCTACTAAAATACATGTCTGACAGCAGATCAGAGATAATCCCCAGGAAACTACAGCAACTTGACACATTAATTAAGCTGCCAAGGCCCTAGTGGTTTGTAGTATGTTGCAATATTACTTCTAAGGTGAGAGACAAGTGATGAATCTTGCACTGCCTACCATGAAAAAGAGGCCCTATTTGGATTGTGATGGCAATATATATCTTATTTTGAATAACCTGTAAGGCTGTCAGCTCTAAAAGATTAAAAAAAAATACTTTTCACCTGTTTTAGCCAGAAACAGAAACCTACATTTTATATGCAGGTGTCACAGATATGCTCTTTAGTGTACCAGATGCCTATATTATCTACTTCGGAATATTTATCAGCACAGTTTTTGGTGTTCCTATCCATTGTTTCAATAGATAGCTCCCCATCTATCTATCTATCTATATATAAACAGGTAATATGCAAATTAGCTGGGCGTCACCACCGGCTCAAGGAGGCTGCATCACAACCGCTCAGCAGGAGCTGCGCATGCAGATTGGCGGGAGGGAACTGCGTGCCACCCCCACCCCAGTGGATACACACACACACACCAGGGGTGGGGGTGTGCTCTGAGCCATGCCATGTGGCCTGGCTTGGAGCAAGCCCCCACCCCAGCGAATACACACACATCAGGGGTGGGGACCTGCTCCGAGCGGCCACCCAGTGGGGCTTGGAGCACGACCCCAGTGGGTAGCAGCAGCAGTGCCTTCCCAGGTGCCTGGCAGCGGCTGGAGCAAAGCAATCCGTGTCCGGGAAGCCCAGCAGCTCAGGTCCTGGGTGCCAGAGGGAAACCAGAGCCAGCAGCCAGGGGAAGAAAGGCCTATTCTTGCAGGAATCTTCATGCATTGGGCCTCTAGTGGGGTAATAATAACTACAACTCATAGGTTTAAGAGGAACTTAATACTGTGCCTTCAAAATGAAGCATGCATCATGATTCCAACATTGTGAAAGTTGGAAAATAGATTGTCCTCTCCAAAACTTTGTGACTTTACACAGACTTTTGACTCTGGAACAAATTAAATCCAAGTCAGATTATCATCAAATGATTTAGTTTATACTCATATGAAAGCCACTTCATCCCCTTCATCGTTCTGGCTGCCCTTTTCTGACCCTTCTCAACTCTATTACATCTGTCTGGTGATATGGTGTTAGTTCATAGTTTGATTGAGGGGTTTATTGATTCCAGCCACTGCTATCTACTATATATGTATAGGTCTGAAAGTGAGAAAGTTTAAATTAGGTGATGGGAGAGAAAGCACATGCATGACACCCACAAGATTTCTTTGATGGTTTATCTGATGAGCTGTCAAAAGAGAGTTGCACCTAGGAAAACTGAGCAAGAAAATGATGCAGCCAGTAAACTCCAGAGGTATAGGGCTAGGAATTTTATAATCCTTAATGGGGAACAGAAGACTTTTTGACTGAAATGGTATTTTCATTCCTTCCATATAAAAGCAAATATTTGACAGAGAGAAAAAGCTTATAATAAGTAAATAGTTGAACATGAACTTTTTCTTACATATTTATATTATTTTTCAGTAAAAGCTGAAGCCAAAACACAGGGTATTTTGCAGACAGTTTACTTGGAAACTGATCCAAAGGAGCATGAGTGGCAAACAGGGAGAAGCAAAGGAAAACAAAAAGCCGAAAAGAAGAAGGCAAGGGAGGAGGATATGTTCCTCAGTGAGGGTGCCACATATGACTGGTGCTTGATATGATTAGACAGTCTGGGAAGACTTATAAAATGGATTTCAGAAGCATTGGCCTGAGAGGCAAAAAATGAAAAGGCTTCATCTCTTGGCTTCAATCCGATTGAAAAAAGTGGCCCCTTGACTTAAACTCCTGGCCATTTAGGTTATATAAGCAAGAGTACTGAGCTGATTTTCTTGATGTCCAGTACCACACAGTCATAGGATACTTGGATTGAAGCTTTACTTTCTCTTCTGGCTTATTTCACTTAGTATTTCACATTAGGTAAGAGCTACCTCTCCAGCTCCATTAATGCCATCACAAAGGGTAAGATTTCTATCTCTCCCTCTCTCTTCCTCTGATTTCAGAGAGGAACTCTGAACTATTTTTGTCCACTCATCCCCTGATGAGACATGCACCATATTATTTCACTAATATGTGGAATCTAATGAACAAAATAAAAACACCAAAATAGTGACAGACACATAGAAAGCAGGCTGGCAGTTGTCTGGGAGGTAGGGATGGGGGAGCTGGAGGGATTGAGCAAAATTGTATAAAAAAGAAATAGAAAAAAACTCATGGACATGGACAATAGTGTGGTGACTGCCTGGGACTTGAGTAGGAATTGGAGGGAGGTGGAGAAGGGTATAGCGAGGGATGGACTGAGACCTGACTTTGGGTGGTGAACACACAGGATTGGAGGGAGGTGGAGAAGGGTATAGCGAGGGATAAATATTGATGGACTGAGACCTGACTTTGGGTGGTGAACACACAGTACAATGTACAATATACAAATAATGCACTGTAGAATTGTACACCTGAAATTTGTATAATTTTGTTAAGCTGAATAAAAAGAGGAAAAAAGGAATGAAGCTGTGTTCTGCATTAGGTAAGAGCTACCTCTGTGCTATGCTGGTTAGAGCCTGGTTGGCATTGCTTTGCTATAATCATGGCTGGACCAAGAGTTGGACAAAGGAATTTTATAAGCAATCTTGTATGTGTCTAATAGAGTTTCCTTCTGTTAAATTAAATACAGATTTTAGTGTTTCTCAATGTTTGACTTTGATTATCTAAAGAACCCTCTTTATACTTGATAATCTGTAGGTGATCTGAAAAGAAATTTAAAAGATTTTGACACCTTTATTAAATATTTGTAATGTAAACTAAGAATTAACTGAATTAACCTAATAATATTTTACACTCAGGAAAGTATTAGTGAGTAGATATTTTCTTCAGTATATAGGATACATAAGTGGTAATCTTTGCCATAGAACCAGTTTTCAACTCATAAGTTCTGATGGAATATTTAGAAAAAGTTTAACAATGTAATATATGATAGTGAAGGAGCTATTAATAGTAGCTGATAATCATCAAACTGCATAGATTAAAAATTTTCAATATTAGGTAAATAACTGAAGACTCATTTAAAGTCATTTTATTTGAAGGGGTTAACATATTAAACTAAAAGTCGTCCTAATGACTCTGTTAAGCAGAGCTGAGCATATAAATTACATAATTATATCACCCGACTCAATAAAGTGGGATAATGAAGTGTTAATCTGTGATTAGAGAGAGAATGTCAGTGCATTCATTATTATTAAACAATCTCCCATGCCCCCCTTTTTTCCTATCAAACTCTGCCCCATATCTCTCTCACATAGATGTCTCTTCTCTCTCTCTCTTTCTTTAGCTCTCTTCCTCTCTCTTAGCATGTCTTTGAAGAATAAAAAATGAACAAAACAAACACACACAACAAAAAAACCTCTGCACTATATCCCTTGATAGATGTAATACTAATTTCAGGTGATTTGTTGAGTGAATTAATTAGTTAATTGATTATATATATATATATATGCGACTGTTACGACCAAACGACTGGAACGACCAGTTGACCAGTCACTATGATGCACACCGACCACCAAGGGGCAGAAGCTCAGTGCAGGAGCAGCCCCTGGTGGTCAGTGCACTCCCACAGCCAACCTCCCACAGCCAGCCAACCTCCTCAACTCTTTCCCCCTGGCCAGCAAACCTCCTACAGTCGTGCCTCCCCCTGGTTGGCAGGCCCCAGCCAGCCCAGCCCCAATTGGACTGGGCAAGATGGCCTCAATAGGTGCTGACCACTGGCCAGGCCTAGAGACACCACCTATGCAAGCATTTCATGCACTGGGCCTCTAGTATAAATATGAAAGTGAATATGTTTGGGTTGTTGTCATAATGAACTTCACAGACTACTAATACACATCCTATCTAATAAAAAGGGAATATGCTAATTGACTACCATGCCCTCAAAGATGGCAGCACCCATAGCCAATAAGGATGGAATATGCTAATTGACTGCCAAGCCCTCAAAGATGGCGGCACCCATAGCCACAAGACGGCGGTGCCATTCCCTTCAGCCCCGCCAGGGTGGCAGGCACCCAGCCTTGCCGCATGCCTGCCTCCAGAGTCCCCCAGTCCCCCCAGCCCCCAGCCACCCAGGGCCAGCCTGAGGTGCAGGGAAGCCTTGGATGACGGCTGTCCAACCACCCAGGGCCACCCAAGGCTCAGGTAACCAGGACCGGCTAAGGCTTGTACTGCCGGCAATGGCAGCAGCAGAGGTGTGATGGAGGTGTCGCCTTCCCCTGATCAATTGGGTTGCTCCCACCTCTGAGGGCTCCCGGACTGCTGAGAGGAGGCAGGCTGGGCTGAGGGACGCCCCCTCCAGTGCATGAATTTCCATGCACCAGGCCTCTAGTACTACATAATTGGTGCTGTTCAAGCTTTAACTTTCATACCAATCACCTGTGGATCTTGTTTTAAGCACTTGATCTCACATTTTGGCTGAGAACTAGCCCTATGTTTAAAGCTTTGGTCTTTTGCCCTGATATTTAAAGTCCTCCATACATTAGACATATCTTTCCATCACTGCATACCCAGGGTGTGATCCCTCATGACTGCTACATAAATCTTACATTTTTAAACATGTTTCAAAAGCCAGATTAAGATTTCATAACACTCATTCTACTGCAATGATAATTATATTTTACTCTATGTCCCTTTATTGATGTTTACAGTTTAAAATTCTCAGTTTCTTATAAGAAATTCTTGAAAAGAGTTTGCATCTAAAAAAATGAAAAGGACCAGAAATTATTAATATGCCTGCTAATTCTAATATACACCATGCTTTTTGCTTACTTTCATGTATGTACTCTGGTAGTTAGTGAAGCCATGACTGAAATGAATAAATACCTATATTAATAAAAGAAAAACTTGCAAATTAACCATCACTCCATCACTCTGCCACTCTGCTACACCCACCAGCCAATCAGTGTGACTATGCAAATTAATCCAACAAAGATGGTTAATTTGCATACACAGGCACAGAGTGAAGACTGAAGATGACTGAAGATGGTGGTGGCCACGGAGCTGGAGCAAGCAGGAGGCTTGGGTTGTTCCCAGCGACGGAGGAAGCCAAGCTTCCCGCTGGCCCTGGACTCTGCTCAAGGAGGGGCTGGGGGCCTGGGCTCTGATCAAGGAGCTGGAAAAAAAAAGAAGAGACTGGGAGCAGCCAGAGCAGAGAAGCCAAGCCTCGCTGCTGTGGCTGGACCAAAAGTTTGGGTCTTAGGTACCAGAGGAAAACCGGTGCTGGCAGCCAGGAGAAGGAAGGCCTGTTGCGCAAATCTTCATGCAACAGGCCACTAGTAATAATATAGTTATTTATGATCAAAAGATTACTTTATAATCAGTCTTAATTAAACTATGAGACAAATCAACAATCTGATAATTAAATTATGGAAAATTTTATTAGGAGTTTTAGTAAAATATCTAAATATATAGTTCATTAAAAAAATTCAGTGGCCTACAATTGTAAAAAATATAATTTTGCTCCAGATTTAAAATTTTATAATAATTAATTTTTTGTGACAAGTTTTACTTTAACTTTTATTTTTTAACTATCAAAAAACACACACACTAACAAGTAAAAAAAAACAAAAAAACACCCACAAGCTGAAAAGCACTAAATCTTCCACATACTATGAGATCTTTCAGTGTTGAAAGTACATATCAAGTAAAATTTGCCATTTTGTCGTAGATGATTATGGAGGAAAATTAGCTAAAATGTTAAAATAGTAATGAGCTCACAGTCTTTTTCAGAATTAAATGCCTAAATTTAATGAGTGGGCCTTCCAAAAATGTTTTAGATAGACAGTAGTGGTGAGACAGAAATTTTCATGTTAGAACTGTTGTACCATTAAAAGGAAAATTGCCCCTTTCTTGTCTTTCAGTTACTTGATATCAAATTATTGGCTCAGAGTCTCTGGTGGCTGCATGCCAGATTAGCAATATTGGGAACCTGAATCTATCAGCTCAAGGTAGCATTGCTGGCATGGGCCTCTACAGCACTTAATTTAATTAGATGAAGCTCCCATTGTTGAAACTGCTGAACACAGTTACAGCACTTTTAATTAGATGAAGCTCCCATTGTTGAAACTGCTGAACACAGTATTTTTTACTGAGCCAAGGAAGAATCTAATTTATTAGTAGATTGAAACTGTGCTGTAAAAGTGTTATTGTGGTGTCTCAGAGCGACTGCAATTGTTTTGAATATAAATTCTGAATCCCAAGGAAAGCAGTATTTCAGGGATATATTCTGTCTTTATTGCTGATGTGCTAGGTGTTTTTCTTTCAAGCTATGCACTCTATTTTGATCTTGGTTATTGTTGGCTTGCAAGTTAGAATATAGTTTCCCATTAATATTCCACAAAGAAATTTGGTGCCGTGATGGGAGTAGTGAACCAAGATTAAGGAGGCCTGTATTTTATTTTATCTTTGTTTTACTGTATGATATTGAACCTGCCATTTCATTCCAGCAGGCTTTTATAAAAATATAAAGAAAAGGCATTTATCTAGAAACAAGAGTTGTTAGAAAGCTTATAAAATAAATTCTGAAAGGATATTTGAGGTATATAGGAAAAATGAAATTAATTTTT
>NW_005370134.1:879171-879666 GCF_000412655.1 Myotis brandtii
TAGGTTTTCCTAAGGAAATTATGTTTAAGCTGTTATGTGATAGATAGAAATTAGCCAGGTGGGCTTTGAAGTGACTAAGTTATTATGCCTTCTCTTCTCATTTAAACTTAATAGAGGCCTGGTGCATGAATTTGTGCACAGGTGGGGTCTGGCTGGATGCCCCGATAGGGGCTGATCGGGGCTGGGCTGGCAGGAGGGGAAGGGATGTGGGAGGTTGACCATCTGAAGGTTGGCTGGGAGGGGCTGCAGGAGGTTGGGGGGCCGATCAGGGCCCTCATTGGGCTGGTTGGCCGCTGCAGTTCATGTCATAGTGATTGGTTGTTCCCGTCATTCTGCCATTCCGGTCACTTGGCATATGTATATATATATCAGAGATGGCGAACCTTTTGAGCTCGTCGTGTCAACATTTTGAAAAACCCTAACTTATCTCTGGTGCCGTGTCACATATAGAAATTTTTTGATATTTGCAACCATAATAAAACAAAGGCTTATATT
>NW_005370134.1:879933-888082 GCF_000412655.1 Myotis brandtii
TGTCAGCATTTTGGAAAACCCTAACTTAACTCTGGTGCCGTGTCACATATAGAAATTTTTTGATATTTGCAACCATAGTAAAACAAAGACTTATATTTTTGATATTTATTTTATATATTTAAATGCCATTTAACAAAGAAAAATCAACCAAAAAAATGAGTTCGCGTGTCACCTCTGACACGCATGTCATAGGTTCGCCATTACTGATTATATGCCTTTCTAGGTTTATTTAAAAGCTGGAATAGCTCTGTTCTTCATCAAAGAAATATAAAGTATAAAGAAAAGAAATGTTAATCTAGGACTAGATGTCCATATAGATTCAAATATTTTAGATTACTTTCAAAGAAAAAGGAATGAAAGTAAATTTTTTAATTAAGCACTCATACATTTTGCATAGATTTTTATTCTAGAATAAAAATCGTTAAAATATTTACATTCTTAAAAAAATAAAACTCAAGTTAATTTGCCATTAAGAAAAAGGGTTTGATTTCAAAAGTAGGACTTTTTTTTTACTAATACGATTTTATTATCTGCTTCATTACTATTCAAATAAAAACCCTCTATAATTTTTTATTCATCTGGAGAAAAATAAAGGCCTTTATTTTTAGTAGTTTGGAATTCCTTGTTATTCAGTGGTTACATAGGGGCAGATGGTTCACAATAGGGCTAGAAAGAGGATGGAGAGCAAAACTCATCCAGGGCTTTTAACTCCAGTGCTTTCTAATTTCAATAAGCATCTGAGTCACCTTGGGATCTTGCCAGTATAGATAATGACTCTATATTACTAAGATGGTCCCTGAGAATCCATATTTAGAATAAACTCTTAGCTAAAGCTGCATTTTTTTGGTCTAAAAAACACACTTTGAGTAATAGAGTCTTAACATCATTTAGACCAAGCATGTCAAACTCAAAGGCTAACATGGGCCAAATAAACAAGGTTTAAGTTTATGTGGGCTGCAAAAAATCAAAAGCTTCAATTTTCATAGAAACATGGGTTTATTTCTATAGAGACATGTTGACTACAAAGGGCTAAAATAAATGAGTGTCATTAACATAAAATAATAGAACATTTTAATAAAAATTAATATTTTTTCTTGAATATTAACAGACACTGAATAAGTGCAGGATCTGGGCTGGGGAGGGATGCAGGAGGTTGGCCAGCCAGAGAGGGACCGTGGGAGAGCTCCAGGGCATGTTCAGCCTGTCTCACTCAGTCCTGATTGACCGGAGCCCAGTAGCAAGCTAACCTATGGGTCAGAGCAACTGCCTCCTGGTGGTCAATGGATATCATAGCTAGTGGTTGAGCGGCCTTAGCATATTATGCTTTGATTGGTTGAATGGTCAACTGGTCTACTGGACACTTAGAATATTAGGCTTTTATTACATAGGATATTTTAGACTCTTCCTTTAAAATCATCTAAAAGTATTTGATTCTGGAAGTCAATGTTCTTTGCACAAGACAATGGATATATATGTTAAAGATATCAGGATTGAGTAAGAATATTTACTGACATCACACAGCAATTGCATGTTTACTGAGAAAATATTTTTGATTGAGTCATCTGTGACTTAATCAGTGTCTTAGAGCCTGAGGAGGTTGAAGAAAATGAGAAAAATTCTATTCTAAATTCCCAATAGAATTTACAATTTAGCAGTGACAATGAAATATGCAAAAATAATATCAAGTTAATGCAAGGATCTACCCTTAGCTGATGAATTCAAAATAGGTTTTCCTAAGGAAATTATGTTTAAGCTGTTATGTGATAGATAGAAATTAGCCAGCTGGGCTTTGAAGTGACTAAGTTATTATGCCTTCTCTTCTTATTTAAACTTACTAGAGGCCTGGTGCATGAATTTGTGCATGGGTGGGGTCTGGCTGGCTGCCCCTGATGGGAACTGATTGGGGTCAGGCCAGTGGGGGGAGGGGATGCGGGAGGTTGGCCGGCTGGCCCCGCCCCCAATCGGGCTGGTTGGCTGGCCACAGTGTGCATCATAGCGACCAGTTGTTCCAGTCGTTCCAGTCACTTGGCTTTTATATATATAGATAGATGTGAATGCTATCTAGATTGACAGGATCAAAAATATCCAGATAAAGGTAAATAAATTTTAAATATTAATTTATATTTAAAATATTCTAATATTTCAATTTATAATTTTATACTTATTTCTTATTATATGTGGATGTATATATTTATGAGTGTATGTGTGTATTACATGTGTAGTTGAGCATATATGTGTGTTACATGTGTGTGTAGGTGTAACATTCAGCAAACTCTTATATCCAAAATTATGACATGTGTGTTTATGTATGCATGTGTATTACATATGCACATGAAAAGTGGTATGTGTATGTGTATCATTAGATGAAACATATATAAAATTCTTGTGTCCATTAAGCATTAATTAAGTAACATCTTACAGTAAATATTGCTGGTAAAACATGTTTAATTAATATGTTTAATTAAAGTCTAGCTATAAATGTTTAACTGTGATAAGATTTTTGACAGCCATGAATGAGATTGCCTACACTACTTTATTTATTTGTTGTTGTTTGTTTAAGATGAAAAGTTTATTTGCTCCAGTATACCAAATAGGATGCAAGCACTGTTATGGCAAATATTCAGAAATACACAGGTCAACGTAAAACAGTAATTTAGTTTAAATGAAGGGAAATCTCTTTAAATGTTATGACAACCTACTCCCAAGAAGAATCTTTTCTTTAGTTAATTGTACGTTTCAATAAAATAAAGGGTAACAGATTAAATGGAGGTTACTGTGTGAACTTTTCTTAAAAATAAAACTCCAACTCTATTAATCCATGCCAGTTAAACACTATAATTGTTAAATAAGCGCAAAAGGAGATCAAGGAGTTAGTTACATTTTTTGCTTGAACAGTGCAGATGAAAATGGTCTCTTACAAATACAGCAGGCAGACAGTTAAGACTGATCTAGAACTGTACTAAATTTCAGTCTCAGTGCTGTCATTGTGCCATTAGCATGGCACATTTTGTTCCATGATATAGTTTAATGCTAAGACAGATCCCAATTTGTTACAGATACACATAGATTACTATTGCTTGTTTTCTTTCTAAATATATATATATTTAAAAAGGCAGTATACATCCGCATACAAAGGCAGGTTTTCCCAGGAGGAATTTATAGGAAGCAGTCTGGGGTGTGCCAGGTAGCAAGAGGCTTTCCCTGCTAGTATTAGTGGAGTGAAATGGTGCACCTGTGTGTAAGGCACATAAGGGAAATGCATGCAACACGATTATAGTAATCAGTCATTAACGAACGTTGTAGTTCATTATCAATAATTATGTAGAACGGAATTTTGTAAAAATTAAGTTACGAAATTGTTATTAAAACATTTCTTACCTTCCGTTATATTGGCTGGGCTGCAAAAATATTGATTGTGGGCCACATGTGGCCTGCAGGTCGAAAGTTTGACATGCTTGGTTTAGACACAATTTTAGAACAATGGGAATGCATCAAGGCATTCTAAGCAGGGTAGTGACATGATGTGATTTTTATTTTTATAAGATTACTCTATGAAAAGACATTGAGGAAAATTGATTGCATATAACTAAGTGAAAAAAGCTAGTCTGAACAGGCTACATTGTAATGATCCCAATTTTATGACACTTTGGAAAATATAAAACTAGGGTGAGAGTAAAAAGGCTAGTTATAACTAGGAGTGCAGTGGGGCCAATGGAGCAATGAATAAGTGGCATGGGGGATTTTTAGGGCTATCATGAATGATATTGTAATAGTGGAATTATGTCATTATATGTTTGTCAAAACTAATAAAATACACAGCACAAAGAGTGAACTCTAATGTAAACTCTAGAATTTAATAATACATCAATATTGGTTCATCAATTGTAACTGCTATATCACACCACAGCAAGATGTTAACAATAAGGGTGACTGTGCATGGTGGCTCAAAGAAGGGTTATATGGGGACTGTATTTTCAACTCAATATTTTTATAAACCTAAAACTGCTCAAAAAATAAAATCTATCAAGTAAAAAATATCACTCATGCTGCTATATGACAAAAAGTCTGGCATTTTTAAAAGCTATGACATAAAGAAACTAAATTTACCTTGCAATTATTTCCCAATATCAAATCAGAACAATACTATCATAAGACATAGTCAATGACACAAAATATGCATTCCCTCAATTCCCACAGAGAAGCATAGATCAGACCTTCAAACTTCAGAAGGAAGGCAGGGTAGGGTGGGGGAAAGGGGAGAGATCAACCAAAGGACTTGTATACATGCATATAAGCATAAACAATGCACATAGACACTAGGAGTTGAGGGCACGAGCGGGGGTGTGTGGGGGGTTAATGGAGGGATAAAAACACATATGTAATATCTTAATAAATAAAGAAAAACATGTTAAAAGTACCAAAAATGTGCCCTAGATAATTCACTGGCAGATAAATAAGGATGCACGTAAAGTCAAATAAGACTGGGGCTGTTTTGGACAGAGAGTGATGGTGGAGTTAAGGGGAAAGATGGTGGTCTTTCAAGTCAGAGAGCCTTGATTTAGATTGCGGCTCTGCCAATTATAAGTTGTTGACCTTGAGCAAGGTACAAGATCACTTTGTACTTCTCCTTATCTGTGGACAGTGGTGGTGATAATGCCCAACTTGCAGGGTTGTTGAAATAATTAGAAATAACATCACTACGTAAATGGTAGTTCTTATTATTAAAAAAAATCTATTTAAGATATTCAACAACTCATGTCCAGATTGGGGTTCTTTGAGGCATGCCTAACTGGAGTGTTGTTGATATGGACACAGATCAGTAACTTCTTTGACAAGTACCTGCTCTTGTTGGCGTTCTCTATATAACTTTTATCTACTGTAAACATAACTGACCAAATAAACATTTTTTCAGTGATTTAAAAAAATAAAAATAAAAAACTAAACATGAGAATTGAAGGGAACCGTTAAAAAGTGTTTCACTATACCCACAAATATCGACCTAAGTTTTATTCATTTTGCATATTGTACCTGCCGTGTGTGTGTGTGTGTGTGTGTGTGTGTGTGTGTGTGTGTGTGTGGTTCATGTTGTTTAGGTGAAAGATATGGATGGCTCAAAAGACTGAGATGAGAGTGCAAATAGTGAAAAATGTAATAATAGTGCATTTACAAGACAGAATCATTGGACCTTATTCACAGGGTATGATGGATAAAGAAAATGTAAATATCCAGGATTGCTCACAAGCACTTCACCTAAATAAATGAGTAGATGGTGATGTCTTTTACAAGTACAAAGATTATGACAAAATATTAGGGAATTACAAAGACAATAATAGAAAGAATTGTTTATAAATACCTGCTGTTTTAAGGGAGAAAACAAAACAGTGTTAATGGGTAGGGAAACATAAATAAATAATGAATTTAGAAAAATAAATCAAGCTGTAGTTCTTGGTAAACTCAGAGTTAAATTTTGTTAAGTGTATCTCAGAGTAGAAGATTGTAATGTTCTAGTATATATCATTTAAATTATAAATTTCAGAGGTGGATGCACCTTCGCTGCTGGTTCCAGTGTATAAACATGAGAATTTTTACCAGAAATTTAGCAGAGAAAATAGTCAAAAGAAGAGTTTCCCAGAGGATTGAAAGATAATCATATTGGATGAGTCATCTGTGAGGATGACAAAATCAAATTAATGGAGAAAAGTATGAAAATTAAAAATAAGACTGACTCAGGTACTAATTTAATAAATAAATGAAATGTGTTGGTAGGTCAGTATACCATAAGATGGGAGCAAATGTTGCATTCAAGTTTTATAAGTCTTTAAACAGTAGTATTTTTAGAGAGATAGAAATATCAATGATGACAGCTGCCTCCTGCATGCCCCCCATTGGGGGCCAATCCCACAGTTGGGTCATGTACCCTGACGGGGAATGGAACCGTGACCTCCTGGTTCATAGGTTGACCCTCTACCACTGAACCATGCTGGCTGGGCCTAAACATTAGTATTTTTAAAATATGGTAGAGGTCCAATAGTAAGGAACTGAAATTCAGAAACAAAGACCCGGATATGTGTTGGGTAAGAGAATAAAGAAGTTTGCCTCCAAGGAAGACTTTATACATATAGAGGAGGCTGCTACCATGGAATAAGAGTTCCAAGGGTTGGGACAGAAAAGAGAGAAAATGATCTTAGTTACAGGAAAGGAAGGATACGGAAGTTAAATTCTGATAGGACTGCCTCTCTGAAATCAATAAAAACATATTTAAAAAAACAACAACAACAACAAAATTCTGATAGAAAGTGAAAGACTCTTCTATTTTGGACAGATGCAGGAAAGAGGCTTCTACTTTTGTCAGCTACAAAATAAAACAGGGTGGAAAGGCATAGAAAATGTCATCCCCACTAACCTCAGAAGAATATAGATTATTCTACTACTTTATAAAAGAATCCCTGTAGCAGTATTGTGGGCTTGTATGGTCCTTTTACTTCCTTAGGTGTTAGAAGCAACAGTTAATACAGCAGTGACTTCTGATAAGAATCAGGCAATCATCATGTGATCCCCCATGTTGGGAAGAGTCGGAGGTTGGGAGAACATAGGGAGACAGATTCCCAATAGTATCATGTCAGTGGTCCACAGTGGCACTGCCTATTGGATGTGTGAACACCAGGTCTGCATTCAAAATGTGCTTTAATTGATGGTCAGTATTAAATGTTTTATGGATTAGCTCTATCTTCTGAACTAATAACAAGAACATAAAAATATGATTTGGGACAATTGGAGTTTACAGGTGTTCTCATTTTAATTTGATAACTGTTTTGTAGTTTCAAACTACAGAGGTAATCAACTGTGGAAAATATTTTTGTTACCTATATTGCCATAATGTTTATTTGAAAGTTGATCTTTAGAAAATTTAAATATAAAGAAGTATATTTCTATTTGTTTTAGGTGATTTTGAGAATTGCATTAAAAGTTTCTTCTATTATATGGACTAGTGATTCAGAATATTTTTAGGGCACTGAGAGTGCTTTTTAGCAATTCTCCTCATGGAAAGCCCTAGGCCCTTTAAAATTTATGCTATGCACTCAACAGGAAAGTTATCAGGATCCTAGGCTGTGTGAAAATTGATAACATTCATTGATCAATGATGTATGAACTGAATCCATGAAACTTGTTTGTTTGGTTTTACCTGCACTTCACTGATACTTTGATTCATATTCCTGGAAATAAATATAAAAGTCACACACATGCTAGAAAATAATAAAACCATTTTGACATTATATCTAATTTGTGCTGTGGCCTCTGAAGCAATCTGATTCAGGTATCAAATCATCTGAGTAGTTTTGTGAGGAACATGTTCATTAAAATCGTGGCACAATTTTCTAGGGGTTTACTCTTTTAGTAATACAGCTATCACAAGTTCTATGCATGTTCAAAAAATAGAAAAATGATCTATTTTTTTCTATTATGAAAATGTTGCCAAAAATGTAAAAATGTGTAATATGCAACTGAATAAAAAAAAAAGGTCAAATGTATAAGAAGTTGTTAAGATTATTGTATTAGAAAAAGCCAGAAATCCTAGTAGGTTTTTTTTATCACTTTTTAATCATGTCTATCTTTTTGTCATGTTCTGCTTGGATTCTGTACTTCTTATCCTAGCAGAAAGCTTCAGTGCTTTCTGGACAATTTTTGTGTCTTAATATATGTATTATGTTTCTGTCAATAGATTAATAGCTCATCTCTAACCAGGGTTTGATCATCTCTTATCTTGGTATATTAGGTTTTTATAATTAGGTTTATGCTTTTTTCCAAAAATAAATCTTTATTGTTGAAAGTATTACATACTATCTGTCTGTTTTTCCCCCTCATTGGCCTCTCCCACCGTCCGCCCCCACAAGCCTTCACCACCAACTGTGCCCTTGGGTTATGCATATATACATATGAGTTCATTGGTTGATCTCTTCCCCTCCCCCCTCTATCCTCCCCTGCCTTCCCTCTGAGGCTTGACAGTTTGTTTTATGCTTCTGTGTCTCTGGGTCTATTTTTGTTCATTAGTTTATGTTGGTCATTAGATTCCACATATGAATGAGATCATGTGATACTTATCTTTCTCTGACTGGCTTATTTCACTTAGCATAATGCTCTCTAGGTCCAT
>NW_005370134.1:889124-894128 GCF_000412655.1 Myotis brandtii
TTTTTACTAGTCCATCTAATATTCAAATTATTGGTACCTATTTGCCTCAGATCATGAATGTCTGACCCCTACAACTTCAACTGTTCAGACACTGGGACTTAAATATGGCCCCTTTATTCTGCAAGGTAGCCCCTAATCTCCAGTGTAAATCAACTCAAAGTTCTGTGACTTATAGCCTGGGGCTTGGAACTTTGCACTCTGCAACAGGACTGATAGAATTTTAAACACTTCATACCTATTTGATTTGGCATTATTTGCTGACGATTCTCTGAGTTTCCACATTTTCTCTCCTGAAGCATGATGTAAATAAAAGTGCCTACGTACCTCTGTGAGTTGTTATGATGATTAAATGAGTTAATAGTTCTAAGTGTTTGAACTATGTCTAGTACCCTGCAAGTGCTTGCAAAATGAAGTACTTATCTAACTACTTGTTCATTGTTTAAAAATGTATTCTATTTTAGATTTTTTAATACTAATATTTACATTCAACCCAACACTCGTATCCACTACCACCTCTCAGTGGACTTATTTCCTCATGTAGAACTCACCTTGAGTTTCATAACTATAAATCCTTTAAAATTTTTCCTGCAATGCTTCATCATTGGCTTTGTCTGCCTGTTTTCAAATTGCTAGTGGCTTGCATGAGTTACACACTAAAGATTTTTCATGCATAAAATATCTCCTATCTAGCTATTCAAGGACAAAATAGATAATATATGGTAAACATATACCAGAGTGCTGAGCACTCAGTAATGCTCAATAATTCTTACCTCGACACTCCATCTGCTATGCCTGTTTGAATAAGTCCCAGCTAGTCCTTCTGCAGACCAAGACTTGCTTATGACATTTATGTAATAGTGATTTAGAGCCAATAAACTTTGGGCCAGTAGATCTGTTTTTATCTACAATTCTGACAGCAAATATGTGGGTTTTTCACACCAAGCAATTCTCTAATTCTCTGCATACACCAACTAGGTGTCCTTCAAGTCAATTCAATTCTGATGCTAAGTACCCAGAGCCAGAGACAGATCCTGCAGGTTAAGGGCTCAGGCCAAGAAGACCTTCTCCACTTCAGGTGCCAATTGTAAGTCTCAGGTTTCTCATTTTTATGACCCATTGGTTATAAATCAGGGGTTCCCATATCCCCCTCCTGGGGTTCAGGAAACTTGCTAGAATGCCTCAAAGAACTCAGAGAAAATAGTTTACTTACTACCACCAGTTTATTAGAAAGAATATTATAAAGGCTATAAATGAACAACCAGATAAAGGTCTTGAAGAGTCCTGGGATAAGAGCTTCTGTCCAGTGCATTATGCCAACCTCCCAGAATGGAGACACTCTCATAAACCTGGCAGCTCCTCGAACCCATTGTTTATGACATTTATGGAAGTTCCATTATGATATATACTGATTATTAACTCAGTCCCCAGCCTCTCTCCCTTCCCTGGAGGTCAGGTGGTGGGGCTGAAAGTTCTGACTCTCTAATCCCATGGTTGGTTCCTCTGGGAACCAGATCTCATCACAGAGCTATCTAGGGGTCCGTTAAGAGTTTATTAGCATAAACCCAGGTAAGATTAAAAGAGGCTAATTATAACCCTAGCTGGTTTGGCTCAGTGGATAGAGCATCAGCCTGTGGACTGAAGGGTCCCAGGTTTGATTCCAGTAAAGCACCAAATATGTGGGTTTTTCACACCAAGCAATTCTCTAATTCTCTGCATACACCAACTAGGTGTCCTTCAAGTCAATTCAATTCTGATGCTAAGTACCCAGAGCCAGAGACAGATCCTGCAGGTTAAGGGCTCAGGCCAAGAAGACCTTCTCCACTTCAGGTGCCAATTGTAAGTCTCAGGTTTCTCATTTTTATGACCCATTGGTTATAAATCAGGGGTTCCCATATCCCCCTCCTGGGGTTCAGGAAACTTGCTAGAATGCCTCAAAGAACTCAGAGAAAATAGTTTACTTACTACCACCAGTTTATTAGAAAGAATATTATAAAGGCTATAAATGAACAACCAGATAAAGGTCTTGAAGAGTCCTGGGATAAGAGCTTCTGTCCAGCACGTATGCCAACCTCCCAGAATGGAGACACTCTCATAAACCTGGCAGCTCCTCGAACCCATTGTTTATGACATTTATGGAAGTTCCATTATGAGATATACTGATTATTAACTCAGTCCCCAGCCTCTTTCCCTTCCCTGATTCCCTCCTTTTGGCTGTGGGCACCGCCATCTTTGTGATGGCATGAGGGTCAATTAGCATATTCCCTCTTTATGAGATAGAATACTAGAGGCCCAGTGTATGAATCCGTGCACAGGTGGAGTCTCTGGGTGGCTTGCAGCTATCGGGCCAAAACCCACAGTCCAACGTCACCTGTAGCTCCTACCTGCCGCTCCCCGCTCATTGCTTATCCTGGCCCCACTGTGCCTGATGTGGGCTTGCACCCAATCAGTCCTGATCGGGAGAGGCTCGTGCTGCCACAGCAGTGCTTGTTAGCCATGAGCCCTGCATCTGACGCCCTCCCAAAGGGAGTGGCCTGCGGGATCAGGCTGAAACTGGCTCTCAGACATTCCCCGAGGGATTCCAGATTGAGGGAGGGTGCAGGCCAGGTTGAGGGATTCCACTGGTGCACAATCGGGCCAGGGAAGAACAATGGGAGGGCTCCAGGGCATGTCCAGCCCATATTGCTCAGTCCCGATCAGCCGGACCCCAGCAGCAAGCTAACCTACCAGTTGAAGCATCTGCCCCCTGGTGGTCAGTGCACGTCAGAGCAAGCGGTTGAGCAGCCTTAGCATGTCATTAGCATATTACGCTTTGATTGGTTGTTATGTTGTTCTGCCTTTTGGTCTATTTGCATATTACCCTTTTATTATAAAGGATATATATATATATATATTGAGCCCTGCATCTGACCCCCTCCCAAAGGGAGTGGCCTGCGGGATCAGGCTGAAACTGGCTCTCAGACATTCCCCGAGGGATTCCAGATTGAGAGAGGGTGCAGGCCAGGCTGAGGGACTCCACTGGTGCACAATCGAGCCAGGGAAGAACTGTGGGAGGGCTCCAGGGCATGTCCAGCCCATATTGCTCAGTCCTGATCAGCCGGACCCCAGCAGCAAGCTAACCTACCAGTTGAAGCATCTGCCCCCTGGTGGTCAGTGCACCTCAGAGTGACTGGTTGACCAGTTGACTGCCCCCTGGTGGTCAGTGCACGTCACAGCAAGCGGTTGAGCAGCCTTAGCATGTCATTAGCATATTACGCTTTGATTGGTTGTTAGGTTGTTCTGCCTTTTGGTCTATTTGCATATTACCCTTTTATTATATAGGATATGTATATATATATATATACTAGAGGCCCGATGCATAAAAATTCATGCGAGAGTAGGCCTTCCTGCCCCCAGCTGCTGGCACTGGCTTCCCTCCAGCACCCAGGACCTAGGCTTCCCTCCTCCAGCCACTGGCAGGCAACCAGGATCCAGGCTGCTTCACTCCAGCTCTCAATGTCACAAACAGTAACTTAAATGGCTATTTCATCTCTTAAATGTGATAAAAATATTATTTTTGGTTTTAACTATTTTAGGGATTAGTCATCCTCCAGTTAGCTGTGTAGATTTGACCACCAGTCATACTGACCATAAAAATAAATTGGACTAGGAGTCAAAAATACAAGGTAACTGAAAAATTGCATAATTGAAAAGATGAACAGTTAATTCAGAAAATAACCGTGGTGATAGTAAGTAGTAACATTATACTTAAACAATCAAGTATAGTGTTGTCCTACAGAAAAAAAAGAAATAAATCTTTATAGTTTTGCTAGAAATGAAAAATGCATTTGAAGGAGGCTGTATTGATTTTTAAATGGAAACCTCTATGGACAAAACACTCAATAAAGTATAGTTCTCACCTCTGACTGAAATATGCTTTTTTTGCCGTAAATCCTGTTTAAGTAGTAAGGTAAATTTTCCATGATCTCTGTATATATAACATATGTACAAGGAAATATTATGTACAATAAAAAATAAGATATTGATACCTATCTGAATTCATATCAGGTATCATAACTTGGTTTTAGATATTTTAGAAAATGCAATAATTTTTGAGAAAGATTTACAGAATTTTTTTATTTTTCACATTTTGATTATGTATTATGTATTACCTGCCTCATACTCACAATAGGGTCCAGGAGAGAATTCACTGATTTGATGTTGATTTAATGGTGTGGGGAGTAAAAAGCAAAACAAAACTTTTTCTCCCACTGGACTAAAAATCAAACTGACAGACAGATTAACAGGTGAAAATCAAATTTTATATGTGCACAAGGAAAACTCACATAAGAATGAAAACTCCAAAGACAGTGAGGCCAAATTGAGTAGGTATGTCATTTTTTTCCAGTTTTTTTTTAATTTCAAGAAAAACTATTTTAAATATAATAATGTTACATGTAATAAGCTTTACTATCTCAAGAAAAATTATTTTAAATATGATAAAAGTACATGCAATAAATACCAATTATTCAAGAAAAATGATCTTACATATAATAATATTACATGCAATAAACATTAATATTTCAAAAATAAAAGGATTTTAAGTATAATAATATTACCCAAACTCTACTCACATAGTATGGTATCACAAAATTTGTAGGAAATATTAAA
The DNA here is from genome assembly GCF_000412655.1 of Myotis brandtii. Classification (NCBI taxonomy): domain Eukaryota; kingdom Metazoa; phylum Chordata; class Mammalia; order Chiroptera; family Vespertilionidae; genus Myotis; species Myotis brandtii. Next base: position 893,772 of record NW_005370134.1, read on the forward strand.
AATCTGCAAATAACAGGATTACTTCTCTTATATTCTAGTGTATTTTCCCCCCCTCTGGCTCTATTTTTGTTCATCAGTTTATGTTGTTCATTATATCCCACAAATGAGTGAGATCATGTGATATTTATCTTTCTCCGAATGGCTTATTTCACTTAGCATAATGCTCTCCAGGTCCATCCATCCTTTTGCAAATGGTAGGAGTTCTTTTTTACAGGAACGTAGTATTCCATTGCATAGATGTGCCACAGTTTTTTTTTTTTTAACATTTTATTGATTTTTTTTTACAGAGAGGAAGGGAGAGGGACAGAGAGCTAGAAACATCGATGAGAGAGAAACATCAGTCAGCTGCCTCCTGCA
>NW_005370134.1:895294-898163 GCF_000412655.1 Myotis brandtii
TTTTTTTTTTCTTTTTGGTTTTCTAATTGAGTGATATCTTCAACTCTGTCTTCTAATTCACTGATTCGATCCTCAACTTCCCTTAGTCTGCTGTATATTCCTTCCAATGTGTTCTTATTTGTGTTATGTCACTTTATCTCAGATTGTTCTTTTTTCATAGTTACTATATCTTTTTTCATACTTTTGAGCATTTTTAACATCATTACTCTGAACTCTGTTTCAGATAAATTTCTATCTCTGCTTCATTGATCTCTTCTTCTGTAGAATTCCCTAGTTCTTTCATTTGGGAGTTGTTTCTTTGTCTCCTCATTTTGGTTGTCTGTTTGGGTTTGTGACTATGTATTAGGTAGATCCTCTACACCTCTCAATCTCTAGTGCAGGACGGTGTTAAAGGCTGTTTCTGACTAATTGGATCAGGAAAAGATTCAAAGCCTCCAGAGACCACCTTTGCCTACAAACTAATAGGATTCTGGCTTGAATTGCCCCCAGGCAATTGTCCTCAGGTATAGAGATTTTTTTCACAGGGTGGGGCAGTTGCTTCTGCCTGGAGGCTAATTGTTACTTTTAATATCATAAGTGGACTTAAGACAAGGTGTTTTCCGATAGGGTGTGTGGACTGTCTTCCCCCAAGGCAAGACAGATTTCTATGTGGGAAAGATGTCCTCTGCCATGTGAGGGAGTGACTCAGCACAGGAAACTTGGGGTGTCTGCCTTCTGAGCTCTATCCCCCAAGTCCCCAGTCCTGGGTTCTGCTCTCACAGCTCCAGTCCACTTCACCCTCTCTCTGCCAGAGCACAAGGTGGGTGGCTCCACAGGGAATTTTTGTGCATTGGCCCTTTAAGAGGGTGCCCAAACTTTCAGCTGCCACTCCCTGGCAAACAGCACCCCACTGCTTTTCACAACTAGATGTTATGTGGGTACCCTCCTCAGTTTGGTGTTCTCTGCCGAGGAGCCCAGCTTTGGGATTAAATCCCAGAGTTCTCAGTGGCTCTCCCCCACAGCTGAGATATCTCTCTGGGACTTCAGCTACCATCTGTGGGTGCTCAGCCAGCCCTTTCATGACTCCAACACTCCTACCAGTCTCTATGTGGTCTCCACCTTTGGTCCTTGGGTATCAGGGTTCTCTCCTGTGAGTTTTCCATTGATTATTAAGGAATCCTTTCCGTATTTCAGTTGTAATTCCAGCTTGTTCCTGGGAGCATGTCTGTGCAGCATCCTCCTACTCTGCCACCATTTTTAAACTCCACGTGTGTCATTTTGAAGGAAAAAGAAAAGGGGGACTTGGAGTCCTAAATTTTAAAAGTGAAAATGGGCAATTTATGGGTAGTTGAGGAAGAGCACAACATACATGGCAGAACACACAATGTTTGCTAGGCAACTCAGGAACAATGGGACACAGAGGTTGTTCTAGGTAATTGGCCCCTGCTTGAATCTTTCCTATCTAATGCTAAGGTGGTTATGATAAGGTTCCCTTCCTGAAGCATATTTTTCCATCTAAATCTCTTATGAGGAAAGGGGCAGGGTAAAAAGCTCTTTCTGATTTTTGTTGTTGTTGTTGTTGTTAATAACCAGCTCAAAATAAATATTCCAAGAGGCAGTTTTAGGGTGTCTATACTTTGGTCCTCTTCAATAGCTATAAGTCAAAAATGTATCTTAGTGGTAGTTAAGAAAATTGTAACATAATATATAAGAAACAAAATTTTAGTGGGGGGGGGAAGTCTGAGACTGAAAATTTCTTTATAAAAATTAATATAAAGTAATTAACTGTGTGAATTGGTAGATATAACATTTTGTGCTTATATCTAAAATAGCAATTAACATCTATCCTATATAATAAAAGAGAAACATGCAAATTAACTGTCCCTCTGCTATGCTCAAGCCACGCCCACAAGCCACGCCCACAAGCCAATCAGGAGCGAGTATGCAAATTAACCCAACTAAGATGGCAGCGGCCACAGAGCTGGAGTGAGCAGGAGGCTTGGGTTGCCCCTGGTGATGGAGGAAGCCAAGCTTCCTGCCTGCCCTGGCCGGCCTACTCCTCTCAAGGCTACAAAGTTTCAATTATAGAAGATAAATAAATCCCAGATACCTGCTTCCAGCCAGCTGTGGCTTCCGTTCAAGGAGAGGCTGGGAGCTTGGGTCACTGGGTGGCATAGCTAGCCTGAAAATAGCCATCAATCCCTCACCCAGGCTGCCCAGGCACCCCAGTGGGACTCCTCCACCCTGAAGGGGATGTGGGAAGCCTGAAAACGGCCCTCAGCCTCTCACCCAGGCTGGCCAGGCACCCCAGCGGGGACCCCCACCCTGAAGGGGGTGTGACCAGCTGCAAACAGCCATCAGCCCCTCACCCAGGCTGGCCAGGCACCCCAGCGGGGACCCCCACCCTGAAGGGGGTGTGACCAGCTGCAAACAGCCATCAGCCCCTCACCCAGGCTGGCCAGGCACCCCAGCGGGGACCCCCACCCTGAAGGGGGTGTGACCAGCTGCAAACAGCCATCAGCCCCTCACCCAGGCTGGCCAGGCACCCCAGCGGGGACCCCCACCCTGAAGGGGGTGTGACCAGCTGCAAACAGCCATCAGCCCCTCACCCAGGCTGGCCAGGCACCCCAGCGGGGACCCCCACCCTGAAGGGGGTGTGACCAGCTGCAAACAGCCATCAGCCCCTCACCCAGGCTGGCAAGGCACCCCAGAAGGATCCCCACCCTGATTCAGGACATGCTTCAGGGCAAATAAGCCGGCCCCTACCCGTGAACCAGGCCTTTATCCTATATAATAAAAGGGTAATATGCAAATTGACCCTAACAGCAGAACGACTGGGAATGACTGGTCACTATGTCACACACTGACCACCAGGAGGCAGACGCTCAAT
>NW_005370134.1:899299-900349 GCF_000412655.1 Myotis brandtii
AGGACCCCCACCCTGATCTGGGACACCCTTCAGGGCAAACCAGCCGGCCCCCACCTGTGCACCAGGCCTCTATCCTATATAATAAAAGGGTAATTATATGCAAATTGACCCTAACAGCAGAACGATTGGAAATGACTGGTCACTATGACACACACTGTCCACCAGGGGTCAGATGCTCAATGCAGGAGCTGCCCCCTGGTGGTCATTGCGCTCCCACAAGGGGAGCTCTGCTTAGCCATAAGCCAGGTTGATGGCTGCCAGTACAGTGGTGGTGGTGGGAGTCTCTCCTGCCACCACAGCAGCGCTAAGGATGTCGACTGCTGCTTAAGCTTGCTCGCCGCTGGCAAGTGGACATCCACTGAGGGCTCCCGGGCTGCCAGAGGGATGTCTGACTGCCAGCTTAGGCCCGATACCCTGGGGAGCGAGACTAAGCCAGGAGGTGGACATCTCCTGAGGGGTCCCAGACTGTGAGAGGGCACAGACCGGGCTGAGGGACCACAAAAATTTGTGCACCGAGCCTCTAGTATTAAATAAGTGGAAGTAAGAAATTATTATTTATGAATATAACATTATATAAAATTATCCATATAAAAACTTTTAAACCAATATGTAAAAATTGATGATTTTTCTCTCCTAATGCATTACTTTATCTTCAGGGGCCATTTAATAATTTATAACCAAGTGTGTTTATTTACTCATTCAATAAATATTTGAGAAATTTATCATGTGCTTGGAATTTCTTATGTTTTGTTTATGATATGCTCCTTGCCATTCAAGGATTAGGCAATATCTACACTAATAAAAGACAAACATGCAAATTGACCATACCTTTGCTACGCCTTATGCCACACCCACCAGCCAATCAGAGCGACTATATGCAAATTAACCCAACAAAGATGGTGGCCAGCAGCCATGGAGCTGGAGCAAGCAGGAGGCTTGCTTGCCCCAATGATGGAGGAAGTCAACCTGCTGCCGCGGCACTGAGCTCCACTCAAAGCAACAAAGTTTCAATTATAGAAGGTAAATAAACCCCAGATACCTGCTTTCAGC
>NW_005370134.1:901056-905581 GCF_000412655.1 Myotis brandtii
CATCCTCCAAGGGGTCCCAGACTGCAAGAGGGCATAGGCCAGGCTGAGGGACCCCCCCCCCCACCGAGTGTACAAATTTTTGTTCACCAGGCCTCTAGTTGTTTATATAAAGAAATAGTTATTCTGCTTGCCAATAACTAAAATGGGAGATGTAAAATTATAAATGGAGATTATGGTGTATATTGTTCCATGTAATCTAATCCTTAAATCAATAAAAATGAAAATAAAATATATGTAGTTTTTTTAAATATTCTATTATGTATTTTAATGGTTAGAAAATAGTAGTGGGTTATGCTGTAAGCATTAATAAGGAGCACAGTTTTTAGCAATAAGAAGTTTATTATGAATGAGATGAGTGTCATATATTATAGATGCTAACTGTACCATATTTCCTGAAGCAATATGTCTTTATTTTTATCTTAGTATATGAAAGTGAAAGCAAAGCTTATCTCTATCTAATGGAGTCTATGGGATTACAAATTCCTAAATACAAGTGATCTTATTCAATGTAGTATTTCTTATTCAATACTTTAAATTGATTTGTAATATGCCATTAAATTTATAGTGTGGTTCATGCAGCAGTAAACCTGAAATGATTAAAAGTATAAAACTTATTCTTTCACATAGCAAGATAGCAAGTAATTAGTTAACACTTTCCATAATATAGGAATTTTAGCCAGAAAGCTAGATGCTGAATTAAAAAAAAAAAAAAGATAAAGTCTCCAAGATTAAACAAGGGCATTTAACTGAGGGTATACTATCCTGTGACCATCAAAAGGTTCAATTCTCCACTTAAAAACCAAGTTTCTATTGTTATTGATCACTGCATAATGCATTTGTGTAACCAAGTCCAAATCGGTACCAATAAGCTAAGTGACAAAAAATTGGGATTTTATTCAGAAAGCTGATAAGCCAAGAAGATGACCAACTAGTGTCATTAAAAAACCATCTTAAAAAATTACAGAATTCAAGCTTCATTTATGTCAAGAGAAGGGGAAAATTGAAGGGGCAAGAGGTGATTGATGACAGAAGACATCTGAGCACCAGCAGAGTTCAAGTATGATTGTGAAACTGATTTGTTCTTAGCCTGGTGACTCTAATTGATGGGAGTCTGGTCAAGGAGTACCTGCAAATCTTTGATAAATAATCACTAATTTTGTACATACTCCCCATATAGCCTCAGGAGAGGCATTTTCTGATAAAAGGCTATTTTTGTAAAACTCAAGCCACAAAAAGAATTTCTCTAACCATCAGCATGTCTATATGCAAGACCAAGCAGAAGCTATTAACCTAAAGGCCCTGGAAACAAAGCAGTCTTGAACAGGATGGGAGCCGATTATTTTACTCTTACATAATCCTGTGTCTTACCAATTTTGACGTTTATACCAATCACGTGTATAACTTGTCAAATGAGTAACCTGCTTCAGTAAATCTGGGGTGGGGCAGAGGTTGAGATTCTGCATTTTTAACTCACATTCAGTTGTTGTCAATACCAATTAGTATTTTCCATTACTGAGGTCAGATCCTTCTGTATATTCTCCACAAGCCCCTGACAATATGGAGGCCTTTTTGTTTCTGGACCCAGTCTCAATGTGTGTGTATTGGTGGGGGCGGGGAGGGGGATAGAATTCCCCACATCCACAATTAGTTCTCAAAACACAAGCTGAGTATCCTATAATTTAACTCAATTCAGACACTATTTACCAAACGAGTGTATCTTCAATAAACCTCATTTTGCTTTACTTTCATTTTTGTTGTGTCGTAAATGTTTCCCTCCACGTCCCGCGTAGTTCAGGGTTCAATATCTGGAAGAGGAGCCGCACACAAATGAAATAGAAAAGACAAGAGATAATTTGGAAATATTGGGGGACCAGGCGGGTAAGTCCAACTCAAGAGGAAGGACTTCCACCCGTGCTCAGTCTGCACCGACCTTTTATAGTCTGAGGTAAACAATGCAGTGGTTACCATAGTTACAGTTCTTGTGAGTTTCACCTGTTTTGATCATGTTTACACTCCCTGAACTTCCCTCAGCCCATTAGCTTCCCAGGTAAGATCTGGGGAGTATTATAAGGTCAAGCCTATTTATGCTAAGAGGACTGAGCCGTCTAAGCTGGACTTGTTTACCATGCCAGCAGGTCAGTCCAAGGCTCAACCCTATATCAGTTTCCCACACGTTGACCTTAAAATCTTTTCTGCATCGAGGAAAAGAACTGAGATCCCAGGTGGTAACTCCAATTCATAACAGCACTAGCAAAGGAGAAAGGCAATCCACACATTTATCTGAAAACAGAACCATCCCTTAATTGCAGTAAATGGCTTGGTGTCATTTTTTTTCGGAGGTTCCTTGCTGAAGTTTTCATATAAGCTTATTAAGTTGAGAATTTTCATCTTTTCACTTAACGGGAGAATTTTATGGCTTCTCTTTAGCATATCTTAATTGCAGCATCACTATTTTTGTACCTGGGGCCATTGTTAAGTAAAATAAGGGTTGCTTAAATACAAGCACTGTGATACCAGGAGAGTAGATCTGATAACTCACAGGGCTATTGACTTAAGGTCGGGAAGTGTATACAGCATGGATATGGTGGACAGAGTGATGATTCAGGTCCTGGGTGTGAGGGAACAATAAGGCATGAGATTTCATCACAGTACTTAGAATGACTTGCAATTTAAAATGTGTGAATTGTTTCTGGAACTTTCTATTTAATATTTTCAGCCAGTGGTTAACTGTGGGTGACAAACAGCAGGAGAAATCTCAAGTAAGTAGGGACTAGTGTGGTTTACTTTATTTTCATATCTTCGAGGCTCCTGATAGTGAAAAGAGGGAAAAGTAGAGTACTAACCAACATGAATGAAAAAGTTTAAGGATAGAAGTCTCTTTATTTTTAAAACAACTTTTTAAATACAATTTTAAAATTTATCATCTAATTTTTTACACCTAAAAGATTGTGATGTATAAATGTTGATAGTAAACAAAAATGGCTTTCATGTACTTGTCTTAGGTAGCACTTTCACATTTTAACTAGGTCTTTCACAATATTAACTCATGAGTATTATAGCAAAACCCAGGCAGTTTCATAGAGAATAAAGTTTGAAGAATAATTGTTTAAACATCCCACATTGTTGCCTGCACTTCATAAAGTACTACTATCTATCACCTTCATTTTAACAGATATTTACACTTTTCTCCTCACCCAGAAAGCATTAAATAACCTTCATTATTAAGACAAATTATGAAATGCAAAAAATATATGATTGGGGCTTCTTAGAGGAAGAGTGTGATGTAAGTCTGATGCCTCCCCAGTTCTCAACCTTGAAGCACAGAGCATATATTTTCATGGTTGATTCATTACTCTGAAGACAACTGAAGATGGCGGTGGCCATGGAGCTGGAGCAAGCAGGAGGCTTGGGTTGCTCCCAGTGACAGAGGAAGCCAAGCTTCCCGCAGGCCCTGGACTCAGTTCAGGGAGTGGCTGGGGGCCTGGGTCACCACGGCAACCCAGGCTTCCAGCCTGCCCTGGGCTCTGCTCAAGGAGGGGCTGGGGGCCTGGGCTCCGCTCAAGGAGTGGCTAGGGGCCTGGGTCACTGGGGGGCACCCAGTCCCCTAAGCCCCTCTGGAGTCCCTGGTCCTGTCAGCCCTGCGGGGTGGGAGGGGCAGCAGGCGAGCGCCGCCTGTCCCCAGTCCTGTAAGCCCCACCTGTCAGCAGTCCTGTCAGTGGCCCTGCAGAGAGCAGACAGCAGGGCCCGCTTGCCTGCTCACCCGGTCGCTGCAGCGACCTGCAATCAGGCCCTATTTTTTGCTCTCTGCGGGGCCCCCTTGCTGGCTCGCCACACTTCCCTTAGTCCCACCGGCCCTGAGGAGCCCTCCCCAATCTGTTTCCGGTGAGGCCTCTGTGAAGATCCCGCCCTCAGAGCGCACCTGGCTCAGGAGGTAGCACGCAACACCACAGGCATCGCGGTGGGCAGCCCAGCTCCCTGTGTGCTGAGGGCCTGGGAGGACCCCACCAACAGAGGTAGCACCACCCAGCAAGGAGGCAGTTGCAGTGGCAGTGGCCCCCTCTAAGCCGCCACCCTCACTCTCGCCCTCACCCTCGCTGGTGGCTGATCCTGGGTGCAGCCTCCTGGCCCAGAAGGTGCACAATTGCAGGGTCAGCCACCATGGCAGGCCACACGGGTTTGCAGATCTGCGCAGGCCTTCGCTGAGTGCATCCTCTCCCCCACCCTCATGCGTGAATGTCCCCCAGCGCGCTGTCACCCATGCCTGCCCACAACAGTCCCAGACCATGGCACATGCATGTTCCCCCCGCCCCTCCACTGCACTTCCCTCAGTCCCACTGACCCTGAGACGCCCTCCCCAACCTATTTCCTGCGAGGCCTCTGTGAAGATCCCGCCCTCTGAGCTCGCCTGGTTCCCTGGCTCCCTGTGTGCTGAGGGCCTGGGAGGACCTCACCAACAGAGTTAGCACCTGCCCAGCAACCACTGGCCCTGCCCCCTCCCAGCTGGGAAAGAGGAAGAGGGAGGCAG
>NW_005370134.1:905831-929691 GCF_000412655.1 Myotis brandtii
AGAGACAGAGACTGGGCAAGATCAGGCCAGCAGGGGAGGGCAGTTAGGGGTGATCAGACAGGCAGAGGCAGTTGGGGGCAAGATCAGGCCAGCAGGGGAGAGCACTTAGGGGCGATCAGGCAGGCAGGCAGAGGCAGTTAGGGGTGATCAGGGAGGTAGGCAGAGAGGTTAGGGGCAATTAGACAGGCAGGCAGAGAGGTTAGGGGCGATTAGGCAGGCAGGCAGAGGGGTTAGGGACAATCAGGCAGGCAGGCAGGTGAGCGGTTAGGAGCCAATGGTCCCAGATTGCGAGAGGGATGTCCCCGATTGGAGAGGGTGCAGGCTGGACTGATGGACCCCCCTCCCTGTGCACGAATTTCGTGTACCAGGCCACTAGTATAATTATAATAGTTGAAATTTCAGAGGAGAAAAAAATATAAATCCTTATATAACCAAAGATGTTTTCAACATTAAGGATAAAAGATTATCTACAAGAAGCACTTGAAAAGCCCTAGCCAGTTTGGATCAGTAGATAGAGTTTTGGCCCTGAGTTTGATTCTAGTGAAGGGCACATACCTTGGTTGCAGGCTTGATCCCTGGCCCTGGTCAGGGACCTTCCCTGGTTGGGACATGTGTAGGAGGCGACCAATCAATGTGTCTCTCTCACATTGATGTTTCTCTACCTCTCTGTCTCTCCCCTTTCATTCCTCTCTAAAAATCAATGGAAAACTATCCTCTAATGAGGATTAACCCCTCTCCCCCCCAAAAATTAACCATTAGTTTCCAACATTTTTTGAATTGTTTAATGTTTCACTGAATGTATAAATCAAAATTTATTTCCCCTGTTGACAAATGTTTAAAAAAATACTATAAGTGCATCCATTTTCTGAATATTTGATCCATCTATTTTTAAATTTATTTTTTATTGTTGATAGAATTACAGTTGTCCCTCATCTTCCCTAATTTGCCTCCCTCCACTGAGCCCCTGCCCCATCCCAGGCTTCCAGCACACTATTGTCTGTGTCCATGGGGTATTTATTCATATATGCATATACATTCTTTTTATTTTTACCTTTTTAAAAAAATCTTTATTGGTGAAAGTATTACAAATGTTTCCTTTGCATATACATTATTTTGTTAATCTCTTCCATTCCCGTCCTGCCCCTCCCCACATGCACACACCCTGAGATATGCTAGTCTGTTTCGTGCCTCTATGTCTCTGGACCTATTTTGTTTGTCAGTTTATTATGTTCACTAGATTCCACTTGTAAGTGAAATCATGTGATATTTGTCTTTCTCTGATTGGCTTAATTACACTCAACAGAATGGTCTCCAGTTCCATCTATACCAGTGGTTCTCAACCTTGGCTGCACATTAGAATCACCTGGGAATCTTTAAAATCCTGATTTCTGGGCCTCATCCTCCAGAAATTCTGTTTCTTTGTTACTAATGTTGTGGCCCCACCCCATAACAAAGAAACAGAATTTCCAGAGGATGAGGCCCAGAAATCAGGATTTTAAAAAGATTCCCAGGTGATTCTAATGTGCAGCCAAGGTTGAGAACCACTGCTCTATACTGTTCCAAAGGATAAGAAACCTTTCTTTTTTACAATTGCATAGCATTCCATTGAGTAAAGGTACCACAGCATTTTTATTTTGCTCATCTACTAATGGGCACTTGGGCTGATTTGAGATCTTAGCTACTGTATATAATGCTACTTTGAACACAGGAATGCTTTTTTTCTTTCTGATTGGTGTTTCAATATTTTAGGATATATTCCCAGAAGTGGGATCATTGAACAGCAATTTAATTTTTAATTTTTTGAGGAAATTCCATACTGTTTCCCATACTGGCTGCACCATTCTGCATTTCCAACAACAGTACATGTGGGTTCCCTTTTCATTTTTTGTTTATTGATTTATTGGTGATAACCATTCCGGCAGGTGTGAGGTAATACCTCATTGTAATTTTAATTTGCATCTCTCTGATGAGCCATTCCGGCAGATGTGAGGTGATACCTCATTGTAATTTTAATTTGCAATCACTCCGATGATTAGTGAATTTGAGCATCATTTTGATCCATCATTAACAATATCTTGAAGGTGAAATTTATAAAAATGAAATTTCTGGAGTATGCTTAGCATTTGAGGCTATTGGTTGGTATTAGTTGATATACATATATAAAATAATCATTTAATATTTTAAGTTTTGAGAAATAATATGTTAAGTTCTGAGAAAATAAAGTAACTAAATTGCTTGCATCATATAAGCAATGTTTTAACTCATTGAACTTATATTCTTGTGTGTGAGGCAGATGTATATTAAATAACCAGTGCTTAATTACAGACTGATACACATTCAGAGCACTGTGTTGCCATATGTCAAAGGAAACCCAGTCTGAAAAAATGACATTTGAATTTTCAGATCTCAAGTTGAATGAGAGTTAGTTTGGTGATTAAGTGATAGGTAAAGAAATGGATAATGCCATGCCATTAGTGCGAATAGTATGTAGTATGTGCAAATGCAGAAGCCTAGAAGAAAAAATGACCCTTAAAAACAAAAACAAAAAAAAGAACCCTGATCATTAGGACACAGATAATGTAGAGAGTTGATATGAGGTTGCACAAGTAGACCAACCCCGTGCCGTGTAGTGCATTCTAACATATTTTGAAAACATTGTGAGGCAGGATTATATTAAAGTGCTCACTTAGAGATAATCAATTATGCAGGTCCATTTAATTAAGTTAAAATGAAGAAAAAAGTATTAACCTGAGAACTTTGTTTGCCTGGGCACAAGATATATCCATCTATTCATTTTTTCTCCTTGATATCAGTGCCATGAAAGAATTATATGATGGTATATAATGATTTCCATATCCTTTTTATCGTACACTAGAGGCCCGGTGCATAAAATTTGTGCACTTGGTGGGGGGTCCCTCAGCCTGGCCTGTGCCCTCTCGCAGTCCGGGAGCCCTAGGGGGATGTCTGACTGATGGCTTAGTGGACCTAAGCCATCAAGTCAGACATCCTTAGCATTGCCATGGAGGCAGAAGAGGCTCCCACCACTGTGGCTGTCCTCACCAGCCATGAGCCTGGCTTCTGGCTGAGTGGCACTCACTCTGTGGGAGCACACTGACCACCAGGGGGCAGCACCCGCATTGAGTGTCTGCCCCCTGGTGGTCAGCGCTCATCAATGTGACCAGTCATTCCACCATTCAGTCATTTGCATATTAGCCTTTTATTATGTAGGATACATTGTAGATGAGGCCCCCTAGAACCATAAGAAATGCAAAAAATTCACTGTTAACTCATTCTCTAATTGCTCCCACTTAAATCAAATCCGCCCCCCCCGCCCCGCCGTGGGGCATGTGCTGCACCTTGGGAACCACTGGACTTAACACTTTTCCTCTCTGAGCTTCATTTCTGAATACATACGCATATACCATGGGAATTGCAATCTCTTCTCCACTTACCTCACTGGGTTGTCATGAGAAGGTTCTGAGCTAATAAACCTAGAAATGTTTCATCAAGTAAGTGATGTCTAAACGGGAAGGGATTGTTATTTTTAAGCCCACAGGTACCCTCACAGGTAGCAGGTGCTGAATAGGGGAGGAGGACATGATTGTTTCCTGGGACAGTAGCTATGGAAGCTTTGCAGAGGGTTCTGCAGGCCTTGGAGGGGCATGCTCTGGCCAGCAACCCTGTAGCGGTGGTCGTTTCTGGAGGTGTTGGCGGGGGACAGGACATTAGGGGGGTGCTAGGGGGGCAGCAAGGCTGAAGGGGGAGTAACTGTCAAACCTTCCCACTTGGCACCATTCTTTAAATTGTACATGGCTGTTTCACAGCTGTACCTGCTCAGGGCGGGGCTCCAATCTCCTGGAGCGGGTTGGGGGCCAGGCCAGGGCAGAGCCAGGTGGGCTAGGAGGGCGGGTTTAGCTTTGCCCCCAGCGAGGTTCAGCATGCTTCCACTGCGGAGACAGCGCTGCTGCTGTCGGCGGGGAAGAGTCTAACCCTGGGGGCCACTCAGGCCTGCCTCCACCAGTCTGGAGTTGTAGGGAGGAGAGGTGTGCCCGGCCCCAGTGGAGGGGGCCCGGCAGCAGCGGGCTGTGGGCCCTGGGTGCCTTGGGGGCACTGACAGATGGTCGCCAGCATGCTATTGTTGTGGGCACCCCTGGAGGGGGTGCGGGGGAAGAGATCGGGAGTCGGAGGTGCGGGCTGCAGCTACCCCCAAGGCTGGGTCTTCTCCCCGTCCGGTCAGCCTCCCTGTCCCCAGGGGGCTGGGTTAGGGTGTCCGTGCAGTGGGCTTGGAAGAGCTCCCTGTGGCCACTTCCTCTTCCTTCTTTGCAGTCCGGGCTCCTGTCAGGCACTCTCCTCAGACCCTTGGGAACTTGGCTCCAGCCACCTGCCCTCTGCTGCACGCACAGCCTCATGCTGGTCTGTCAATATGCAAATTGGTCGTTACTGGGACACCATAATGGACAATTAGCATATTACCTCTTTATACGTATAGATCACTGGCACAGCATTTGCAATAAAGTATAATCTTGACTTAGTTGATCACTTAACCAGCATTTAACAACACTAGGCTTTGTGTCTATAAAGGAGGTCTCAAAATAACACATATATACTTGATTTTAAAATAGGTTTTCAGAGCTCCAAAAGTTAGGAGTTAGAACTTTTTTCCAACAATGCCTTTTAAAGTCAATTATAAGGGATGCCCACAGATCTTAAGTTCTCTTCTATCTGACCTTACTTCACCAAGTCACAACTGATTCTGCTTTTTAAGTTTTAAAAAATGGATCCCAAGAAAGAGGCCAACTTCCATGAACAAATTTTAAGAAATAATTCCACCACACTTGCCATACTTATTTGATTCAGCATCTAAAAACTAAACCTCTTTTGTCATCCACCATTACTAGGACTTTTATTTCTCTTGATTCTTTTATACCTCCTATTTTATTCAAAATTTCATAACATCCCACACTGTGTCCTCCGCACCTTATGATACGTCCTCAAGCAAAAAAAATTGTGTTCTAATCCAGTACTTGTCAGTGGAACACTGCTTTCTCTGGAGTCCTTTAAAGTGCAGGCTATGATTCTCTGATGCTCCATTATGACACATCCTTCTGATAACCATTTAAAAACTATTGTCCCTTTCATCTTTCTAAAGAAACCTGCTTCCTTTGAATGTTTCTCATCAATCCAAATACTCTCTTGCCTTCTGTTATTGAGGAAACCTCTCAAACCCTCAATCTCTATTGATTCACTGAAGAATTTACAATATAGCTTCTCACCACCACTGCTATTCTCTTTATTGACAGAATTGCCTGGTTTAAGCAATAAAAAAATCTCCTGTTAGTTATTTCAGTAATTTAAAAAAATCAACAGACACCCAGATTGTTACTGTATTTTCATTCTGATATCCACAGGCTGTTATCTTCTGCCTAGTCTATTGATTGAGACTAGAAAAGGGTGTTACTTGAATTAGCAAATGAACCAAAAGAGAAATTGCAAGTTGTGTTTAACTGAATTTTGGTTGGAGACTAGGGTGTAATATAAAAATGAAAATATGTACTGGGAAAATTGATAGAAAATAAAATATGTATGATTATTAATATTTTCTTCAAGTAATGCAGATCAGTCTAATTAAATTCTGTGTCGAAGGATTTAGTGGAAAAATATTTTTCTGGTACTTTTAAAAGAAATACAGGAGGAAATAAAAATAGTAGTGTAAGGTATTCAAGACTATGATCTACATTATCCCTAAATTTATATTCCCAATGAAATCAAAACAGTAATTGTAATGTTTTAAATAACCACTTTTCTGTTTCTAAGTATTTACCTTTGATTTTTTTTTATTGTTTGAGGTCTATGTTAATTTTTTTATAATGTCTTATGAACAGAATGAAGAATGGACTTGAAATAATAGAATAACATGGGGAGGATAAAGAGTGAAAAGTGCCATAAACCATAGTTTAGATTTTTTTAATGCAAAAACGAGATATTTAGTTTTTTATTATTTACTTATTTTTGTTATTTAACAAATTATTATTATTATCATTGTTAAAACAAATGTGTCTTCCTAAAGGGGTTATCAAAGAACTACAAAGATTAACTCAAGTCAGATTTTGAAATATCTGTAATGATTTTAAACAGAGATAATGCGCAAATAAGAGAGTATTAAAAATTAACAAGATAGGAAATAATGTAAAGAAACTAGGAGGAAAAAGAAGAATTTGTAGAATATTTTGTTTATGTATGAGGTAACAAAGACCATCAAAGGCTATTGGAAATGTTAAGAAAAAAGGGACATGATAGAGAAAACTTAGCTCTACTAATCCTATATAATAAAATCCCAACGACCATAATGGCAGAATGACCATAAAGGCCACTCGACCAGTCACTATGAGGTACACTGACCACCTCTTGGTCCCTTTTCCCAGCCGGCAGGCTCCCATTGCCCAATAGTGAACAGGGACCCAGGGGTGGCTGGCAGGGGATGTGGGCGGTGCCAGGCCAAGACCCCCACCCTGCTGGTTGACCCACACACAGAGTGCGACCCGCAGCAGGGGTGGGACTGGCAAGTGGGCGAAAAAGCTGTCCTCTTGGTCTCTCCCCCTGGCTGTCAGGCTCTGATCGCCGGATGGCAAACAGAGAACTAGGGTGGGTGGCAGGGAATGCAGGTGGTGCCAGGCCAAAGCCCCTGCCCCACTGGTTGCCCCACACACAGAGGGTGACCCACAGTGGGGGCGGGGCCACGAGTGAGTGGGACTCACTGACCTCTCGGTCCCTCCCCACCAACCTCTGGCTCCCATTGCCCGATGGCAAACTGGGAACCCGGGTGGGTAGCAGTGGGGGGCAAATCTGGCTGCCAGCAGCCAGGGCAGATGGCCATGATCACAGGCTAAGCCTTAGGGACTGTACCTGTGCACAATTTTGTGCACCAGGCCTCTAGTAAACATAGAAAGCAAGACCAAAGTAGAAATATAATTTGATTAAAATATTCTGATTTATGACAAAGAAATTACAATACTTAAAATATAAATAAGATGAAATAATTTGTAAAATCTGGAAAATATAATAGTCTGCAAAAAAGTGAATTGAATTTATTCATACAATAAAATGGCCTATTACCTTCAAATCTAATCAAACATGAATATCATGAGGTGTTGAATTATTTTGGGAAGTGTAAGTAAATTAAGAACAAGCCAAATAATATAAATTTGTTTCTTCCTTGCATATTATTATTTTGTGTATCTGTAATGTATAAGAAAACAATGATTACAAAATTAAGCAATTAATGACACTATCATTTTCTAAGTTTAACTTGAGTAGCAGCAGAATCAATAAATTTGGAATAAGTAAAAAATAGCATAGCTGTTTAATATTCTTTGAATTGCTTGTGTTAATTATTTAGTATTTAACGTGCATATTCACAAGTTATTGTTATATGGCTCTTTATTCAACATGCACCCAGGATATTATTTTCATAGAGTAAATATTTTATTATTTTGCTACGATCCTTTTTTCCACAATGGTATTGATGCATACCACTAAGAATCCAATAAGCCCATGTTTGTATTAATAATTTTACCTGTTAAACACAACTGTCAGGATCATTGTTTATACAGAGATACAATTAGTTTATATTTACATGCTGATAAGTACTGAAAATTATTTATATTTTGAAACTATTCTTTTTTTTTTTTTTTTTTTTTTTATGTTGCAAGGCAGTTTATTTTTTTTTTTATTTTATTTTATTTTTCTGTGTGGTGTATTATGATAATATTGGTTTCATAAAATGATTTCAGAAGTGTTTCTTCCACTTCTATTTTTGGGGGGAAGAGATTTAGAAGAATTAGTGTTGATTCTTTAAATGTTTGTGGAATTTATTAGTGAAACATCTGGGATTAGAATTTTTTTGATTACTAATTTAGTCTTTTTTATTTTTATTTTATTTTATTGTTTAAAGTATTACAAATAGTAATACATGTCTGCTTTTTTCCTCATTGACCTTCCCTTAGCCTCCCCTACCCCCAGCACATGCCCTCATCCCACTCCCCACCCCGCAACACAGTGTCTTGCATCCATTGGTTATGCTTATATGGATGCATACAAATCCTTTGGTCGATCTCTTACCTCCCTCACCCAACCCTACCCAGCTTTCCTGCTGTAATTTGACAGTCTGTTCAATACTTCTCTGCCTCTGTATCTATTTTTGTTTATCAGTTTATAAGGTTTTTTATTATCCATTACTGAGTGAGATCATGTGGTGTTTTTCTTTCACTGCCTGGCTTATTTCACTTAGCATAATGCTTTCCAGTTCCATCCATGCTGTTGCAAGTGGTGAGAATTTCTTCTTTTTTATAGCAGTGTAGTATTCCATTGTGTAGATGTACCACAGTTTTCTAATCCATGAAAAAATAACAACGATAGAAACTTAAATGGTTAACACAAATGTAGATAGATAATTGAGGTTATCTTCAGTAAATATACAAAAATGATACTTAAAGTAATTCTATAAAATTAGCATTTTTAAATTGATATGAGTTAGTGAAATGCTTTAAAGGAAATTTTAGTGTACTCAATTTTTGATAGGTATGTATTTATTGCCATTTTATTATTTATATATTTTATATTTTTTTCTACTTCAAAAAGACCCTTTAACATTTCATAAAGAACTAGAATTGCAGTGCTTTTATTCAAGTAACCCTTAGCTTACCTCATAATGGCTCCAAAGCACAAGATTAGTGATTATGTAATCAAAAAACTTACAGCAAACAAAAGCCCTTCACAGGGGAGTTTTACCAAACATTCAAAGAAGAATTAAAACCTATACTTCTCAGAATATTACAGAAAGTTAAGAGGAGGGGAAGACTCCCAAGCTCATTTTATGAGGTCACCATTATTGCAAAGCCAGATAAAGACACTTAAAAGAAAGAAAATACAGGCAATATCCTTAAAGAACATTTATACTAAAAATCTCAATAAAATATTAGCAAACCAAATTCAGCAACACATTAAAAAGATCATACAGCATGATCAAGTGGGATTTATTCCAGGGATGCAAGGATAGTACAGTATCTGCAAATCAATTAACACGATACACCACATAAACAAACTAAGAGACAAAAATCACATAATCATATAAATTGATGCAGAAAAGCATTTGACAAAATCCAATATCCTTTCTTGATAAAAACTGTCAGCAAAGTAAGAATAGAGGGATCATACCTCAACATAATAAAAGCTTATATGACCAACCTACAGCCAACATCATACTCAAATGGCAAAAAATAAAACCATTTTCCCTAAGAACAGGAACAAGATAGGGATGCCCACTTTCACCACTTCTGTTCAACACAGAATTGCAAGTGCTAGCCATAGCTATCAGACAACAAGAAGAAATAAAAAGCATCCAAATTGGAAAAGAAGTAAAACTGTCATTATTCACAGATGACATGATATTGTACATAGAAAACCCTAAAAACTACATCATAAAACCACTAGACTTAGTAAATGAATTTTGCTATGTAGCAGGATACAAAATTAACACCCAGAAATCTATGGTTATTTTATACACCAACTAGAGGACTGGTGCATGGATTCATGCATCTGTGGGGTCCTTTGGCCTGGCCTGCACCCTCTCACAATTCAGGACCCCCTCGGGGGATGTCGGAGAGCCAGTTTCAGCCCAATCCCCTCAGGCCAGGCTGAGGGACCCCACTGGTGCATGGTTTTGACTTGATCTCCACAGGCCAGGCCAAGGGACCCCACTGGCCAATTCTGCGAGCAATCAGGCTCCCTCTTCTATTGGTCGGAGCATCTGCCCCCTAGTGGTCATTACACGTCAAGGTTGGACAGTCACTTAGGCTTGTATATATATATATATAGATAATGAACTCACCAAAAGAGGAACTAAAAAAAACAATCTCATTTACCATTGGACCAAAAAAATTAAGATATCTAGGAATAAACTTAAATAAGGAGGTAAAAGACCTGTACTCAGCCCTGGCCAGTTTGGCTCAGTGGATAGAGCGTTGGCCTGTGGACTGAAAGGTCCCAGGTTAGATTCTGGTCAAGGGCATGTACCTTGGTTGTGGGTACATCCCCAGTAGGGGGTGTGCAGGAGGCAGCTGATCGATGTTTCTCTCTCATCAATGTTTCTAACTCTCCCTCTCCCTTTCTCTCTGTAAAAATTCAATAAAATATATTTTTAAAAAAAACTGTACTCAAAAAACTACAGGACTCTGAAAAAAAAGATAGAGGAAGACATAAACAGATGGAAGAACATACTGTGTTCATGGATTGGTAAAATCAACATCATTAAAATGTCCATATTATCCAAAGCAATCTCTAGATTTAATGCAATCCCCATTAGAATACCAAGGGCAAATTTGACAGACCTAGAACAAACTCTCCAAAAATTTATATGGAATTTAAAAAGACCCCAAATAGCTGCAGCGATCCTGAGAAAGAAGAACAAAGTTGGGAGAATCACAATAACAGATATCAAGCTATATTACAAAGCCACTGTTCTCAAAACTGCCTGGTACTGGCACAAGAGCAGACATATAGACCAGCGGAATAGAATGGAAAACCCAGAAATCAACCCAAGCCATTATGTTCAATTAATATTTGACAAAGGAGGCAAGAGCATACAATGGAGTCAAGACAGTCTCTTCAATAAATGGTGTTGGGAAAATTGTACTAATTCATGAAAAAAAAAATGAAACTAGATCACCAACTTACACCATTCACAAAAATAAACTCAAAATGAATAAAGGACTTAAACACAAGGTGGGAAACCATAAAAATCTTAGAAGAATACATAGGCAGCAAAATATCAGACATATGCCACAGAAATATCTTTACTGATACAGCTCCTAGGACAATGGAAAATAAGAAGAAAATAAACAAATGGGACTACATCAAAATAAAAAAAAATTCTGCACAGCAAAAGAAACCATCAACAACATGAAAAGGGAGCCCACTGCATGGGAGGACATATTTGACAATGTAATATTCAAAAAGGTTTTAATCTCCAAAATTTACAGGGAACTTATACAAAGGAACAAAAGGAAGATAAAGGATCCAATAAAAAAAAATGGGCAAAGGACCTAAATAGACTCTTTTTGAAAGAGGGCATACAGAGGGCAAAAGACATATAAAAACATGCTCTAAGTCACTATTCATCTGAGAGATGCAAATCAAAATGACAATGAGGTACCATCTCACACCTGTCAGAATGGCTATCATCAACAAATCAGCAAAGGACAAGTGCTGGCGAGGATGCGGAGAAAAAGGAACCCTCATGCACTGCTGGTGGGAATGCAGACTGGTGCAGCCACTGTGGAAAACAGTATGGAGTTTCCTCAAAAAACTAAAAATGGAACTCCCTTTTAATCCAGTAATCCCACTTCTAGGGATATATTTCAAGAAATCAGAAACACCAATCAGAAAAAAAGATATTTACCCCTATGTTCATAGCAGCACAATTTACAATAGATAAGATTTGGAAACAGCTTAAGTGCCCATCATCAGATGAGTGGTTTTAAAAACGGTGGTACATCTACACAATGGAATACTATGCTGCTGTAAAAAGAAGGAACTCTTACCATTTGCTACAGCATGGATGGACCAGGAGAACATCATGCTAAGCAAAATAAGCCAGTTAGAGAAAGAAAATTATCACATGATCTCACTCATTTGTGGATATAATGAAAAACATAAACTGATGAACAAAAAAGAGATATAGAAGCATCAATCAGACCATCAAGCCTCAGAGGGAAGGCAGGGTAGGGGTGGGGGGTAAGAGGTCAACCAAAGGACTTGGACACAGACAGTAGGGGTTGAGGGTATGTGTTGGGAGTGGGGACCACTTGGGAGAAGTCAATGGGGGAAAAGGAGACATATGTAACATTTTAAACAATAAAGAATTAAAATAAATAAATAAAGTAGTGATTCTGGCAATTTAGATATGTCAAAGAGAAGCCATAAAGTGTGTCCTTTGAGTGAAAAGCTATGCATATAGAGGAGGAAAGAAAAACACAACAATGGATATGTGCTGGTACTATCTGTGCTTTCAGGTATCAGCTGGGGGTCTTGAACCTTATCCCCCACTGATAGAAAGGACTATTTTATTATTATCTTATTTAACAGGGAATTTTGGTGGCTCAAGATGAGACTTAGGCATTGCCCTATTGAGCCAATCCCTCCTACCATTACTTTTTTTATCTTTATGTGTTGAAATCCATTGACATTAAACAGATTGATGATGATGATGATATTAATGATAATCTTTCATTTTAGTCAGATACTGAGTGAGATTGTGAAGGCCCAAAAAATGGAGGTGATGAGAGAGTACTGATAGTCCACCTGAATTGTGTCCTTAGTGATTTGGAAAAAAAGGTCAGAAGATAAGAAACAAAATGAACAGAGAAATCTCAACTAGAGTTGGATCCAAAGAGAAAATGAGTTAGATGGGGTGGAAGAGATGCCTTATCCACAAAGCCCAAAGCTATCCTTGAACACAGAGAACCAGTAATACTGAGGACAACTGAATAGCAGAGGTCTTACCAAAATCATTCAATCTTAGAAGCCATTCATAGAAGTGGCTTTTTCTAGAAAAAATATTGGAGAACTAATATTAAAAAACGAGGAGCACAGTCAAAAGGGGAAAACACTGAAAATTACCCTTTGGTGGCAATTTTTGTAACTACAGCCTAAATACCTTTTGAATTTTGTGAAGTGCAGATTGTCTTTCAAGTCAATAAGAAATCTGTATCAAGTTAATCAGTAGCAAAGGCCACATGCCTAGGTTGCAGGCTCGATCCCCACTGCGGGGCATGCAGGAGGCAGCTGATCAATGATTCTCATCATTGATGTTTCTATCTCTCTCCCTTCTTCTCTGAAATCAATAAAGGTATATTAAAAATATATATTACTCCAGTTATG
Organism: Myotis brandtii; assembly: GCF_000412655.1. Taxonomy (NCBI): domain Eukaryota; kingdom Metazoa; phylum Chordata; class Mammalia; order Chiroptera; family Vespertilionidae; genus Myotis; species Myotis brandtii. The sequence continues at coordinate 918,768 of NW_005370134.1, forward strand.
CTTGGCAGTTCACAGTTAGTAGGAATGTAAATTATTTCAACATTTCCTAGAGGGAAATTTGAAGAAAAAAAAAGCCTTTCAAATATCTCAAGAAGACACATAGTAAATAACTAAGTAATGTAAATCCTGGAAATATATAGCAATGATATAATCATCAGTAGAAACAAAAGTATATAGACAAGCATGTTCATTAAAATATGGTTTAAGATTTTATTTTAGAAATATGACAAATATCCAAAATTAATATATTTAAAATATAATTTTTATTATTCACATGTATGAAATGTTCTGTGAGGCAGGAAAGTTAGCATAGGGAAGAATGGCCCCAGACTCTACTCCTCCCCTCCCTTTCTAAGTTAGAAAACTGTGGACCAAACTGGTGGCTAGATAACTGCTCCCTGATATCCACCTCCCAATTTTCTGGGAGTATGTAATAGTTCAGATGAATAAAAACTTTCCTCAGCCTGAGATGGCAGCCATGTTGAACTACTAGTCTCAGTTTTGAAGCCACTCAGCCATTCAGATCACCTTTACACCATCTGGAAAGGAGGGACTGAGATGAGCGGCATAGACAACCACTCCCGCAGCTGACCTCCAGCATCAGAGACCAGGAACCACCCTCATTTCCCTCCCCTGCCCATCCTATACTAATAAAAGACAAAGATGCAAATTGACCGCACTTTCGCTATGCCTTAAGCCACGCCCACCAGCCAATCAGAGCGACTACATGCAAATTAACCCAACCAAGATGGCGGCCAGCAGCCATGGAGCTGAAGCAAGCAGGAGGCTTGGTTGCCCCAATAATGAAGGAAGCCAAGCTTCCCGCCTGCCACGGCCGGGCTCTGAGATCCACTCAAAGCAACAAAGTTTCAATTATAGAAGGTAAATAAACCCCAGATACCTGCTTTCAGCCAGCCGTGGCCACTGAGCTGGAGCAAGCAGGAGTGGGTTGCCCCTGGCGATGGAGGAAGCCAAGCTTTCTGCAGGCCTCCACTAAAGGCAACAAAGTTTCAATTATAGAAGATAAATAAATCCCAGAATAAAAAAAAAAAGAAAGAAACAAAGGAGAGGCTGAGAGCTTACGTCGCCAGGGTGCTTGGTCAGCCTGAAAATGGCCCTCAGCCCCTCACCCAGACTGGCCAGGCACCCCAGTGGGGACCCCCCATCCTAAAGGGGGTGTGGCCAGCCTGAAAACAGCCATCAGCCCCTCACCCAGGCTGGCCAAACCTCCATGGGGTGAGGGTCCCCACTGGGATGGACACCCTCTGAGGGGTCCCACACTGCAAGAGGGCATAGTCCGGGCTGAGGGAACCCCCGAGTGCACAAATTTTTGTGCACCGGGCCTCTACTAACTGATTAAAACCTCCTCACCACACCCAATCGGTGGGACTCACTGTCTGAGTTCACCTTTCTTCAATGCATACTATCACTTTAATAAATCTGCTGCGCTTCGCTAAACCTCTCTGTCTCAATCTTGAATTCTTTCCTGCTCAGTGACAAGAATATGGATTGAGGCCTCCCTTGGCCTCCCTGTGAGCTGCCCAGCATCATAAGCATTAAAATGAAGTCTTCTATTTCATAATTTTGAATGATTTCCCTCACACTAAGTATAGAAAAATAAATTCTAATATTTTAGTATGTTGTTTGATATTATTTATTTTACATTTAAATAAAAATTAAAATTAAAATTTTCAGGGCTCTAATCCAGGGTATATTGTTTGTTCTTGGGTAAGAAAATTGTCAATTTAAAGACATATTTTGTCCATTCACTCTACTTCTGATTTCAATTCAATTTTGGTTTATTTATTTCTTTCTCTCTATTCCCCACATTATCTCAATTATTTCTGTATGAAAAATAATGTATCAAGTATATTGTTTTCTCATTACTTCTGACTCAGTGGTTAACAATCTAAATACTTACTCCTAAATAATCACACCATTAATAAATAGTGTAGTTACTTATTTGATTGAGAATCTAGGTAATCACAGTAATGATTGACCTCCCTGTCTTTGATTATAAAAACACAATCAAGATTGCTTTCTTACTTTCTGTTCCTCAATTATGTGCATCACTGATTTCTTTCTGTTGACAACATTGTCCTACTATTGTATTTCTTATTTCCCAGGAGACAAACCAATGTATAAAAAATTCTTAGTCTATAGCACAAAAACTGAGACAAGACTTGTAGATAGTACATGGTATTTTGTTATGGCTGAGGAATCATAAACAGTTGAGACCAACTGTTACTTTGGGATTTCTTATTTTCTTAAAAATAAGAAATCCCAAGTAAACATTTTATTATTATTAAAGAAAGAACTATATAAATCTGCTTGGATGTCTGACTCCCAATTGTCTGCTAGTCTACTTATTCTATAAACTATGTTAAAACTTAGTATAGGCTTATACAATATTTTATTTAAATCATATTAGTGGCCTCCTAATATCCATCTTGTCTCTAGTGTTTTATCCTTCTGTTCACAGCCAATTAATTCTGCATAGTGTTCACAAATTAATCTAAAATTAATAAATAAAACAAACAAAAGGTATTCTCTCTCTTTACTGCTTAAACTAAAACACCACCATCACCATCAAACAACAAATAAACAAAGACAAAAATAGTCCCAGCTGTTTGGTTTGGTTTTCAAATACCTATAAATTCTCAATTACTTCACAGTCACTTCCCAGCACAATTTCATCATTCTTCAAAAAGCAATATATTGCTTTTCTCCTGTCTTTTAAATTTTCATTGTACACACTGAAACTTCATGTTCATTCAAGGACAAACTCAAATTTCAATAGCTTTTGAGTGCCTGTCTTTATTAAGTGATATGGCCTTTTAATTGCTATTTTCTCCTCCTTCCTAAAGGACTTAGATTACACATCAAATCTTCTGAGACATCTAACTTATAAGCTGATAATAAACATGAATGTCTTCTTTCTGAGCTCAGAGATACCTGAATTTAGAGGTTATGTGGTATAATTTTGTGCTTATAGATAATGCCTGTCATGCACATGTATTGATTTATAAAGCCTTGTTGACTGCTAGCTACTGCATATTATAGGGGTTGGGCTAGGCCAGTGATGGTGAACCTTTTGAGCTCAGCGTGTCAGCATTTTGAAAAACCCTAACTTAACTCTGGTGCCATGTCACATATAGAAATATTTTGATATTTGCAACCATAGTAAGACAAAGACTTATATTTTTGATATTTATTTTATATATTTAAATGCCATTTAACAAAGAAAAATCAACCAAAAAAATGAGTTTGCGTGTCACCTCTGACACACGTGTCATAGGTTTGCCATCACTGGGCTAGGCTTTGGGATAAAAATAAGAGAGAATTCTCCCTTGCAAGAAGTGTTAGAGACAAACATAAACAAAACAATTATAAAAATTTGAAAATAATGCACTGACACACTGGTGATGTGAATATACTTTTGTTTGACTAGCCTGAAGGGAAATTTATTAAATTGTATCAGTAGCCTTGAAAATATATATAACATGATTCATCAATTTTACTTATATTTCAGAGAAAATAAAAGTTGATTGCAAATAAAGTATTCTTAACATAATTTATATTGAAGAATACTTCCAGGTAGTAAGCTGGGGCAATAGTTTACATCATTTGTGTCCTGCTTCCAAGGAGTAGACTTTTCTTGTTTAAAGTCTAATGTATTGAATATCTTTAATACAGTTTGATCTCTCTGTTATAGTTGTTTTAAGTAATAGGGTAAATATAGTCACTCTTTCTATATCTTGGTCAGAAATTTGAGTCTATTCTTTTTGTTTTTCCTCTGTATGTAATAATTCTTTTTATTCTTGATAAAAAGAAGAGTTTGTTTTTTTCTTTTCATTGGTTTTCAGAAGTCTTACTGTCATGTGCCTTGATGTTTTGTTGTTGTTGTTTTAATGTAATTACCTGACTTGGGATTCTTTGAGCCTCTTTGATCTAAAATTCATTTTTTTATTAATTTGGGGAAATTTTGGCTATTATCTTTTATATATTTCTTCTACCTCATTTTCCTTCTGAAACAAAAATTACATATATAAGATATTTGATATTGTCCACTTAGTTTCTCTTATCTTTTGTTTGTTTTCTTTTTGATTTTCTCATTATAGTTCAGTCTGTATAATTTCTATTGACCTATCTCCAAGTTAACTCATTCTTTGCTCTGCTTCATCCAGTTTGTTGATAACTCTTCTAAAAGAATTTCTGATATCCTGTTTTCAATTTTCAGCATTTTAATTTGATAATTTATTAGTGTTTTTTTTACTCTGATACAATTTATTTTTGTCTATCTGTATTTTCCCATTTTTTCACTATTTCCTTGAATATTATTTATAGTTATTTTGAAGACCATGTTTGATAGTTCCAATATCTGGTCTAACATGTTCCTGGTTATATTGACCATTTACATCTTCATAATGTGTAGCTTCTTATTGCTTATAATGTGTGTTTCACAGTAGTTTAAAGATGTGTGCAAAATAAGTATAAACACTGAGTTAAATTTCAGGTATGCTTTCACATGGGTGCACTTTTTTTTTTCAGTCCTCCGAGGGTTTAAATCAATCTGGACTGTAATCGATGTTGGTTTGAGTTTTATTGTTGCTATAACTACCTTACATATGCCACAGGCTTCAAATCCCTTCCGTGGTTGACAACCACTAACTGCTTTTTAATGTGAAGCCTTAAGTGCCAGATGGCTTTTCCTTAGTATTCCTGCTCTACATTAAATGTTCAGCAGGTCTTGCACCTCCACTGCTCCAAGGATGAAATTGCTCTCCAAGCACTTGCTCCTCCGTGGGTCAAAGCAGGGTTGGTCAGGTCAGTAGTGCTCATCCCCCAACAGCAGTCAGATTTTGCTTCATAGCAAAGGCTCCCGGTGCTGGCAGATTGCGTCCCTATTACCAGCTGGTCACTAATCTGTACTTCCGCAGCGGCTGGAGCACAAATAGGCACTGCCTAGTACTTCTGTTCCACTTTCAGAACTCAGCGGCCTCCGTGCCTGCACCACGGGGACTCTCAGGCCACCTTTCCTGCTCATGGCACTTATTGGAGAGCCACTGAAAAGGGCTATTGACTGGCTGAGGACCCCTTTAGGTTACAGGTCTTCCCCAGTTCAAAACTCTCATGCCAGTTCACATATGGCCTTTAAGAACTCACTGAATTTTCAGAAGTTTTCTTCCTATGCCACCTCTCATGATCTGGCAAAATTAAGACAGTTCATGTGTCCCCTCTGTCCTCAGAGTAGCTCATTAGCCATTGGAATTCAGTTCACCCGTTGTCCTGCAATCTCAGTGTCTCTCATGGGTTCAAAACATGATTTTGTAGATTGTAAAGATTCCTCTTATTGTTGGGGTGAGAAGGACCTTGTCTTGCAGCTCCGCACATTCGAAGCTACCATAGAATTCACACATATGTAGAAACGATTGGCTGGAGCTTGCACATTGTAAATTTTGCATTCTTGTGCTCTAGGTTTTGTTGTGTCCTTTAGAGTAGAGGAGGTTTTATCAGTCAGGCTGTTATGATATTTGTTGTTTATCTGGATCCTTTGAGACTCATTTTAAGTTGCTAGTGTGAGTTAAGAATGGGCTTTACTCCAGGAATAATTCAATTTTACTAAGGCATGGGTCTTATCATGCGTCTACTAAATGGACCGGTTTCAGTGAGGATTGTCCACTCTGACTAGTCAGCACTAGAATGAGTTCCAACCCAGTATGAGCTCTGAGGATTGTTGAGCTTCCTTCTTAAAGCCTTTCTTTGCTTGTCCTAATGGGATATTATCCTCCCACGTGCAGCTTGTTATTGCACAATAGTTCCAAGGAAACCCACCCACATTTTAGAAATGCTTTTTCTCTATATTTTCCTCCTCTATGGTCTTCCATCTAGCAAACTATAGGTGTATCTGCTTTCTCAACCTCTGGTTGTCTCCTCAATTCAACAAGGCTGTTATTATTATCTCCTGTACTGTTACTTAGAAACTACTTTCTGGCAGAAAGCCAAGAAAATTGTAGGACTCATTAGGGATCATAAGTGAATCCATTTTGCTGAGGGATTAAAGTCATATGTTGCCTATTGTTTGAAAACAGAAATAAGTTGGATTTTTTTTAACTGTATTTTTTCAGTGTTCTATCTGCTCATAGAGGGAAGTGTGGTGCTAATAACTACATCAAATCTACAAGTAGAAGGCTTTTAAATGTCTTGCATAAGAATTTGCCCCCTCTGTTGGAATTGTTTCAAGATAATGTGTAAATATTTTGAAAGCATTTGTTTGACTTTGCAGGTCTGCCTGCATTTCACAATTAGTCTCATGCATTTTAGGGAAGTTATTACTACCAATGCTATGATTTAACAGGAATCTCAAATTGTGATAGAATATGAATCAGTAAATAAATGCCACATTATGTAGACTTTTGTTTTGGAGATATTAAATATGTTTACTTAACTTTTAGCTTTATAAATGATGCCACTTAATTTTCTAAAGGTTATACAACTCTTTATTATCTATCATTTTTAATGCTTTTTGTATAACAATGCAACATTTTTGTGGGTTTGTCTTTCAGTATTGGCCCACACAGACAAATATATTTTTTCCACTGTATAAGGCTTATATCATCATCATTTTGCATGAAAATGTAATGGCAGGAAGCCACTCATCATTTAACAAGTAAAGCTTGGTTCATGAAGGTAGTGCACTTACCATATTAAAATGTTCCTTTAAGGCATTACTTAATCAAACAAATTGAACATCTGGAGAGACAAATCTCTGACACTTTAATTTAATTGTTACAGAAAATACTATATTAACTGCTGATCCATTGAGAAATTTAAAACAAGAGAAAATATTGCCTCTGCATAAAAGCACTGGCAACTTCCTATTGGGTTTGGAAAAGCAGTATACTAGTACACACCCATCAAACAAGCATTAATTTATTGGATCATTAGGTAAAAGGCTGTATTATTGAAGAGAGTGCTATGTTATTCATTTCATTTTGAAACAAGCCATAGTATAGTTAATTAAAGGGAAAATATTAGGTCATTGATATCTAGTAAAAAAAAGTGCTATATTTTATAATATGGCTATTCAAGTAAACTATATTATGAAATCAATGCATTGTTTGGTGAATTAAGGTAGTATGCCATGACACTATGGATAAGATAAAGCTTGAAATGGAATCCTATATAATAAAGAGCTAATATGCAAATGGTCAGCACGCCCTTGCACCCTCGCACCCTCGAGCCGGGGCCAGGGGAGCTGAGGCTGCACCGGGGGCCTGAGGCCTTGCCCCCTGCCCAGTGGGGCTTGATGGGGGACCTGAGGCTGTGCCCCCCACCTGGCACTGGGCCAGAGGACCTGAGGCTGCACCCCCTGCCCTGCGGGGATTGACGGGGGTGGGGCAGGCCGGGTCTGGGTCTTGCATGATTTGGAGGTACACGCAGGTGGGCAGGAACTTGACTCTGGGTCCTGCAGCACGCCCCAGACTCTGACAGGAGGGAGATTTTCATATACATTTTATTAATTTTCTTTTATCTCTGACACTTCTATTATAGAGTAAGGGCAAATAGCAATATTAAAATATTTCTCTAATTAATTCCCTTTTAATGTGCACAAATTTTGTCCACCGGGCCACTAGTTTTTACTATAAAGGCAAGTTTGTTTAAAGGTTTATTAGTGCCAATATAGATGTAGCTATGATGTTTATTTTATTCATATGGATATGTTTCACAAACTTTATTTGCTTTATATCCATAACTAAAGACAATGACTATAATTAATGTGTTATAAATGCTTAGAGGTTATTTAACAACTCTTTATCTAATAACCTCTAAAATTTAGAACAGAATAGAACTCTACACTCCTGATGTGAATTTCCTCCAATTAGGTTTTAATACATAATACACTTTTTTTAGAAATGCTATTCTTAAATATAATAATACATGAATTTCTAACCAATTGTTTCCCAGACCAAATTATAATGTGGATATGTCAATTATTTAAAATTTGTATTATTGACTTGGTGACTTAGAAAGGAACAAAAGAGAAAAGGGATTGAAAAATGGCAGTGAAATTTTATGATTAAGAACTTTGACAATTATCTTCAGTTGGATAGATACCGGTAAAACTCTTAGCTTATATGTTATGCTCAGGTCATCCAACATGAATATCTGCATTATCCATCACTAGCAATGGGCAAGTTTGTATGACTAATGCACTGGGACATAGGTAACAATTTACCCTTTGACAAAATTACCACTGATTATTACAATCTAGTATTTCCACCAAAAATAATTGATTATAATTATTCTATCTAAAAATAAGCACAAGGATAAAAATCAGACTGGTCAAAGAATCCCTAAGTGCCAGCATTCTTCCAAGACCACAAATTTTATTATTTGAATCTAGTTTCAGAGCTTCATATCCAAGGAAGACTTTTGAATAAAGATATTCAACAAATATTAGATATAGCCAATATTTTCAATGTGGACTGAAAAAATCATTAGGATCTCTTTCTTCTTGCATGTATTTTGTCAGCATCTTAGTTATAGATGAATTGATAGTGTCAGTAATTGAAGCTGTGGTTACTTAATGTCCCCAAAGTTTTGTTAAATTAACACTTCACAATTAATTAAAAATTCTAATCTACTAAGCTATACATGCAATGCACTATTTATTATTTGTAACAAGCCTATTGAAAATGTATTAGTATCATTATTATCTATATATATAAAAGCCTAAGCGACCGAATGACTGGAACGACCAGAACAACTGGAACGACCAGAACAACCGGAACGACTGGTCGCTATGATGCGCACTAACCACCAGGGGGCAGACGCTCAACGCAGGAGCTGTCCCCTGGTGGTCAGTGAGTTCCCACAGCTAACCTCCCTCAGCTGGCCAACCTCCTGTGGTCCCTCCCCCCGGCCGGCAGGCCCTGATCACCCAATCAGGGCCGGGCACCGGGCTGAGATGGGGAACTGGGGATGGGTAGCTGCGGACGCAGCCCCTTTCCCAGGGGGGCTAAGGGCTGGCTCCCTCCTTGGGGCAAGTGGCCAACCTCATGTGCACTGTCCCTCTTCCCAGCGGGCAGGCCCTGATTGACCCATGGCCTGCCTGCCACGGTGGTGGTATGGCAGCGAGGGAAGGAGGGGGGAGGCAGGGAACCGCATGGTGGTGGTTTCTTTCATGCCTGGCCCAACGACCCTTGCCTCTTCTCCATCCCAGCCTTGATTGGCCTGACCCTGATCAGCCCTGATTGCCGGCCAGGTCTAGGGACCCCATCCATGCATGAATTTCATACACCAGGCCTCTAGTAATTAATATCATCATTACTATTTTAAAGATGATGAGATAGGAGCATATCGAAGTAGAACTTGAGGAAAATTGCACAGATAGTGACAAATCAAAGTCTGTCTGGCAGTAAAGACTTGCACTTAATCCTCATTATATATTGCCTTTGATTTTTTTTCAATGTAAACATTTTACTGAAATCACTGTTATAAAATGCTAACTGGCACAGAGTAGACACTCAGTTCTAAAAAAAATATCCATTGCTTTGCACTGTTATTGTAGTTATTGAATTAATATGCGTTAAAAAAAATTTTGCTCTTAAGTAGGTATATAATGACATGGACAAAAAGTACCAAATCAGGGTCTACCATGGTATTTGGTTAGCTCAATTATTATCAGAAATCAAGACTTGCTTTTAAAAAAAATGTTGATTATCCACCAATATAATTTGAGATAAAGTGTAAAAATAAGAAATAATTGATTCTTGCTCAAGTAGTAACTGTCTTATGGCATGCAAGGTATATTATAGATCCTTTTATAGCTATGTGTGTTACCTACCCTTGAAATATTATCTTTGAGTAACCTCATTTGAATTTGAGATTATGCATCCTTTCCTTGAATATATTGGTAATGAGTTAAAAAATAATAGTCCACTTGATTGATGAATCTTGTTGTATTTTATTATGACCTTATTGTGAAATTATAGTTTATGGATTGGAGCATATTACTGTGGCTATTTTAATGTCCTTTCTAAGAATACTCCTTTTGACCTTTTCTCTCTGAAAAATATGCACAGAATTTTATGCTTTAATTTTGTCTCCCTGTTCATATTTTATTCTCTTTAAACTCCTTACTTACATAAATCATTCTTCTTTTATTGGGTATTAATAATTTCGTATAAGACAGAAACAATTTGATGGACAATTCAATCTTATATTTTCACAAGGTTAAAAAAAGATGTGTCTTAGAAATTTGTCTGAACTAATTTAAATTATTTCATTTCAAATGTAACCCAATCAAGGTTCTTCTATGTCACTAAGTATCAAAATTCCAAAGTCTGTTTTTCAGCAAATATAAATATTAATTTCTGTTGTTAGTTTCTCCCAGCCAAACGTAAATCTATTACCCTTGATATCTCACCTATTCATGCCTTGTAAATTGGCATACTTTAATGAAAAATATATAGATTCTATGCACACAGTGATAAATATAATGTATTTAAAAAACTATAAAAGTAAAAAGGGGAACATGATAAACTATAAGTACAAAGTTTGAAACCAAAAAGTAGCAGACTCAAAGCCAAAATTACTTATTAATAGTTTTATGATATTGGATAGCTATTGATATTTTTAAAGCCCTTTTTCTTCATATAAACTAGAAAAAGTTATTGTACCTAGGTATTAATAGGCAAGATACAAGTATCATAAATGACATTTTGGGGAAAATATCCAATGTAAATTATTTTGTTTGCAGTTGACATTGATAGAACAATCTATGGTATGTTATAATTTCTACTCTTTCATTTGTCTTTGTTGGTAAAAAAAGGATTTCAGAGACTGACAGGGTCAAGCTCATAGCAAATTTAGTTTGACTCACTTTATCTCTGTCTTTTTTTCTTTTTATTATATATAT
>NW_005370134.1:929719-940825 GCF_000412655.1 Myotis brandtii
TATAACCAATGGACATAAGACACTGAGGGGTAGGGGTGGCCAGGGGACTGTCAAGGGCTGGGGGAAAAAAAGGACACACATGTAATACCCTTCGTAATACTTTAAGCAATAAAACAATATATATATATTTCTGAGAGGGAGAGGGAAAGGGAAATAGAAACATCAATGATGAGAAAGAATCATTGATCAGCTGCCTCCTGCATGCCCCCTACTGAAGATAGAGCTCACAACCTGGGCATGTGCCCTGACCTGGAATTGAACTATAACTTCCTAGTTCATAGGTCAATGCTCAACCATTGAGCCATACCAACCGGGCTTGAACAGGGTTTCACAAGGTGAAATGTTAAATGTACAGAGCACAGGTACTTCTTTCTTGTATTTAATTAAAAGTTTGTAATTTATTGTTTGCTTTTTCATGCTTGACAAGATCATAAAGTAGACACAACCTGAGAAAAGGGAAAATGGTCTCAGCAATAAAGTCATGGATAACTTCTTTTTGTCATTTGTATCTTTGAATGTCTTGACAATTTATTTTCTTTTTCAGAGAGAGAGGAAGGGAAAAGGAAAGAGAGAGAAAGAAAAGCATCCATGTGAGAGAGAAACATCTATCAGTAGCCTCCCATACACACCCTGATCACCCTAACCTGGGATCGAACCCACAAGCTTTGGGTGTATGGGACAATGACCCAACCAACTGAGCCATACCAACCAGGGATGAATGTCTTGACACTTTAATTAGAATTATGAATTACTAATTATCATTAAGATAGAGAAATAGATATTATCAGCCCATATATATATAATAAAATATTATGAAAGTACATTAAAAGTGTGTGTATTTTATTTGTCAGTACTTTAAATCACTGAACATAATGAGAAATTTAGCGATATTCATAAAAGTAACAAAACCTAAATGTTTTGCAATATTTTCTGAGATAATTATACTTATCACATACTAGCAGTTCTTTTAAAAGGTTTGGCCTAATATATATTACATAGTTTATTTTTAAATATCAGTATTGTTTAAGATATTTTTTATTATTATCCATTAGTAATGCCACTGTAGAAGACATTATTTTAAATAAAACATTAAAAGGTCATGTTTATAACATAATTAATATTTTTTCTAAAATAAAGATATCTACATATGTTTATATTATGATATAAACAATTATAAATTATAAATGTTTTTATTTTGTAATTCACAAAAATATAACTGTCAATTGAAAGCTTTTCAAATTTGGCAAATAAATCAAACCACAGAGTCAAGAAGCTCAGAAAACTCCACAAAAGATATCCCAGAAACATCCTAGTTAAAAAGATGAAAATTAAAGATAAAATAAAAAATTTGAAAACAGCTACAAAACAACAATACAGCACTTGACAGGGGAATGATTATGTGAATGAGTATGCATTTTTTCATCAGAATTCATTAAGGCCAAAAGGAAGTTAAAAAACACTTTAATATACTATAGTATATTATACTATAGTATAAAAATGAAAATAACTTTTACCTGGAATGCTACATTTAGGAAAAACATCCTCATGAATAAAATTTGAGGAGGCAGAAGGAAGCTGGCAATCAAGGACTGGAGTCGGGGGCGGGGTAGTGGGGCATTGCAGACACAGGCAGAATGTAGCTTGCTGACTGCACCACAGAGACAGACAAAAGGACTAGAACTGAACCCAACTAGGTGGGAGTTACTAAGACAACCCAGCTGGGTGGGGAAAGAAGGGCCCAGTGGGATAACTGAGCTTAAAAATGTATGGATGTTGCTAAAACAGGCAGCTTGCAAATAACCAATCACGAAGTAGTGAGGAGTATAACCAATCCTTGGGGATGTTGCTAAGGCAGGATTCTTTGAAAAGGACCCATCAGGAGCTAGCAAAGCATATATCCATCCGTATACAAAGAAACACTCTTTTCTCTCTGGTGCACCGGGTTCCTTCTGTCCTGTGGCAGGGGATACGCTCCCCTGCACCCATGTGACTTATGGCCACATGGGACTCCACACATGAACTAACTGACTTTAATTAGCTTGGATGCTGAACTATACCGGCTGCAACATGGAACGGAAGGTCTGGACACTGGCCTGCTTTGGGCTCTCCTGGAACCCCAGCTGCACCTTTTCCAGGGCTGGCTTAAGGGGCAGGGGACTGTGGAACCTGAGACAAAGAAGTTTCACCTGTAACCCACCTTGGGCCCCATTCCTGTGGCTCCCTACGGCAGAGAGTCCATCTATCTCTCAATAAATTTGCTTCCACTAACTGTTTTAGTCCACAAATTAATTCTTCGATTTTGTGAGACCAGGAACTCAGACCTGAACAGAAATTTTGGCATAAGATGAATGAAGAATTAGGCAGAAAAGTAAGAGAATTTCATGCCAGCTGACCTATTCTATAGGAATTACTAAAAAGGTTTATTCAGAAAGAAGGAAAATGAAACCAGAAGGTAACTGAAAACATAAAAACTGAGGAAAGGCCAAAGAAATGGTATATATCTGGCCAAATCTAATTAAATGTTCCTCTTCACTTGAGCTCTTTAAAATATGTATGTTCCTTGTAAGTAAAATTAAAACAATATTTGATGGAATTTTTAATGAATAAAAATGTAATACATAAGGCAATTGCAATGTAAAGGGGTGTAAAGAGACCCATATGTTGGTAATGTTTCTACATTTCACTCCACACACACATTAAAATGTTGATTATAAGTAGACAGATGTAGATTAAATATGTATACTGTAATCCATGGATCACTACAACAACATATGCAAATATATACAGACAGATATAACAAAAACCTGAATGTATTAATTAAAATGAAATGCTAAAAATGTGCATATACATGAAAGATGGCTTGGAAGTGACAAAGAAAAAAGGGAGAATAAACTGGAATTGAAAAATTTAATGGTATATATATATATAAATTAAAACATATTTAGAACTACATTAAATGTAATGTAATGTGCTTAAATATGTGAATTAAAAGTGAGAAATTGTAAGACTGGATTAAATATTATAACTCAACTAAATGTTATTTAAGGAAACTCACTTCAAATACAATGTGATAGGTAGGAAAAAAAAGTAAAAGGATAAAAAGTGCCATAGCATGCAAACACAAGTCAAAAACAGAAAGTTGTGGAGGCTATACTAATGCCAGACAAAGAAGACATGAGAGCACAGTCAATCATAAGGAAAAAGAGGGTTACTAAATAATGATAGAATGGTTAATTTACTAAGAAGGCACATAATCTTAAATGTGTATATACCAAACAAAATAATTTTAAAATACAAAACACAAAAATGGGAAGAAGAAATAAACAAACCCACAGTAGAGACTTCAACACTTCGCCTTTAATCAATGGAACTAGTAGACATAAAATAAGCAAGAATAGACAAAAATGGATGAAAAATATCAACCACTTGGACTTCATTATATTTATGAAACACTCTACCCAACAAGAATAGAATATACATTTCTTTCAAACGCATAAATAACATTCTCTAAGGAAGACCATATTCAATGAATATAAAACAAACCTTGAGGTCCCAACAAAGAAAAGAAACAAAAAACAAACCTTGATGAATTTTATTAAAGTCAAATAAGAATTATCTTTGATCATAATGAAAATAAACTGGAGTCAATTACAGAATAATAATAGGAACATCATCATATGTTTAGAAATTAATCAACACTGAAAAAATTTGCAAATAACATCTGATAAAGTTCCTATATCTAATATATGTGATGAGGGTTCCTTTTTTTCTACATTCTCACCAGCACTTGTTTGTTGACTTATTGATGATAGCCTTTCTGGCAGGTATGAGATGATATCTCATCGCGGACTTAATTTGCATCTCTCTGATGATTACTGACACTGAACATTTTTCATATGTCTATTGGTCATCTGTATGTCCTCTTTGGAGAAGTGTCTGTTCAGGCTAGTGGATTGCAAACTTCTGGAAAAATGGTCAGCAGTTTCTTATAAAGTTAAATATACACTTACCCAGTAACTGTTACTTGGTACTTACTGAAGAGATATGAAAACTTATATTTCTACAAAAGCCAGTACACAAATGTTTATAATAGGTCTATTCATATTTACCAACAGCTGGAAATGACCTAAAAGTCCTGCAATGGGTGAAAGGAGAAACAAACTTGGGTATATCCATATAATGGACACTACCCTGCAATAAAGTGAATAGGCCATTGATTCATACAGCTGGGGTGGGTTTCAAAGACATTCTGAATGAAAAAAGCCAGTTTTGATAGCGGGACTTATAGTCTGCTAGATAGAACATCTGAATTAATCTGAAAACTAATCATATTGTTTTAAATCTTAGAACACAAATACTTATGTGAATAGGAGGTTAAGTTGTTTTTTTTTTTTTTTGGTTTTTTTTTGTCTGTTCGTTTGTTTTTAAGTTTCCTTTTCAAGGCCTGTGTGAAGCTATTGGGGAGGTGACTCAGCTGTGAATCCAGCAAGCATAACCGATAAGTAGGGTCAGACTGACCTACCAGGAGTCAAAACATCATCTCATCATCATCATCTCATGGCCTGATGATTAAGGATAATAGCTGACATCTGCAGACCCCCAGGACTACACATAGCTGCATTCTGTCCCCTAGCCCAGTGGTCGGCAAACTCGTTAGTCAACAGAGCCAAATATCAACAGTACAACGATTGAAATTTCTTTTGAGAGCCAAATTTTTTAAATTTAAACTATATAGGTAGATATATTGTTATTAACTTAATTAGGGTATTCTTAAGGCTTAGGAAGAGTCACACTCAAGGGGCCAAAGAGCCGCATGTGGCTCAGGAGCCACAGTTTGCTGACCTAGCCTCTTCTCCTTTATAATCCTGTCCCCTGCACCTTGCTGTAAGACAGGATTTGAATGCTTGTAAGAGCCTTGACTTCTTGTTGGCTGGCCTTCTCAATAAACGCCTTAAATGATTCAACCCTGCCTTTGTTATTGGACACAGTGACAGGCAGCCGGAGCCCACCCAGGGTTTCCTAGTAACAGTTTCAAGGAGTCAGAAACTATATAACTACATTTATATAATTGCCCCCCAAAGAGAAAACTATGCTGGGGGAGAACAAATCAGAGTTGTTAAGAATCAGGAGTATGTGAAAATTATCACTAAAAAGAGATGGCAGAGAGGAGGTTTCATGGAGTGAAATAGCTATTCTGTGTCCTGGCTGTCTTGGGGATCATATGGATCTCTTCATGTGGTAAAATTCATGGAGCTATATACAAAAAATGTCAACCATTGTACATTAATTTAAAAATAAATAATAAAACATCAACTGGTAATGCTAATAGTAACAAGAAAAATACTTTTGAAGAGAATTTCTAAAACAATTTCTCCATGTGAACAGGAAGTCTTGAGTCTCATTTAAAAAAACTCTCTCAGATTAGTAACATTTTAAAAAATGTAATAGTTGCCCAGCTGGTGTGGCTCAGTGGTTGAGCATCAACCTATGACCCAGGAAGTCATGGTTCGATTCCCAGTCAAGGCACATGCACTGGTTGCGGGCTTAATCCCCAGTGTGGGGTGTGCAGGAGGCAGTCGATAAATGATTCTCTCATCATTGATGTTTCTATCTCTCACTCCCTCTCCCTTCCTCTCTGAAATCAATAAAAAAATATTTAAAAAGTCTTTCTGACAATCTTATTTAAACTGACTTCTTCCAGTTACTGTCAATTCATGCTATGTATTTCATTCATATGGTTTAACACCATCTGTAATTACTTGAGTTTTATTTACATTTATATTTATTATGTCATTCCTGTAAGAATATAAGCTTCATGACGTCATTAATAGTAGAACTAAGAGGAATGCCTGGCACAGAGAAGAGAGATTTTTGGAGCATTAATTTTGTTTTAAATTCCATTCACCTTTAATTTTCTACCAGATAGCTCAGCATTCAGTGACTTGAATGTGTGAGAAAAAAAAAGGAATGAATCACAATTTTTAATAGTGTTTGTAATCCATGAAAATAGTTAAGTGATTAAAATATGCTCACTCAAAGTTGATTTCTTTATAAATATCAAAAGTAATACAATTTGAATTCAGTGTGAATTTTGCCATATTTAATACATGCTAGCTGACGTAAGTTTATTGATTTTCTTTTCTTATAACCTAAATAGGCCCTCATGTCTAAACCTCAGTATTCAAACACATCTAAATTCTCACTGCAATAACATATTTTGTTTTTCAAAAGAGAGAATAAAATTCTACAATCAGTGACACCATTCTTCTCATAAATTTGATTTTCTTTAAAATATTCTGCTCATTATACTACAAATGGTTTAATCAGAAAAATGATTCAGGGAATTAGCTTCACAGATAAAATATATCAAATTAATTATTTGCTTAGAATAAACTGTTTTAATTTTCTTCCTTAAAGGTTAAAAGTTTAATAAATAAAATTTACCAAAGGGAACTAATTCTCTTGGTATTCTATTGCTTATATTCTTTCACATGAGCTTTTTAGAGACAAGGGCTTTCTCCTCCCTATCTAACACCCAGATGAATCTGTCATCTCTTTTTATTTAATCAAGTGACATCAAAGATTCTTAACAATACCTCTGACCCCTGAGGAAGGGGATATATAGCAGACCATTAATTAGATGTTTAAAATGAAAGGATATGGCACATTGAACCATGCCTCCCTGCTCCATTGCACTGTATACCCACATCACATTGTCCATTTATATTTCTGACGACTCCCAAAGAGTCAATACCCTTGAGAAACATCATAAGTTAGCAAGCTTGATTGATGTACATTAAGCAGTCAATGACTTGTTCTATCTGGAGTATTTCTCTTTTTGCATGAGGGAAAGATGGTCAAAATATGTATCAGACCTTGAATCAAATTAAAACCCAGAAGATTTCATTGCAGCACTGCTTTTTGTTTCATACATAAATTTACATAAAATTGAGTTACTTAAGATTTCATATCTGTTTCAATTTTCCTTCTATTCTAGACATTCTGAAATGAAAGTGGTTTCACAGACCACATTAAATTGTTTCAGGAGAGTAATACAGTCAACTCGGCTATTCTCTAATTTAAGTTTGGGAGACACTATTGTTCTTTATGAATTTTCTCCATTTACACATTTATAAATTATTCACATTTATAGTCAATAAAAAAAACATAAATGAAAGAGTGCTATCAAGAGACAACAAAACAACGACTGGGATACCTGCCTCTCATTTGGTATTTCTAGAGGTCATTTAACCTTTAATGAAGAGAATTTCCCTTAAGTTAATTCATTCCATAGAATTAATAATTATGATACTGAGTACCTTAAAGAGAGGTATTTTTAAGTCATCTTCTTGGGTTGTATTTTGTCATGACACAATTAAGCAGAAAACTATTTGTACTGTCAATTCTTTTCTATATTAAGAAACATATAATTTATTAGAGATAATTAAAAATTGGGAGCTAACTTAGTTCTTAAGAATGTTTATAAAATGCCATGTTAATTCAACTTAATGGTCTATGTCATAAAATATAGAAATGTGGCATTTCTAGGAAAATTAACTGCTACTCTTAAAATATAGTGTTTATTTTCTAGTACTATATAAGATTAATTTTACTAAGAAATAAAAAATATGTAATTTTAGCTTTTTTCTTAAATGTTTTATGCTAGTCTACTTTACTAATCACTTATGGTTAAAATTTAAACATCCCTGTTTGGGGGGGAGGGTGTTGCATAAAGAATTAACTAGTTTTGGCTATGGCCATTTGCTGTTCTTTTCCATCTCAATACAGCAATTTGATCAATTTCTATTCAGTATTAGGAATTAACTGTTAAAAGTTCTTAGATATCCATTCATTGTTGCATTTTTTTCTTATGATGATTTTTAAATTCATTAATACAACTCAGTCTTCCTATTTGTTCTGTAATACATTTCTCTCCTACAGATATATTTGACAGCTATTTTCTTTTCCCTGTAATAATTGTGCATTTCTGATTCTGTAATTTTGATGTTTAGAGATCCCTAAAATTCCTTTGGATGAGATGGATGCATGTCTTTTCTGTTGAAACATCACCTAAGGTAGCAAATGTACATTTTTTAATTATTCAAAAAGGTTAGTCTTATGAGCTGCTAAGCTCATTATCTGTTTCATTCTATTCTGTCCTTCAGTTGAACTGAATAAAAGATGTTTGAAAAAAATAAATCTTAAAAAGCAGATTGTTATCATTTCAAGCAAATGGAATTCATCTCACACTTTACTACAAACTTTAAAAGGTAATTAGCATCCAAATTATAATCTGCTAAAATCTTTTTTTTTCTAATATGTTAAGAATTAGAAAGAATTTTTAATGTACTATAACCCCTTCAACAACTATTGCTCAGATGGTTAACACAATGATCCTAGTTAATGGGGGTTGGAGAGCAAGAATAAAACAAAACAAATTAAATGAACTAAGAAAGCCTGAGTTGCTTATATTTGAAGTATACAGGGCCCTATACTGAAAGTAGGACTCCTGAACACTGGATCTCCTTTCTCAATGACTAGACATAAGATATTAAAAAGAAGTAATAGAGCACTCTACTCATAATTTTTACACATTGTGTCTTTCTTTCCTCCTAGATTTTGATAAATTCTAAAGCAGTTTTTATATCATATTTATCTTTGTAGCTCTGGGCCTTAATGTAGTGCCTTGTTCTTTATATGCTGACTGAAAAAAAATAGAATCAACAATGAAAGAGGATGTACAATAGGAGGCAGGGATAGAGATAGGGCAGGAAGAAACAAATTGGCACAATAGCTTACCTCCTTCACAAAGCTACTGTGAAGATAAAATGACAAAATGAATGTAAATTGCCTGCCAAAAGAAAGCATTTTAGTAAAAGTTAATTTTTTTTTTTTAGTTTTTGCTTTGTGATGGATAGTATTTAAATATATCCTATTTAGTTTCACAATACTGTTATGAAGTTAGTATTGTTGCCTTTATTTGCCATATGAGGAAATTGAATCACAGGCAAGAAAGTTAAATTTCCCAAGGTTATAGAGCAATGAAGTGGCAGAGATAAGTCTATCTTACTGAAGAGCATATTAATTGAATACTTTCTCTGAAAATTATTTTATTGTTTGATTTGATTCTGAGAAAATTATACACTCATATTAGTTAAAGTGAAACAAAGAAATTAAAGTGAAGACTTATCAAATGTATTTGTGTTTTCCCCTAAAACTCTCTATGATTCAACAAAAAATATGTTAGATGATAAATGATAGATAGATGATAGATAGATAGATAGATAGATAGATAGATAGATGATAGATAGATAGATTGGTATTAGATAGTTAGACAGACAGAGAGATGATAGAAAGAGAAACATTTCTCCCATTTAAGATCAATTTCATTATCTGTCTACTAGAGGCCTGGTGCACAAAATTCATGCACAGGGGCGGGGAGGTCCCTCAACCCAGTCTGCACCCTCTCCAATCGGGAACCCCTTGGGGATGTCTGACCACCGGTTTAGGCCTGATTTAGGTCAGACATCCCTCTTGCAATCTGGAACTGCTGGATTCTAAATGCTCACCTGCCTGCCTGCCTGCCTGATCGCCCCTAATTGCCTCTGCCTGCCTGCCTGATCACCCCTAAGCCCTCTGCCTGCCTGCCTGATCTTGCCCCCAACTGCCTCTGCCTGCCTGATCACCCCTAATTGCCCTCCCCTGCTGGCCGGATCACCCTTAACTGCCTCTGCCTGGACCCCACCACCATGGCTTTGTCTGGAAGGAAGTCGGACATCCGGAAGATGGCTGGTCAACCCGGTCTAATTAGCATATTACCCTTTTAGTAGTATAGATAGATTTAGGATAGGATTGCTTAAATGGAGGGGAAAAGCCTTTTTAAGCAGGAAGAGATGCTCTTGGCAGACAAAAACATATAATCCTTATATCTGGACTGATAGCCAGCCATATGTACTATTCTACCAAACCGGTCATGAAAAAATTAAACCGCTTTCTTACACCTTACACCAAACAGCCATTGCCCTTAAAACCTCTCCTCAGCCCCCACCTTAGGTTCTGTGTTCGCAGTTCACCCAGATTAGGTTCTGATTGGTTGGCTTCTATGGCAGTCAGCATCAAAAGCTCCACTTCCTAGGAAGCCATTGACTCCTGGCACTTCACCTAGATTTGGTTCTGATTGGTCAGTTTCTATGCCAGTCAGCGTCTCCAGGCCTATCTCCAGGCCTGATCAAAGAGGCGGGGCTGATCAGCAGCCCCCAACTGGGGAGATACAGAGGCTCAGCTGCTGGAAAAGCCGGGAAAGAGAGAGGCAACGGCTGATCAACAGCTGCCATGGAGGCTGGGGATCAGACCCTGCCTCTCTCTCTACAGGCCTCTCTCTGGGCCTGATTCACAGCCCCCTCAGCAGTCAGTGCAGGGTCGCTGTGCTGGCACTGGCTGCAGTCAGTGCTGGGTCACCCTGGCAACCCAGTACTGACTTCCAGTGTTCAGTGTGGCCTTGGTTGTTATGGACCCTGGTTCTTTATATATATAGTCTAGTGGCCCAGTGCACGAAATTTGTGCATGGGGGAGGGTGTGTTCCTCAGCCTGGCCTGCACCCTCTCCAATTTGGGACCCCTCGAAGGATGTCCTACTGCCAGTTTATAGGGATCGGGCCTAAACTAGCAGTCAGACATTCCTCTCGCAATCTGGGACTGCTGGCTCCTAACCGCTCACCTGCCTGCCTGCCTGCCTGATTGCCTCTAACCACTCTGCCTGCCGGCCTGCTCGCCCCTAGTTTCCCTCCCCACTAGCCTGCTCATTCCCAACTGTCCCCCTGCTGGCCTGCTCACCCCAAACTGCCCCCCTGCTGTCCTGATCACCACCAACTGTCCCACACTGATGGCCTGCTTGCCCCCAACTGGCCCCCCTGCTGGTCTGCTTACCCCCAACAGCCCCGCCTCCCACCAGCCTGATCACCCACAACTGCCCTCCCCTCTTGGCCTCTAACCACCTCTACCTTGGCCCCGCCACCATGGCTTTGTCCAGAAGAACATCTGGAAGGTCTCCTGGAAGGTCTCCCAGTCTAATTAGCATATTACTCTTTTATTAGTATAGATATATTTG
>NW_005370134.1:941379-941849 GCF_000412655.1 Myotis brandtii
TTTTTTTGAAACTACTTCCAAAGCTTTTCAAGCTGTATATGTCCTTGGAATGAATTTATAAATAAGAATTGAGCCCAGTGGGTGTGACTCAGTGGTTTAGCATCGACCTATGAACCAGGAAGTCACAGTTTGATTCCAGGTCAGGCCACATGCCCGGGTTGTGGGCTTGATCCCCAGTACAGGGCGTGTAGGAGGCAGCCAATCAATGATTCTCTCCCATCATTGATGTTTCTATCTCTCTCCCTCTCCCTTCCTCTCTGAATCAGTTAGAATATATTTTAGAGAGAGATAGAGAGAGAGAGAGAAGAGAATATATGTTTGTAAATAAGAAAACATGTATTTGATGCTCTTAGAAAGTCTTATTTTCTTTCATTAAAACTTGTGCAGTATAGGGAACTCCATAGATTCTCTTAATTTGAAGAAAGTTAGAGGGAAAGGTACTAATTCAGAGTTCCTTGGGAAAATGTGTC
>NW_005370134.1:942330-948687 GCF_000412655.1 Myotis brandtii
AGTTGATTCGGGTCATTTGAATGTCCACTGTCTGTTTTAATTTGTATGTTCGTTTTGACTCTGTCATATGCTCAAACTTCAGTGGAAGTCATGAGAACCTATTATTTTTGCCTGCTTCCTCCTTTATGTTGGGAATATTCTTTTTTACTCAGAGGAACCTTAACTTTGATGTAAGAGATTGTTTCTGTTGCCAAATTTTTTCTTCCTTGTCAGGTAAGAGAGTTGTTGTGAACTCTTCAGTGATGCCTTCCCCAGGAAATTTGCAGATGTGGTTGGGAAAAGTCATTTCATCCCCGACCTTTGCATGTCAGGTGCTGGGGTGCCCGGGTGCCGCCTTGCCTGCTACCTCAATTACCCTTTTTGTCTTTTATTAGATAGGATGGTTTTAAATATTTAGTTTTTGACCATCACAATGTCCAAGATGTCAAGCTTACATCATGATATTTCTGCTACTAGTTCTAGCAGCAGTTATTATTTTTAACTACTTATTATTTTTTTCTAGAGTATGACTCAAATTAATTCTTTTGGTAGAGATCATTTCCAGTGCAGCAAAAAAATAGGTTCAGCATATCCTAAAGAAACTGGATATAAACCCCCAAATTTGATAGTTTTGGTCTTTTATTTAACTAGTAGAGGTCCGGTGCATGAGATTCACGTACTGGGAGGGGAGGGGTCCCTCAGGGGATGTCTGCCTCCAGGGATCGGGCCTAAGCAGGCAGTCAGACAAACCTCTCACAGTCCAGGGCTTTCGCAGTCTGGGAGCCCTCGTTCCTTACCACCCACCTGCAGGGCAGGCGGGAGAGGCTCCTGCCACCGCCGCTGAACTCGCCAGCCATGAGCCTGGCTTCTGGCTCAGTGGCACTCCCTGTGTGGGAGTGCACCGACCACTAGGGGGCAGCTCATGCATTGAGCGTCTGCCCCCTGATGGTCAGTGCGCATCATAGCAACCAGTGGTTGTGCCATATTGCACTTTTATTATATAGGATTCTAGATCATATTTTTAATCATGGTTGTGTAGAATTGTCAAGATACAAGATGGACATTTTTGCTTAAGTTTCTTGTCCCCATGGAAGGGTGTGAATGTGGTCTATAGAAAATAGAGGAAAAAGCTATAAATTGCTTTTCTTCATTACATTTTAATTAACAACTCCAAAATATTTCATTAAAAATCATCTACTTTCTATTTTATATGCAAACATTAAGTATTTTGTGGATCATAGTTCTGAACATAAACATAGTTTATCAAATAACCTTTGTGTCCTTGCTCAACCTAATTCCCTTATATCTCAAAAGGGACCATGTAACTGAACTTAAAGCTTACATTCCCATTTTTTTAAATAGACTTTCTTTATATCAATAAAATTTATGGTATGTTTGAATTCTTTAATATTTATATAAATTTTATTACATTGAATGAATCCTTCTATAATTTATTTTTCCATTTAACATTGTGGATAAATTCCATGTTCTTTAAAATATGCTCAAATTTATCCCACTAAATAATGACTTAAATTTATAAATAAGAACTTGTTTATAAATTTCAAGCTACACACCCATCCCTTTCTTTTTATATCTATACTAGAAGCCCGTTGCATGGAGATTCGCACAATAGGCCTTCCTTCCCCTTGCTGCTGGCACCGGTTTTCCTCTGGCACCCGGGACCCAAGCCTTTGGTCCAGCTGCAGTGAGGCTTGGCTTCTCCACTGCAGTCGCTCTGGCAGGAGCCTTCAGTCTTAGCTCCATGCCTGCATATGCAAATTAACTGCCATCTTTGTTGGGTTAATTTTCATAGTAGCTCTGATTGGCTGGTGGGCGTAGCAGAGTGACACCAATTTGCATGTTTCTCTTTTAGTAGTGTAGACTAGAGGCCCAGTGCATGAATTTGGTGCGCAGGAGGGGTGTGTCCCTCAGCCCAGCCTGCACCCTCTCCAATCTGGGACCCCTCGAGGGTTGTCCGACTGCCCCTTTAAGCCAGATCCTGGTGGGATGGGGCCTAAACGGGTAGTTGGACATCCCTCTCACAATCCAGGACTGCTGGCTCCCAACCGCTCATCTGCCTGCCTGCCTGATTGCCCCTAACCACTTCTGCCTGCCAGCCTCATCACACCCTAACCACTCCCCTGCCAGCCTGATTGACACCTAGCTGCGCCCCTAGCGTGCCCGATTGCCCCGAACTACCCCCAGTGCCCCCCTGCAGTCACCACCAACTGCCCTCCAATGGAGGCCTGTGTCCCCCAAACTTCCCTCCCCTGCAGGCTTGGTCACCCCTAACTGCCCCACCACCGATGGCCTGGTCACCCCTAACTGCCCTCCCTTGCAGGCCTGGTCCCTTACAACTGCCCTCCCCTGCTGGCCTGGTTCCCACACAACTGTCCTCCCCTGCAGGCCTGGTCACCCCCAACTGCCCTCCTCTGCCAGCCTGGTCCCCCCAAACTACCCACCCCTGGAGGTCCCGACCAACTGGCCTCCCCTGCACACCCAGTCACCCCTAACTGCACTCCCCTGCAGGCTGGTCACACCTAACTATCCTCTCCTGCTGTCCTGGTCACCCCCAGTGCCCCCCCTGCAGGCCTGGTCCCTCCCAACTGCCCTCTCCTGCCAGCCCAATCACCCCTAACTGCCCTCCCTTGCTGGCCTAGTCACCCCAACTGCCTTCCGCTGCAGGCCAAGTCACCCCTAACTGCCCTCCCCTACAGGCCTGGTCCCCCCCAACTTTCCTCCCCTGCAGGCCTGGTTGCCTCCAACTTCCCCCCTGAAGGCCTTGTCCCTCCCAACTGCCCTTTTCTGCTGGCCTGGTCGCCACCAACTGCCATCCCCTGCAGGCCTGGTTCCCTCCTAACTGCCCTCCCTTGCTGGCCTGGTTGCCCCAACTGCCCTTTCCTGCAGGCCTTGTCCCCCCAAACTGTCCTCCCCTGCAGGCCTGGTCAACCCCAACTGCCCTCCTCTGCCGGCCATCTTGTGGTGGCCATCTTGTGTCCACATGGGAGGGGCATCTTGTGTGTTGGAGTGGTGGTCAGTGTGCATATTACCTCTTTATCATATAGGATACATAAAAGCCTAAGTGACTGTTACTAATGGATGACCTGACGACCAGCCGGTAGTTATGATGTGCACTGACCACCAGGGGGCAGATTCTCAGTGCAGGAGCTGCCCCCTGGTGGTTAGTGCACTCCCACAGCCAACCTCCCACAGTCCCTTCCCCTGGCCAGTTGGCCCCAATCTCTGGCCATGCCAAGGGACCCTACCGGTGCATGAATTCTTGCACAGGGCCTCTTGCACTTACCTTAAATATTTGTTAAGGCGTTTTTGGTATCTGCTATCACCATACATTCACTTCCAACTTACTTTACCTGATGTTTTAGACTGGTCAGCTTTTACTAAAATTATCTATAACTCTTACTGCATTCAAGGGATAAATATATATCATTTACCTGACTTTTAAATGATTCTGACTGCTTTCTTCTTCATACATTCTCCCTTGATTAGCTCCACGCTATGATTCATACAGATACTTTGAATTTTAAACTGTATCTTTAAATACTTGGTTCCTTGCTATTTTTCCCCTTTTTTAGATAATCACAGATTCCCTAGAATAGGCACTATTTATAGTAATCCCTATCACAAAATAATGGCTGCGTTTATGACCAAATTTCCAAAGCTCAACATTTCTTTTTTCCCACTATTTAGATATTTCTGCTGGGACCTTAAAACAAGAGATCTTTAAAAATCAATAATAATCTATTCAAACCATCTTCCACTTAAAGAAGCCTATTATTAGAGAGCACTATTAAAGTTTAAATTTGGATGGTAGATTCAAGTGCTTCTCTTCAGATCTTTGGCCTGTATCTCATATATTGAGTGAAATAAACCTGTCACCTCAACCTCAACACATTAGGCCAGAAGTCACGGTAAGACTTTAACAAAAAATATAGGGGCCAGATTTCAGGGAAGTCAGCAACTTCTGAGATGACTTGTAGAAGAATGCTAACAGCACCACTAAAAGGCAGCCAAATGGCTAAGGCAGCCAAGCTAGGACCACATATTATCTCTTGAAAAGTATAAACATTTGGTTAAAAGAGCAGAGACACCAGTACTCAGTAAGAATATGGTTTTATTCAAGATGAAAACCAGGTATACTTCCATGAAAATGCAAAACCAGTTAGCGGTATAGAATGTTTACCTCCTCATGGCTATGCGATCTTTGGAAAAGGACCCATCCTCTTTGAGCCTCAGTCTCCCTATTGGTAAAATGAAAATGACAGTAGTATTTATTTAGTTGATATATTTAGAGGGATTATTAATTTCAAGCATGTAAATGTTTGCCCAATGCTTAAGTTGTAATAAACTAATAATAAATGCTCACTCATTATTATTTTAATTTGGGAAAAATGGTAGCCCAACTTCCCTGTGTAGATAGAGAAATAATATATCATGCTTTCCCACATTGTTGTTTATCCTTAAAATAATTCAAAGTGTATTATAGCTATGTCTATTCTGTGCAGTCTTACAAAGCCATGTGAATAAGAAGTCAAATATGAAATCAAACAGGATTTACCCTCATACAAATAAAAGCAAGCCAATAAATGCATCCTTTAAAACAGAGTAAACACACACAGGGACAAACAAAAATGTGATCATATTCTTTCTTATGTAAGAGATTCCTCTTATACTTAGATTTGTTTTACTTAAAAAATATTATGTTTCTCTTTATAGTAATAGCACTAAGTAAACACAAATTAATATATAGGCACAAACATTGTAGATTCTGCAATAGCTGGGGCTCATGCTTTCTTTAAAAAACAAAAACACAGAACCAGCATGGCTCAGTGGTCAGTGGTTGAGCATTAACCTATGAACCAAGAGGTCATGGTTCAATTCCTGGTGAGGGCACATGTCTGGGTTGCAGGCTCAATCCCCAATGTGAGGTGGGTGTGGGGGATGCAGCCAATCAATTTTTTCTATCATTATTTCTATCTCTTTCTCCCTCTCCTTTCTTCTCTGAAATCAATAAAAATATATTTTTTTAAAAATAACCAATTGACCAAGTACCTATTAAAAAATAAAAAAAAACAGAATCAATTTTCAATATAGTACAAGTATTTGGAAATACTACAAAACTTCGTTGATTTACTTAGTTACATATGTTGATTATAGTTTTCTTTGCCTGTATGATTTACAACAAATAACATTGCATACAATTCAAGTTGTTGCAGAAGGTTACTTTCTTAGATATTATTTTGATATTTTATTTATTAAATAACCTCCCTGTTATGGGATATTTTCTCTGACATTTTTGAATTGGTAAGCAATATCTTCCCTTATTCAGATAGAAACTCATTGAGATTGTTATCTCTTTTCCACATCTGAGCTCAGTTATCTTGAAAAATAAACACTCATAACCTGGAATTATGCCAATAAAACAAACATTTCATTAACAAATATGTATATTTAAAGAGTAGCTTTCTAATATATTCATATTTTATAATATGTATGTGTATGGAATATCTGAAGAAATATCCTATTTTTAGTAATAGATGAAAAAGTATTTTATTGAATAGTTCTAAACATATATCTATTTTAAAGTAAGAACCATCTCAATATGTCCACAAATACTTAGTCAAAGAAGTTTTCTATCTTAGATTTTTTCACTGTTTACATACTGTTATGATAACTATCAATTACATATTTTCTTTTTTACTAAACAGTAGAACACTGAAAGGAAAGATTATGCTCTATTCGATGCTTTGTGCCTGGGAAAGCATGGCTGACAGTATTGTGCCTATGTTATGTGCCTATTTATTTTCACTTTGGTACAATCCAAATTAATGGGGGACAGTTCTAAAATAGACATAAAAAAGGTTTAGTATTGATAAATATTTTAAAAATGAAAGGGGGAGAAATAATAGCAGTAAATATAAATTTAAAAGCATTCACACCAGTTCTCCTTTAAGAGAGAAAATGAATCAATGTATAAAAAAAAGCATTTTCTAGAGTTAGAAGATGCATTTGTTAAGTTGATTATTCTATGATAATTAAAAAGTAAACCTATTGGTAAGTGTTTTTCACTTCAACTTTAAAAATATATATAGTTGTTTATATTTTACTAAGTTATAGAAGTAAAGCATTAAATTATTTCCTGACATTAATAAAACAGATGGGTACACTAATCATCCAAGAGATGCAAATCAAAACAACAATGAGGTATCATCTCACACCTGTCAGAATGGCTATCATCAACAAATCAGCAAAGGACACGTTCTGGAGAGGATGCGGAGAAAAGGGAACACTGGTACACTGCTGGTGGGAATGCAGACCGGTGCAGCCACTATGGAAGACAGTATGGAGTTTCCTCAAAAA
>NW_005370134.1:949316-950057 GCF_000412655.1 Myotis brandtii
AGAGGGATAAAGACACATATGTAATACCTTAATCAATAAAGAAAAAAAGCATGTTACAGAACATTATTGAGTTATAATTCACTTATTGACATTATTTTAATTTTTAAACAACATTACTGAAATATAAATAAGGATATTACCATTTAAAAACCATGGGACTAATAATTATGTGACATTTTTCCATTATTAACTATTCTTTAAGCATACAGAAAACAAACAAAAAACAGATGGATAGATGGTGATTTATGTTCTATAACTTTCTGCTGAATAGATTGGATATGAAACAAATGTATAACTTGAATGAGTCACTAGTTAACATATTATTTTAGAGCTAGAGGCTCAGTGCACGAATTCATGCACCAATGGTGTCCCTCAGCCTGGACTGTGGGATTGGGCCAACACCGGCTCTCTGACATCCCCTGAGAGGTCCCGAATTTCAAGGGGTGCAGGCCAGGCTGAGGGACCCCACTGGTGCACGATTGGGGCCAGGAAGGGACATGGGAGGTTGGCCAGCAGGGGAGGGACTGTGGGAGGGCTCCAGGGCGGGTCCAGCCCATTTTGCTCAGTCCTGATTGGCCGGACCCCAGCAGCAAGCTAACCTACTGGTCAGACTGTCTGCCCGGAGCGGTTGAGTGGCCTTAGCATATCATTAGCATATTACTCTTTGATTGGTTGAATAGCTGACCATCTGACTAGACACTTAGCATATTAGGCTTTTATTATATAGGACTAGAGGCGGCC
>NW_005370134.1:951399-963006 GCF_000412655.1 Myotis brandtii
GTTGGAGTCCTCCTTCACTGCAGCAAGCAAGCCTCATGTTCGCTTCCAGCTGCCTTGCTGCCGGCCGCCATCTTGGCTGACAGTTAATTTGCATATACTCACTGATTAGCCAATGAAAAGGGTAGCGGTCGTATGCTAATTACCATGTTTCTCTTTTATTAGTGTAGATTATACCCTTCTCAATTATCAATTTTTTTTCAAGTTGATTTATGGCAGAGCTATTTTCAGCATAGCAGTGTTCATTTTTAAATGGATACATATACTAAATCATATTACTCTTCTGGTAAAAACACACACACACACAAAAAGTACTCCCATAAGTCCCCAATTCACTCAGACCCTCACCCTGGCATACAAGGTCCTGCATGATTGTTCTCTTTCACTTCATACCATACCTCCTGTCTCTTCACTCAGTTACAGATCTTCTTTCACATCCTTTAATATGCCAAACCTGCTTCCAACTCACAGATTTTACATTGATGTATATTTCCTATGGTTTGACTTTTTCTCCCTAATGTATTCGAATGTTTCATTCATTCATTCATTCATTCATTCATTCATTCAGATCTCTGCCCAAATGCTTTCTTATCTAAAATAGTATCCCACACTGCCCCTCTTTCCCATGCTATTAAGCAGCTTTATTATTTTTTAAAGCACATATTACCCCTTCTACAATATACATTGACTTGTTATGTTTGGTTTGCTCCCAGGTGAATGTTAACTCCATGAAAGTGTGGATTTAATTCTCAGCTGCATTTGCAGCACCTAGGAAAGTTCCTGACACATACAGATGCAAAATAAATATATGCTGAATGAATTGAATGAATGAATAATTGAGAAGATAGTTATTATGGACTTTCTAAAGTACAATTATTTTGAATTAACACTTGAAAAAGAATACAGCCTGGCTGGTGTTGCTAAGTGGTTGAGCCTAGACCTATGAACAAGGAGGTCATGGTTCAGTTCCCAGTCAGGGCACTTGCCCGGATTGTGGGCTTGACCCCAGTAGGAGGTATGCAGGAGACTGCCGATAATTATTCTCTCTCATCATTGATGTTTCTATCTCTCTCTCCTTCTCCCGTACTCTCTTAGATCAATTAAAATATTTTTTTAAGAAAGAGAATACAAATTTATGGTTAACATACAGATATAAGATGGCAATACTGATGTGCTTTACCTATCAATATCTTAATCCATATATACAATAAACAATTGTACTGGGTAGCAAATATTTCTGGGAAATTTCTAGTAGAGATTAATCATGAAGATGACAATTATGCATTAATTCTTTATCAGGTACTACATTGAATTCTTTAAGTACATTGTGCAATTTCATAGTCTTGATCTACTTTCTTGCTAAATTAAAATAAACCCAAAAAAAAACTAGATTACATGACTTATATTATCCGTATATCATTTTATCCTCAAATGATAAAATGGTATACAAATATAATTTTTCTTTCTTACAAAAATGAGTCACTTTGTGTAAAAAGGAAATTTTTAAATCATCACTACACATGAGAGGAGTGATTCTCTCCCAAATATCCTCTCCCAAAATATGTGAAATGTGAAAAAGTTTGACCACCTGAGTGATTATGCTGAACAGTAGCCATAAGTCATAATCAAAAGACAAAAAGGGGAAAGGGGAATAGTAAATGAGATTTTCATAACTTTCTTTGTCTCTCTCCCCATTTCTCTGCCTTTGTCTCTGTCTCTCTCTTTCAAACACACACACACACACACACACACACACACACACACACACACACGCACACACGTGCGCGCGCGCGCGCGCATTAATATTACAGTCTCATTAATATATCTTGAATTTGGGTGATGCTTCTCAATGAATAGACAGACTCTGTTGGAACCTATGGAGGAGATGAAAACTGAAACACTATGAATGACCTGGTGCGAAGGGGCTAACAGTGGTAAGGACGGTAGCGTGGGCCCTCAGGCTGGTTATCCAGTTCAGGCAGCCAAACTTCGGTTGTGCCTGGATAAAAGTGAATCCACGCCCTGTCATCTGCTTACAACTTTATCTCTTCTCTACTTAAATAATGGAATCTCTAGGATGTTGAAAATTACAATTAATGTAATATTTTTCCAATTGGTTTTCTCTGATACTAAATGAAGTATGGAATATTTATTTCCACAGTCATATAAGTAAGTAAGTCAAGTAAGACTTCTTTTTTTTATAAAGTTTTTATTGGTTAAGGTATTACAAATGTGTCCTCATCCCCCCATTAACCCCTAACCCCCCCCCCCACACACACACACTCATGCTCTCATCCCCCTGTTGTCCGTGTCCATTGGTTTGGCCTGTCTTTGGATCTGTCCTTGTTCATCAGTCTATGTTGTTCTCTATATTCCACAAAAATGAGTGATCATGTGGTATTTATCTTTCTCTGACTGGCTTATTTCACTAAGTATAATGCTCTCCAGTTCCATCCTTGCTGTTGCAAACGGCAAGAATTCCTTCTTTTTTACCACAGCATAGTATGAGCACCTCTTTCTGTAAGTTCGTTTACACAGAGAAAACACAAATATAGACATATAAAATTTTGCAGGTTTAAATATTATAAGTATTTAATAATTTATTTCACAGTTAATATGGGCCAGATATAGTTTTAAGTATAGCTATTGAATAATTTATTCATTTTCAGAAAAATATATTGATTAACTAAATTATTTTAAATGCTAAACTTAATTAATTCAAATTTGTCTCTCTGATTTTAGTCACACATATAGATATGGATACATATAGACAGATGTAGACAGAGTTACACACATATAGATATTTTTTAAAGCAAGCAATATTTAAAAAGAAGATAAAGTATGGCTAAATTATATTTAAAATGCTAATTTAAAAAGATACATATAATTAAATTATGTCAAAGCACAAGTAATTACCACCGCCACCCCCTCACCACCAAATTAATCTAGGTCCTGGAAAAGGACAAACAGAAAATACTTGAGGCAGATGTTCCACTTTATCCATGAGAAAATCAATGCAAAGGAAGTTATATGAGTTGACCAGGGTCTGAGGGCAGAAAAAGCCCAGCCAGTGTTGCTCAGCTGGTTGGGTGTCATCCCATGCACTAAGAGGTCACCAGTTGCACTCTCAGTCTGGGCACATGCCCAGGTTGAGGGCTTGATCTCCAGTAGGGGGCGTGCAGCCAATCCATGTTTCTATCTCTCTCTTCCTCTCCCTCCCTCTCTCTCTAAAAAAATCAATAAAAACATATTTTTAAAAATAAAGTTCACAATGTTTAAATAGTTTTCTAAAAGTCTCAAGTTAAAAAAAAAATAGAAATCTTATTTTTAAGCTTTCTCCTATTTGTCTATCAAAAATTGGCCATTAAGCAAACCTACTTGCTTGTCACTGCTCTAGAAGGGCATGTGCAGTATTTTCTACAATAGGAAGTTGTAGGTACTGTATGAGCTTTTGCTTCTTGGAGTATCCTTCTCTCTGGCACCACACAAATCTGATTATTGATGGGCTCCAGTTGAAATATTAAATGGCTATACATTGTATTTCTTAGCACAGATCCAGGAAAATCTTGCTCTGGCCATCACTCTAGGTTCATCACTGCACATCCCATCATTATTCTTCCCTTCTTTTTCTCCACAGTGTATTTTGTTAATGCCTTAAACATGGTTGTGATGTATACCTTTACTTCAACTCCTTTTCCTGCAAAGAACTGTAGCTTTGTCAGCATTGTCATCTTGGGTCCTGTAATTCTTTAGCAATTAAACCCTATGTATCTGCCACCATCAATGCAGATATGTAAAACTATTCCATATGCATAGAAGGAAAACTGCTGCATTGCAGGACTTGGCAGCTTTATATTTAGTGAATATTTATTAACTGGTCTCTACTTATCTCTTTCTTTATCAAACACTATGAGCGTTCTCATTTCTTTAAACATTGTTGACTTTAAAATATTTGCCAAGCCAATGTATAAAATCATATCTAATTGTTGTTAAATTTTACTTCCTTAATTACTCTTGTGTTTGGAGGTCAATTCACATATTTATGGTTCATTTGTTTTCTATGCTTTGCATTTGCTGAAATGTTCTTCCAAGTCTCTGTATGTTCTGCTCATTCTCATCTCTCTCTGTTCTTAGCACACATGGCATTGCTTTAGAGAGGCCACTAAAGATCATCCTCTATGTGACTTCTAATTACTTTCTCCTTTCTCTGAAAATTGAACATAACACAACCTCTACCGTCTTGCTCAGTTGTTCTTCATTTACTGCTTGTTTCCCAAATCCCAAATCAATGTGCTGCACGTGGACATGCACTCTTTCTTTTCAAAAATGAGTCAAATAAGTTCTTGTGGAACTTAATTGATTAATTAATTATAAAAAGTTAGCTGCTAATTGCAGAAATTTTTACCAGATTATAATTTCCAGGAGAGAGCCTTTGTTCTCTTTATTGCTGACCTAAAGCAGTGCTTGGCAGGTAATAGGCATTCAACATTCATTTGTGGGATTGAGTTGTGTTTTGGTTACTCAGAATCTGTTTCTGGTCAGCTGCTGGTTTTTGCCCATACAGGGTAGGAATAAAAAGTAGCTTTACAGTTGTGAGTCTGTGAAACACAGTTTTATTACTTATTAATTATTGAATTATTTTCCATATGAACAACTATCAACTTACTTTTGCCCTATCCTGTATAATGTATAGTCCAAATTGCTAAAGAAAATATAAATGTAAAGTTATTTTTTCCAATTAAAATAATTATCTGATGTTAGATATATCATACACACTTTATCTCAGCAAAATATAATTTGAAGGCTAATCATCATAGTAAAATTTGTCCTTTCAACAAGAAAAAATTAAGAAGAAAAAGCAGAGTCAATATTAATATATTAAGTCTCTTTTAGGGGACAACTAAGCTGCATTGTAAAGAATCATATCTAAATTATTCCTAAGCATTACAAAATAACTCTGTAATTTTGCCAAGCACGTAAAACAACTTATGAATGAGTTGACACTTGGCAGGTAGCAATCATTGCCTTAGGTGGAAGGTTTAAATGTTTGTTTTTCTTTTAGGTGTTACTAGAGGTCCAGTACACGAATTCATGCACGGGTGGGGTCCCTCAGCCTGGCCAGCGGTCAGGGCCAATTGGGGCTGCCTCACCTAGTTCTGATCGGAGCCGGCTGGCCAGGGGTAGGGACCATGGGAGGTTGGCTGTGGGAGCACACTGACCACCAGGGGGCAGCTCCTGCATTGAGCGTCTGTATCCTGGTGGCCAGTGCGCGTCACAGCTACCAGCTGGTCATCCGGTCGTCCAGTCATAACAATTGCTTAGGCTTTTATATATATAGATGAGGAGGAAAAAGTCTTCCCATAAGTAAAAAATATATATATAATGATGTTTAGAATAAGATTATGACAAGCTGTATTTCTTTGAAAAACTGCCTGAAATTTTAGCTAAAGATCAAAACAATCAACTAAAAGCTCATCTGAATAATGTGTGCTCTGAAGATTGAGGGTATCATACTACCCAATCTCTGCTGGTAATATAGCCTTTCCAAAGATTCATCATTCATTTTTACTTAATTTTTATTTTTAAGCAGTTAGTTTAGAAGAAAGCTGATTATATTCCATCCTATGGGCAAAAAAGGAGGAGTAGACAAAACTGTTCAACATGATTTGTTTATGTTGGATTACATGTATGAATACCAGTTTCTTACTGTGGTACACTTTTGAGTAAACCAACAGCTTGACTACAGCTACTTGAGGCACAAGCATTACTTGGGAATACCATTTGTAATTTGGAGAATAAACTTCATGGGAAAAGTTATCTTGAGAAGCTGGCTAAACTAAATTCTTCCACATGCATCCTCCTAGGACAGCAGATTAACATAAGCATATCTTCAAAGCCATGCCAAGAACACAACATTGTAATGGAATTCGACTCGCACAAAAAATCTCCTGAAATTTAGGATTAGAACTTTTATTTCTGCTTCAGGCTCTTAAGAAAAGCACATATATGTCCACACCCAGAGCTGAGGGACAAAGAAGGCCACTGTGATTGTGAGGGAGGACACTGTCATTTATTGAGCAAAGAGTGTAGCTACATACCAGAGAAATGTTTTAAAAATTGGGTTCATTAGTTACTTGACCGTTACTTCCTATAACATTCTCCAGCATGTCTTCTTATTTTATAAAGCTAACAAGAGTTAGTTCAGAGAGAGCATACTTTAGAAAACATGGATCTTGATACCTACATTAGAGTTACAGCTACTTTTATGGTCTAAGTGTTCCTGTCCTCCAAAAATTTATAAGTTGAACTCCTAATGCTCATTGTAATGGTATTAGGAGGTGCAGTCATTGAGAGGTGCTTAGGTTCATGAGGGCAGAGTTCTCATTAGTGGGATTAGTGCCCTTATTACAGGTGCTTCACAAGCTCTCTAGCCCAGTGATGGAGAACCTTTTGAGCTCAGCGTGTCAGCATTTTGAAAAACCCTAACTTAACTCTGGTGCCGTGTCACATATAGAAATTTTTTGATATTTGCAACCATAGTAAAACAAAGACTTATATTTTTCATATTTATTTTATATATTTAAATGCCATTTAACAAAGAAAAATCAACCAAAAAAATGAGTTCGCATGTCACCTCCGACATGCGTGTCATAGGTTCGCCATCACTGCTCTAGACCTTCCACCAAGTGAGGGCACACTGGGAAGTCTGCCCTCTGGAAGAGTGTCCTCACCCTATCATGCTGACACCTTGGTCTCAGAACTTAAGTTTCCAGAACTTTGAGGAATAATTTATGTTGTTTATAAATTATCCAATCTGCAATAATTTGTTATAGCAGCCCAGACTGATGTACATTGACAATATACTAAATTAGAGATACATTTCCAATTTCAATTACCCTAAGCTGTCTACGGCCATACCACCTTGAACGCACCCGATCTCGTCAATTACCCTAAGCTTTACTAGTTGTAAATTATTTTTTTCAGAGTTGTATGATTAAGCTATTATAGGCTATTAAGTGGTTGAAAAAAATGTACTAGGGTAAACATTATCATTAGTGCAAAGGAGCCATAGATTAAAGATTGAACCATTATGTAATTAATTTAATAAGCTGCTTGTAGAAAAAATATGACAATCTTCATTTTGCTAAAGTTTAATAATTACATCTAATTTTATAATCTTATTCATTTCTAGGAAAATGTGTGCACAAGGCTCTGAGACATGCAGTTTTCTGTATCTCTACTTTTACATAGTCATCTCTAAATGGTTAAGTACCTTTCACTAAAATGAAGTCTTTGACACACTCCAGAACTAAAATCTATGATTTAAGGAGCATGACATATGATAACTTCCATGTGATGTAGTCAACAATACTGAGTAATCAGACTAAAACCTAGGCACAAAATTTTTAAAAAATCATTTAATTTTAATTAATATATTATTTAAAGTGTTTGTAAAAAAATATTTTCCAAAAAAAATTTCTACATAATGCTGTTAGGTCAGAAGTTTTAGTCTTCAAGCCTGTATTCATTATTTATGAATCATAAAGGGAAAGAGAACCAACGAACTTTCAAAAAAGTATATAAAGAACAATACTTCAGAAATGTATATACTCTAGTATTCCTTTGCAAAAAAAAATCTGATTCTAACATTACTTCCTACAGTTTTAGTAAATTTTTCATCATAGGGAAGGCCAGTTATTTTTTCCTTTGGCCAGTACAGAAATTAAGATAGTTAGTTAAAGCAAATAAATGAGATTAGGTATCAAAGTAAAACACATTATTATGCATATAGCAGTTGAGTTCTCTTTTAGTTTTCATAAAATGTACCTCATATGGTATAAGTTTATAAAACTATAGTAATCAAACTGTATGGCATTGGCACAAATACAGACATATAAATAGACCAGAATACAGAGTCCAGAAATAAACCCTTGCTGATATTGTCAATTGTAGTCAAGATATTCAATGGGGAAAGGATAGTCTCTTTAATAAATGCAGTTGAGAAAACTAGCCACATGCAAAATGAGGAAACTACACCATACACAAAAATCAATTTAAAATGTATTAAAAACTTGAACATAAGATCTGAAACCATAAAATCTCTAGAAGTAAACATACAGTGTAAGCTTCTTAAAAAAATTAAATCTTTATTGTTGAAAGTATTATGTATGTCCCCTTCATTCCCCTATTGACCCATTCTAGCCCGACCTCATTCTGCCCTGGGCCTTCACCACCCTATTGTCTGTTTCCATGGGTTATACATATATACATACAAGTTTTATGATCTCTTCCCACCTACCCACCCACCCCCACCTTCCCTCTGAGATTCCACAGTCTGTTCCCTGCTTCTATGTCTCTATATCTATTTTGTTCATCAGTTTATTTTATTCATTAGATTCCACATATGAACCAGCCTGCATTCCCACCAACAGTGTGCTAAGGTTCCTTTTTCTCTGCATCCTCACCAGCACTTGTCATTTGTTGATTTGTTGATGACAGCCATTCTGACAGGTGTGAGGAGATACCTCATCATTGTTTTAGTTTGCATCTCTCTAATGATCAGTGACTGAGCATTCTTTCATATGCCTCTTGGCCTTCTATACGTCCACTTTAGAGAAGTGTCTATTTAGGTTCTTTGTCCGTTTTTTAATTGGGTTTCTTGTCTTCCTTTTTTTAAGTTGTACAAGTTCCATATATATTTTGGATATTAACCCTTTATCAGATGGATCATTGCCAAATATGTTCTCCCATACAGTGGACTCTCTTTTCATTTTGTTGATGGTTTCTTTTGCTGCATAGAAGCTTTTTATTTATTTTTCTCCTTAGTTTTCTTTGCCCTGGGCGAGGTATCTGTAAACATATTACTATGAGAGATGTCTAAGATTTTTCTGCCTGTGGATTCTTCTCGGATTTTTATAGCTTCATGACTTAGGTTTAAGTCTTTTATCCATTTTAAGTTTATTCTGATGTATGATATAAGTTGCTGATCTAGTTTAATTTTTTTGCATGTATATGTCTAATTTTCCAAACACCATATACTGGATAGACTGTCTTGAGCCCACTGTATGTTCTTGCTTCCTTTGTCAAATATTAATTGAGCATAATGGCTTGGGTCAATTTCTGGGTTCTCTGTTCTGTTCCATTTATATGCCTGTTACTGTGCCAGTACCTGGCTCTTTTGAGAACAGTGGCTTTGTAGCATAACCTAATATCTGGTATTTTGATCCCTCCAACTTTGATCTTCTATGCCTGTTACTGTGCCAGTACCTGGCTGTTTTGAGAACAGTGGCTTTGTAGCATAACTTAATATCTGGTATTTTGATCCCTCCAACTTTGATCTTCTTTCTCAATATTGCTGGAGCTATTTAGGGACTTTTTTTTGGCTCCAAAGAAATTTTGGAGTATTTGTTCTGGTTCTGTAAAATATGCTATTGGTATTTTAATAAGGAATGTATTGAATCTATAGATTGCTTTGGGTAGTATGGAACTTTAATGATGTTAATTCTACCAATCCATGAACAAGGTATATTCTCCCACTTGTTTATATCTTCCTCTATATCTTTTTTCATAGTCTAGTAGTTTCCCAGTACAATCTTTTACCTCCTTGGCTAACTTTATTCTTAAGTATCTTAATTTTTTGTTGTTGCAATGGCAAATGGGATAATTTTTTTAGGTTCTTTTTCTGAAAAATCATTATTGGTGTATAAAAATGCCATTGATTTCTGGGTGTTAATTTTGTATCCTGCTACATTGTCAAATTCCTTTATTAAATCTAGTAGTTTTTTGGTGGACACTTTATGGTTTTCTATGTAGGATATCATGTCAACTGTGAATAATGAGAGTTTTATTTCCTCTTTTCCAATTTAAATGACTTTTATTTCTTCTTATTGTCTGATCACAGTGGCTAGGACTTCCAGTATTACGGTACAACTGGTACAACTGGTATGTTGAATAAGGATGGTGAGGGGACATTCTTGTGTTGTTCCTATTCTCAGAAAAAAAATAGTTTTAGATTTTGGCCATTGAGTATGATGTTGGCTGTAGGTTTGTCATATATGGCCTTTATTTTGTTGACATATGCTCCTTCTATTTCCACTTTGCTGAGAGTATTTCTTGTTTTAATCAAAAATGGGTGTTAGCTTTTGTTAAATGCCTTTTCTGCATCAATTGATATGATCATGTGATTTTGGGCTTTCAATTAGTTTATGTGATGTATCACTTTTATTGGTTTGTGAATATTGAACCATCCTTGCATCCCTAGAATAAATCCCACTTGGTCATGATGTATGATCTCTTTAATTCTAGTGTATTGTGGTTTTAGCATCCATGCCCATCAGGGAATTTGGCCTGTAATTCTCTTTCATTGTAGTATCTTCATCTGGTTTTGGAATTAGATAATGCTGGCATCAAAAAAGAGCTTCCAAGTATTCCTTCCTCTTGAACTTTTTGAAATAGTTTGAGGAAGATAGGTGTTATTTCTTCTTTGAAGTTTTGGTAAAATTTCCCTATGAAGCCATCCGGACCAGGGCTTTTGTTTGCTGGAAGTTTTTTTTTTGGTTACTGTTTCTATTTCCTCAGTTGTTATTGGCCTATTTAGGTTTTCTGATTCTTCCTGATTGAGTTTTGGAAGATTATATTTTTTAGGAATTTTTCCATTTCATCCACATTATCCAGTTTGTTTGCATATAGTTGTTCATAGTATTTTCTTACAATCTTTTGTATTTCTGTGGTGTCAGTAGTTACTTCACTGCTTTTATTTCTGATTTTATTTATTTTGGTTACACTCTCTGTTTTTTGATAAGACTGGCCAACGGTTCATCAATATTTTTTCAATATATTTTTATTGATTTCAGAGAGGAAGGGAGAGGGAGAGAGAAATAGAAACATCAATGATGAGAGAGAGTCATTGATTGGCTGCCTGCTGAACTTCCCTACTGAGGATTGAGCTCAAAACTTGGCATGTGCCCTTGACCAGAATGGAACCCGGGACCCTTCAGTCTGCAGACCAATGCTTTATCCACTGAGCCCAACTGGCTAGAGCCAGTTCATTAATCTTTTTTTTTTTTTTAGTGTTGTTTAAAGTATTACATAAGTCTCCTTTTTTCTCCATTGACCTCTATCTGGCTGCTCCACCCCCCAGCACATGCTCTCATCCCCCTACTGTCTGTGTTCATTGGTCATGCTCATATACATGCATACAACTTCTTTGGTTGATCTCTTATCCCCTCACATACCCTCCCCGCTACTCCCCTCCTCCCTGTCTTCCCACATAGGTTGAACAGTCTGTTTGATGCTTCTATGACTCTGGTCTATTTTTGTTCATCGGTTTATGTCAGGGGTGGGCAACCCCTGGCACTCGTGCCAAACATGGCATGCCAGTAACTTTTGCTGGCATGCGAAACCATCTCTTATAATCTTCAATTTACAATGTTTTTCTTAATATGGATTTTTTTATTTTTCAGATAAATTCAATGTAGGTGCATCTTAGATAAATAAATAATTTTACATAACAAGTTATCTTAAAGACCGTAGACATGGCTGACTTTGAAATGCTGTTGATTGAATTTCAGAGTAGCTCAATTTGGAAGCAGAAATTTATTGACCTTAGAG
>NW_005370134.1:964074-996393 GCF_000412655.1 Myotis brandtii
CCTATAAATTTTGGAGATTAAACCCTTATCGGATATAACATTGGCAAATATAGTGGGCTTTCCTGTTGTTTTGTTGATGGTTTCTTTTGCTGTGCAGAAGCTTTTTATTTTGATATAGTCCCATTTGTTTATCGTCTCCTTAATTTCCATTGCCCTAAGAGCTGCATTGGTAAAGATATTGCTATGACAAATGTCTGCTATTTTGCTGCCTATGGCTTCTTCTAAGATTTTTATGGTTTCCCATCTTACATTTAAGTTCTTTATCCATTTTGAGTTTATTTTTGTGTTTGGTGTAAGTTGGTGGTCTAGTTTCAGTTTTTTGCATGTGTCTGTCCAATTTTCCCAACACCTTAATATTTGACAAAGGAGGCAAAAGCATACAATAGAGTCGGTTCATTAATCTTGATTATCTGTTCAAAGAACCAACTCTTGGTTTCTTTGATTTTTTGTTGCTGTTGTGTTTGCCTCAATGTTATTTATTTCCGCTCAAATCTGTATAATTTCCTTCCTTCAACTTACTCTGGGCTTTTCTTGTTACTTTCTAATTCTCTAAGTTGTAGGGTTAGAAGGTTTATTATACGTTTTTGTTGTTTTTTGAGGTATGCCTGTGGTGCTATGAACTTCCCTCTCTGAACTGCTTTCACTGTGTCCCATAGAGTTGTTATGTATTCATTTTCATTTGTTTCCAGTTAGTTTTTCATTTCTTTCTTGATCTTTTTGGTAACCCATTCATTGTTTAATAACATGCTATTTAGCCTCCACATGTTTGAATGTCTTTGAGTGT
Source organism: Myotis brandtii (assembly GCF_000412655.1). Lineage (NCBI taxonomy): Eukaryota > Metazoa > Chordata > Mammalia > Chiroptera > Vespertilionidae > Myotis > Myotis brandtii. The sequence goes on from NW_005370134.1 coordinate 964,859, forward strand.
TTTTATTGTAGTTGATTTCTTATTTCATGCCATTGTGATCTGAGAAGATGCTTGAAATTATTTCAATCTTCTTGAACTTGTAGAGACTTGTTTTGTGTCCTACCATGTGGTCTATCTTTGAGAATAACCCATGTGCACTTGAGAAGAATGTATATTCTGCAGCTTTGGGGTGAAATGTTCTATAAATATCAATTAAATTAATTTGATCCAGTGTATTATTTAGAGTCTCTGTTTCTGTGTTCATTGTTTGTCTAGGCGATTTATCCAGTGAATTCAGGCAGAGTGTTAAAGTTCCCTGTTATGACTGTATTGTCGATCTCTCCCTTATTATCCTCTAGAAGGTTTTTTTTATATGTAGGTGCCCCTTTATTTGGGTGCATGTATGTTTACCAGGGTTATATACTCTTTTGGATCAATCCCTTCAGTATTATGTAGTGACCTTTATTGTCTCTTGTGATGGGCTTCATTTTGAAGTCTATTTTATCAGATATGAGTATTGCAACCCCAGCTTTTTTTTTCTTTTTCATTTACATGAAAATTTTTTTTCATTCCATCACTGTCATCCTGTGAGAGTCTTTTGTTCTGAGGTAGATCTTTTGTAGACAGCATATATATGGGTCATGTTTTAATGTCCATTCAGCTACACTATGTCTTTTGATTGGCACATTAAATCCATTTACATTTAATGTTATTATTGATAGGTACTTATTTATTTCCATTTTAATTCTTTATGCCTTTTCACTCCACATATATTTCTACTTCTCATTACATCAGTCCCTTTAGCATTGATTTCAGTGTTGGTGATAAGCTCCTTTAGCCTTTTTTGTCTGGGAAGCTCTTTATTTCACAATCTATTTTTAATGATAGCCTTACTGAATATAGTAATCTTGATTTCTGATCCTTGCTCTTTATTACACTGAATATTTCAAGCCATTCCCTTCTGGCCTTTGGAGTTTCTAATGGGAAATCAACTGACAGCCTTATGGGGGGAGCTCCTTTGTAGGTAAAAAATTGCTTTTCTCTTGCTGCCTTTAAGGTTCTCTCTTTGTCTTTAATTTTGGCATTTTAGTAATAATGTGTCTGGGCATGGGCCTATTTGGGTTCTTCTTGCTTGGGACTCCCTGTGCCTCCAGAACTTGGGTGACTTTTTCCATTACCAGGTTAGCGAAGTTTTCTCCCATTATTTCTTCAAACATATTCTCTATCCCTTGCTGCTTTTCTCTTTCTGCCTTTAAGGTTCTCTCTTTGTCTTTAATTTTGGCATTTTAGTAATAATGTGTCTGGGCATGGGCCTATTTGGGTTCTTCTTGCTTGGGACTCCCTGTGCCTCCAGAACTTGGGTGACTTTTTCCATTACCAGGTTAGCGAAGTTTTCTCCCATTATTTCTTCAAACATATTCTCTATCCCTTGCTCACTTTCTTCCTCTTATGGCACACCTATTATGTGAATATTGTTACATTTCATGTTGTCCCACAGCTCCCTTAAGCTGTCCTCCTAATTTTAGTTGTTTTATTAATTTTTTTCTCTGATTGAGTGATATTTTTCTATCCTGTCTTCTAATTCACTGATCCAATCTTCAGCTTTCCCTAATCTGCTTAGTATTCCTTCCACTATGTTGTTTATTAGTGCTATGTTATTCTTCATAGTTACTATATCTTTTCTTAAGCTGTTGAGCATCTTTGCCATCATTATTCTGAACTCCATGTCTGATAAATTTCTTATCTGTATTTTATTAGGTCTTCTTCTGGAGAATTCTCTTCCATGTGGGACTTGTTTTTCTGTCTCCCCATTTTGGCTGCCTGTTTGAGTTTGTGTTTGTGTATTAGGTAGATCTGCTCTGAGACCCAATCTCTAGTGCAGGAAAATGTCAGATTCTGTTTGTGATTGGCCCTGAGTATCCTGTTGGAACTATCATCAATCCAAAGTTTGTGGCTCCCTCTACCGGGGCTCGGTGCTTTTGGAAAGGACCAAGATGTGCATCAAGATGTGCTTTTCTGAGTCCCCGGCCCAGTATTAGGTCAGGCAAAGACTCAAAGCCACCTCTGCCTGCAGTCCCATTGACACTCAGAATTGATTAGCCTCAGGCTGACAGGTCTTCCAACAGGATGGGGCATCTGTCTTCCTCCCAAGCACAAACTGCCTGGTCTGCTGCTAGAGAAAGATGTACTTTGCAGTATGAGGGAATGACTCAGCACAGGAAACTGGGGTGGTTGCCCTCTGAGCACCAACCCCAGGGGCGACAAGTCTGGCTTCTGCTCACACATCTCCAGTCCACTCTGGTCTCCCTCTGCTGGGCCCCAAGGTGAGTGGCCACACATGAAATTTTGTGCATTGGCCCTTTAAGAGGGTGCCTGCATTTCCAGCTATGTCTGGCTGGTAGACAGCAACTCTGCTGCTTTTCACAGCCAAATATTTTGTGGGCACTTTTCTCAGTTCTGGTGCTCTGGGCTTGGGAGCCCAGCTTCAGGGTTAAAACCCCTGAGTTCTCAGTGTGAAATGCTCCCACAGCTGAGATCTCTCCAAAAACCCCAGCTGCTGCCTGTGAGAGCCCAGCCAGTGCTTTTGCATCTCTACACTTCCTATCAATCTCTATGCAGTCTCCACTTTCCATCCTTGGTTATTAGGGTTATCTCCAGTTAGTCTTCAGTTGATTTTTCAGGGTCATCCTTCTCTATTTTAGTTGTATTTCCAGTTTGGTCCTGAGAGACTGTCAGTGTAGCTTCCACTTACTCTGCCACCATTTTGGAATCCAGGGTAAGCTTCTTGACATCAGTTTTGGCAATAATTTTTTTTTTGAACTTGACACTAAAAACAAAGGCAACAACAACAAAAAATAAACAAATGTGATTATGTCAAAATAAAGTTTTTATTTGCAGCAAAGAAAACCATCAATAAAATGAAATATTTGCAAATTATAAAACTAATACTGGATTAATATACAAAATATATAAAGAGCTCATACAACTTAATAGCTGAAAAGCAAACAAATCAATTTAAAAATGGGCTGAGTATATGAATAGACATTTTTCCAAAGAAGGCACACAAGTTGCCAATAGGTATCTAAAAAAAGTGCTCAACATCATTAATGAACATGCAAATCAGAACCATGATGAATATGCCTCACGCTTGTTAGGATGGCTATGATCAAAAACACAAAACATAACGTGTTGATGAAGATGTGGAGGAAAGGGGATCCTTGTGCCTTGTTGGTAGAAATATAAATTGGTGGAGCAACTATGAAAAACAGTATGATCATTTTATTATGATATTAAGTGTCTTTTTCTGAGTAAGCATACACACCATGTGATATTATCGTAAAAATTATAAATAGTGTTTTAGGGAGATTTATATTCCTTAACATAGTTAATAATATTTTTACCAACATGTGAATTTTCTTATCCTCTGCACAGAATATAGTCAAAGACTGCTGCAGTTAAATATTTTACCCTTTGTTCTCCCTGCATGATCTACAATAATAATGTGCTTCATGTTAATATTTACTGCTGTGTTGCTAACAATTACCTGAAAGAGAAGTTGGGGTGCTTCACTGGGCTGGAAAAAGTTTAGCTACATCAGAATGCAGGTCTAATTAAGCAAGTTTATCCTATCTAATAAAAGAGTAGTATGGAAATTAACCGTCACTTCATCACTCCATCACTATGTCACAAAGATGGTGGCGCCCAGTCCCCTCAGCCCCGCTGCTGAAGTGTCAAGGCCTGTCACCACTCCGGCGGGCCAATCGTGCCAGTGTCCGGGCCTGTGGACCTGGCTGGGGGCTGTGGGGGCAAGCAGGAAGTCATGACCTGCCCACTCTGGTGGGCCGATGCAGCCTCCTGCTCTGCAGCCGCCACTGCAGTGTGCGGGCCTGTGGGCCCGGCCGAGGCCGAGCAGTGAGGCACGACCCATCCACTCCGACGGGCCAATGCAACCTCACCATCTGCCACTGCCACCTCCGCTGCTGCAGTGTCCAGACCCAGGCCCCCAGCCTGCCCTGGGCTCTGCTCAAGGAGGGGCTGGGGGTCTGGGGTTTACTAAACTTTACTGGAGCTTCTCCCCACCCCACCCCCACTTTCCGCCCCTCCCCATGGGGGTGCATGCCTGCACGGTGAGTGTGAAGCCTACTACCTGCTCTCCAGAAGTGGGGGCAGTAAAGAATGGGGGTGGGGGGGAGAGGAAAGAATGTGGAACATCCATGATGAAGAGGTGCTTGAGAATGAGGCTTGGAAGCCTCACGGGGAGGTTTGTTCTGTTTGCCCTGCGGCTATCCCTTAGGGAAGGTGGAGAGCACGGTTGTGAGGGCTCCCTGTGTGCGGAGTCCAGTTCCGCCAACTGGAATTGGCCTCAGTTTCCTGGTCTGCAAAATGGATCAAGTGTGTCCCAGTGCCTTCACTGAGGTTTGAGGGCCGATTGAAATACTATATAAAGAAAATGAGTGAAGAAGTGAGAAAGAAAAGGAAGGACGAGGAACACAAAAGAAAGATTGGAAGGAACCTGTAAACCTATTGTCACTTAAACAAGGAATATAGTCAATAGTGTTGTAATGGGGTATGATGCCAAGTGGGTACTGGAAATATCGGGGAACATTTTGTAAAGTATATGATTGTCTAATCACTATTCTGTAACTAATAAACCTGAAACTAATACAAAATAATATTAAATGTAAAGAAATGAAAATAGGAGTGAAATTTTTCTAAATTTCAAAGTTTAAATAAAGGCTGTAAAGGAAGGAAGGGGGAGAATAAAAATAGTGTTTTTCATTTTACCACTTCATTGTCTTTTCAGTACATGAAAAAGACAGTTGTCTTTATATGGTGCTTTTATACTTTTCTAAGTCATTATGTCATTTGATGTTCAGGGCAATTTAAAGACAAGATAATTATTCCCTCCACTATTCAAAGAAAGGAAATCTTGGTGTCTGGCCCCAATGATTCAATCGTCAAGCCCTTATTGTAAAGCAGGGTTAGTGAAATTTTCTGTGAAGGGTCATATCCTATCTAATAATAGACAAACATGGTAATTATCCATACCTTTGCTACCATCGCCATTGGCTGATCAGCGTGATATGCAAATTAACCACCAACAAAGATGGCAGCTAATTTGCATACTGCAGGCAAGGCAGAACACCAGGAGCCGCCATCCAGGCCCCCGTGTGCTACCCCAGGAGCCGCTGGAAAGCCAGGCTGCAGGCAAGGCAGCCCTCCAGGACTCAGGAGCCGCCTTGCCTGCGGCTCGTGATTGTAATTGTGATCGGAAAGCCGGGCCACTGGGACCCAGGAGCCACCTTGCCTGTGGCCAGTGATCGTGATCGTGATTGTGATCAGAAAGCTGGGCTGCAGGCAAGGCGGCCCCCTGAGACCCAGGAGCCTGTTGGCGAAGTCTGCAGGTGAAGTAGTGATCAAGCTATGAGGGAGAGGGTGGGGGGCGGAAGGAGCTACAGGAGCAGCTCTGGCTGGAGACTGAAGACTCCAGCCAGAGTAAGGAGCAAAGACTGAAGGCTCCAGCCACAGCGAAGACTGTGTCCAGAGCAAAGATGGAAGGCAGTGGCCAGATTGAAGGGCTGGGTCCCAGGTGCCAGAGGAAAACTGGTGCTGGCAGCCAGGAGAAAGAAGGCATATTGCATGAATCTTCGTGCAACAGGCCTCTAGTCTATACTAGTAAAAGCCTTGGGGGTGATCTGGCCAGCAGGGGAGGGCAGTTGGGGGCAATCAGGCTGGCAGGGGAGCTGTTAGGGGGCAATCAGGCTGGCAGGCAGAAGCAGTTAGGGGCAATCAGGCAGGCATGCAGGTGAGCGGTTAGGAGCCAGCGGTCCAGGATTGTGAGAGGGATGTCCAACTGCCGGTTTAGGCCCGATCCCAGCAGTCGGACATCCTTGGATCAGGCCTGCTGGACACCAGGGACATCCTGGGATCAGGCCTAAACTGGCAGTGGACATCCCCCAAAGGGTCTGAGATTGGAAAGGGTGCAGGCTGGGCTGAGGGACACCCCCCCTCCTGTGCACAATTTCGTGCACTGGGCCACTGGATCTATATATAAAAAAGACTAAGTGGACCAGCGCATGCACAATACATACAAAGCTCCTGCTGGCACCAATCACATGCATGTGTTTTGACTGGTCATTGTCAATCGTAAATTTGGTTGACACTTCTATTATAGAGAAAAGGTGAATGCAATATTAAAATATTTCTTCTAATTAATTTCCTTTCAATGTGCACAAATTTGTGCACTGGGCCAATGGTACTTTAATAATAAAGCAAATTTAAAAATAGAGAGGCATTAGTCTGATTTCCCTTAAGGCCTTTGACTGATTAAATGCAGTGCACCCACATTATGGAGGGTAATCTGCATTAATCAAAGTCTACTTTAAATTTTAATATCATCTAAAAATACTTTAGAGCTACTTATCAATTAGTGTTCAATTAAAAATCTGGGTTCCATGGCTTACCCAGATATTTACCAATAAAATTAACTATCACACACTAGGTTTGAAGATGGTTTGGATTAGGCTAGGTTCTTTGGTTAATCTCTTGACCAATTCTTTAGGTTCATTCTTTTTAAAACAAAATAAATAGAAAGATCCAGTTTGAAAAAATGAGATACCTGAAATCAAGCCTCTTACCTTTATCCCCTAATGGAGAATCAGTGGTTAATTTTAGTGTTATTATTATTGTTAAATTGAGAAATTATTTGCTATATTTTGCTGGTTAAACACAGGCTCTCAGATGATATAATCAACAACTTCCCATTTCCTTATATTCCAAAGGTTTGAGTCTAAGTAATACATATCACCAGTAAAGCAATTCTAATAATGTATTCAGTGAAGTCTTTTATTTTTAAATATATTTTTATTGATTTTAGAGAGGAAGGGAGAGGGATAGAGAGAGATAGAAACATCAATGATGAGAGAGAATCATTGATCAGCTGCCTCTTGCACGCCCACTACTGGGGATCGAGCCCGCAATCCAGTCATGTGCCCTTGGCCAGAATCGAACCTGGTACCCTTCAGTCCGCAGGCCGATGCTCTATCCACTGAGCCAAACCGGCTAGGGCTTCAGTGAACTCTTATGCACTCCAAGAGAGTCCTCAAAAATCTGCAGAAAAGCAAATGAAAACTAATCATTATAATGGTTATAAGCTTGCTGTGAATATAAAATAAAGGGTGCTTATAAAACATGTGGCCTAGTTTATGGAAGAAATAACCTCACAATAAATGATATTGTTATTTTAATTACTACATTGTTTTTATGTTTGTAGAGTAGGAAAGTAATCTATAATAATAAAAGTGTAATATGCTAATTAAACTGAACAACCTTCCGAATAACCATGCTATGACACCCACTGGCGCCAGGCCAGCCAAGGCGGGTGCAATGCGATTGGTTGGGGACCCAACCATCCCCGCATGATTGCTCTGCAGAAGGAGGCTCAGGCCACTGACCAGCAGGCTGCAGTGGGTGGGCAGGGCCTCCCTCTGCGAGGGAATCCCAGGTCCTGGGTGCCAGCAGCTGGAGAGAAGCCTGGGTCCTGGGTGCCAGAGGGAAGCCAGTGCCAGCATCCGGGGAAGGAAACCCTACCATTGCATGAATATCATGCATCGGGCCTCTAGTAGAATAAGAATATGAATCAGATCAGTCTGTATTAAGCCCTATCTTTATCCAAGCCCATGCCCTAACCAATGTTTAAAATGCCTTTACCTCTTCCAAATTCTTCAATGAAGGACCCACCTATAATAATAAAAGCATAATATGCTAAATAGACCAGACAGCCGAATGACCTTTTGGACAATCTTCTGGATGAAGCCGGGGTTGCAAGGGCCAAGGCAAGCCGCCCCAGCTACAAGGGCCGAGCCCCTTGCAGGAATTTCGTGCATCGGGCCTCTAGTTTAAAGATAATATCAAAAGATTAAAAACAAACAGTAGCAATGACAAAAAGTCAACAAAATAAGCCAAATATTCCTTTTAGGGAGAGAAATTAACTTCTAAATATGTGCCAACTTCAATGGACATGTTAAAATTATATATTTCTTGTCAAGTAGAGTGATTCATAATGATATAACCACATATGAGTCTTGCTTTTCATTGTGATATGCCATCAAAGGGGAAAAGGACTACTCGGGGATACATTGGGTAGAGAGCTCTGTAGACTGACCCTTTGCTGATAAGTTGATGAAGTTCTCATTAGCAGCAACCCTGATGCTTGCCCTCAATAAAAGATAACATCCTGCTGTTAACATAATTTCCATTTTTGTGATTTAATGACACAATTATATTAAATATATTTTTCAAATGAATTAGGGTTTAAATGAAGATAAAAATGTTTTTATAAGTTTTCATTGTTTCCCCCAAACCAAATAATATTTTTTACTTTGTGATTACATAGGATAAATATGACAAAAAGGTTGACAATATTCAAGTGATATTTTTCATATATTTGATACCAAGAGAACAATTATTTGTTAAACTATTACTATATACTAGAGACCCAGTGCATACAAAATCATGAACTGGGGCAGGGGTCGGGGGTCCCTCAGCCTGGCCTGCCCCCTCTCACAGCCTAAGCCAGTCTGGCCTCCCTCTGCAGGAGGCGACCGGGCCAATCAGGGGAAGGCACCGCCCTCATCACCCCGCTGCTGCTGCCACTGTTGGCCGCCATGGCTGCCGGCCCTCAGCCCTCACTTTTTAGCGCTGGCCCGGCCCCCCGCCCACTGGTGGGCAGGGGGGCCATCTGGGGTCAGGTCAGCTGGGGGAGGGGCTGTGGGAGGTTGAGAGACAGTAGGTCGCACCCCCTCCAACCTCTGCAGAGGCGTGGCGCCGGGACCAGGCCCAAGCCTCTGACTCTGTGGCTGACTCTGCAGAAGGGGCAGCACTGGAACTGGGACCATGCAGCCCCCTCTCCCGCTGCCTCTGTGGAAGGGGTACTGGCACTGGACTGGCCCATGCCACCACCTCTCCCACGCTGCCTCCTCTCCCGTGCCACCGCCTCTCCCGCGCTGCTGGCCCTCGGCCTTCACAGCCACTGCAGCTTTGTCCAGAAAGACGTCTGGAAGATATCTGGTCTTTCTGGTCTAATTAGCATATTACCTTTTTATAAGTATAGACTAGAGGCCCCATACATGAAGATTCATGCAAGAAAAGGCCTTCCTTCCCCTGGCTGCCAGCACCTGTTTCCCTCTGGCACCCAGGACCTGGGCTGCTTCACTCCGGCCGCTGCCACCACCCACCGGGGGTATGCTCCAAGCTGCTCCACGCGGACGCTCAGAGCACGCCCCCCACCCCTGGTGTGTGTGTGTGTGTCTGCTGAGGCTGGGGGCGGCACGCAGCCCCACTCTGCCCATCTGCGCTGCAGCTCCTCCTGAGCGGTCGTGATGCAGCCTCCTAGAGCTGGTCATGATGCATGGCTAATTTGCATATTACCTGGTTATATATATAGATACTTAATAACTTTTGGGGGTATATCTAACATTGCTCATAGAAGCATCCATTTAATTTCTTTTTACTATGAAAAATATTGCATCTCTTTTATTGAAACACAGGTAAAATTTTACTAATTAAATTGAATGCTGATATTGTAAGAATTTGTCCAGGAGCTATATTTTCTGAAGGGAAGCATCCTATCATTGTGGGAAGAGGAAAAATTTTATAATGTCAGATCTATGTTTACATTTTGGCTTTACCATTTAATAGATATGTGACCTTGAACAAGTTATATCTTCTCCTGAAACAATATCAGATTTTGTCATTCAATTAAGTAGTGAATGGAATATTAGATAATAAATATAAAACACATGGCTCATTATAACTATTGCCAAAGCATAGATTTTTTAACTTGGGACCTCTAATGGTTTAATGAAAGTGGCCATTAAGAGAAAAGTGTTGTTGTTGTTTTTTAATAATTGATTTTCTGATTTAAATTGTGGAATATTTAAATAATCTGTAAATTATGATACATATTTTTTTCTATGGCAAGCATTTATTTTTATTGTCATTCAAATTTAAAATGTCATTCTATAAAATACCATCAAGATATTTTTAAATGGCTTTGGCCAATTTGTGAGAAAAAGACCTAAAGAAAAAGAAAAATGGAAGATATGCAAATATCAAACATATTTAAGAGTATTGAGTGCCCCTGATCTACTATAAAATAAAGAAGAAGCCACTATTGGTCTGTCTTCCCACCAGACACACAGACTTTCCCAAAGACATGAGGACCTGGAGAAGAAGTCACAGCCAACTTGGGCACGGACTGTAGTCAGAAGAACAGCATGAATCCCCACCATGCCAGACACTCCACAGCAGGAGTGGTGTTCACTGCAGAGAATAGAAAAGCCGTATTTGACTGGTGGAGTACTGGAGTTCTGGTGGAATCAGATAATTTTATCAGCCAAAGCAAGAACACTTCAGATTTTCCCAGAAATATTGAGGGTCAGATTTTTCAGATTCAAAAGTCTTTCACAACCAATTAGTGATTAAAAGCTGGGGAAATATGCTTTTATGTTGTTTAACCACCTAGTTTTGTGTAAATATTATATTTACCATTATGCTGTGCTAAAAACAGTGATGATTTGCTCTTTAAAAATAACACATACAAACTTATATATATGAAAAATACTAATGTCACCTAATATAATATTTAATGTATATTAATTGAGAATGAAATATGTGGATCTGGAGAAAAAACTAAGCAGCAAAGCATATCTCTAAACTATTTTGAGAAGTTGTAATTCTACACTGCATTCTGCTATACACCCAAATATTAAAAAAATTTCAATATCATATAATTAAAATTTCAATATGTTTAAATTGACACATTATAAATCCCAACTGATTTTTGTAGGCATGCATAAATATAAACATTAATTCATTTTGTTTTTATGCAATATTTTTTGAACTTACCAAATTATCAATGTATTATATTTATTATATAAAAGTAGACATTTTAGTCAATTACATTTAAAATATTATCTTTAGTTTTGTTCTGAACTTGCATAAAAATCAATGATGAATACTTATTTGTTTACATTACTTATTCTGCTAATTCAACATTAGCAATATTAAACAAAATTAAAAATTTTTATGGAACTCATTATATCCACTTAAATAAGAACAATAAAGCATTTTTCCTTCTAAAATAAGTGTTACATTTCCCATCATCATTTAATTCAAGGAGAATCACTGAACATTACTTCAATTTTAAATGATCTTTGTAAACAACTTTCTATAGCAAAAGCTATTAGATATAAAATAATGTTTATGTTATATTTTGTTACTATATTAGATTTTTTAATGTAGAACTTTAATTTCATTTAGGCAACTATCATTGGTCTCCTGTAAAATACCAAAAACAACAATTAAAGTGGATCTACTGACAACAATTTGCAACAGCAGTGCTTAATTATTTATATTGACTCATTTTTTTTAAATGTATTGTCTCATTTCATCTGAATATTCTCAACCTTACTGCTCCTTGTTATCTTCACTTCCTACATGAAATGGCATTTTCTTCCAAGATTCAACCTGGTTTCAGCCTCACCATTATTCATAATTTTTCTTTCACTCTGTGACTTTTAGGCAATATAGCATTATTGATGTTACTGCAATTGGCTCTCCAGCAATCCCTGAGTAAAGGGGGTCCCACCCAGCCATCTAAAACAGCTGGCAAGGTAAATAAAAATCACATCAAATGGATTTATAAAAATAATATAAGAATAATAAGAAAAATCTTGATTTACATCTTTCATAATATATCTAAAATGAGAATTACCATTATCATAAATCTAGATTTCCAAACCTTCAAATTACTGAAATGCATAATTGGTGGAATAATAAAAAATCTTACAAGTTTGTATTTGGGAAGCCCATAGAGTATACAAATTATACTTTGTTAATTCCATAATATAGATATTGAGGTTAAATTAATTCATAATTTATAGAACCTCTATAAATTATAATCCAGTGATAGAATCAATATATCATGAAGATATTATTTCAAAAATATCCAATTAGGCCATATAAATAAATTATTAAATAAGACATAAAATAATATATATCAATCGTCCACACAAATATAAGTATATACTTTCATATGAATTAATATAAATATTCATTTTGTTCATATATCAAGAAGGGATCAAATACAAGAGTGTGATGAAGGCAGAAAAAGTTGTCAAAGATATGAGAAAGATATGACTTCAGAGCTTGAAAACAGTCCACATTATACTGGGGTATTATAAATTTAGGGCAACCCTAAAAGTTAATGTTAGTTCTTGTGACAAGATAAAATGCAGTAAAGTATAAGATGACAACAAAAGATGAAGTGTAAACATGAAAATCTCATAAAATATAATTAAATGAAATTAAGTTAAACAATAGTGAGTTATGGCATGCTTTTATTTCTTGCTTGGCAAAAAGTAACAAGTATGATTATGTGCTGGTGACAGCAGTGTTCTGAGAGAAATTAGGACTCTAATTTATGGTTAGTAGGAAGTATTTTATAATATTTTTAAAACATTTTGAATAATATTTTAATAAATAAACACCTAATATAAATTTCTACACATAGTAACTCTTCAATTATTTACATACATTTTCATATACCAATTATACTTCTAATATTGATTTTAAGATTATAGACAGATATTTGTTTATAATACTAACAATACAAATAACATGCTAATGAATTAAAAATTTATGAAATAATTCATAATGCATTTATTCATGTTTCATTATAACTAATACATATATAATTAATCAACGTATATATTAACAAAGACCAGAATGTACTGTTATATATGGTATATTTGAATGGTAAAAATGCATATTATATAGGAAAGTTTAATACTGTTTATAAACATCTATAATAATAAAAGCCTAAGCAGCCATCACAACGGAACGGACGATCGAACAGGCTGTGTGGGGCGACCAGGTCAGCAGGGGGGTTAGTGAGGGGCGACCAAACGACTGAGCAGCAGGCTGCGTGGGGCGACCAGGCCGGCAGGTGTGTTAGTGAGGGGCAACTAAACAACTGAACAGCAAGCTGCATGGGGCGACCAGGCCCTCAGGAGGGGCAGTTGGGGATCGGGCCTAAACCAGCAGTCGGATATCCCCCACGGGGTCCAAGATTGGAGAGGGTGCAGGCTGGGCTGAGGGGACCCGCCCCCCAACCCCCAGGCATAAATTTTGTGCACCAGGCCTCTAGTATTTATGTTTATTAACAAATAAATGAACATCCCTCAAGTTATGAATCAATATGTAAAGTTATTTTTTTCATTTTTTAAAACTTTACAGTAACTTTAATAAGAAAGTAAAAATATAAATAATCCCATTGTATGAGAAAGTTAAAATAAATTTAGAGATTTAAAACATATAAATTAAATTTTAAACTCTACAGAAAGAATATTACAGTAATCTACTCTGTTGGTCACAGAATTATAACTTTTTTTCAAAATCATATATAGAATAGTGGAAATAAATTTTAGAGACTTGGATTAGTATTTTATCTTAAGTTGCTTTTCTAATTAATGGCAAAAGGAGGTAATCTAAAAATCAAGTCTGCTGCCCCCAACTACTATTTTTTCTACATCATACAGTTAGCTATATTAAATATAAACATAGTTATAACTCTTCATGATTTTTTCCCCTTATTTTTAAATTTATCTTCAAGAGTTTTCCTTTTGGTATTCTGGGTCTAGTGCATTCCCATGCAATGTGAATTTATTATAACCTAATTGGAAATTGAGGTTTGAAGAAGTGGCTTTGATTTATGCTTGGAGTGTACATTTGAAAATATAAAAATACTAGTGGCCTGGTGCACAGATTCATTCACATTGAAAGGAAATTAATTAGAAGAAATATTTTAATATCACTATTTTCCCTTTCTCTATAATAGAAGTGTCAGCCAAATTTACAATTGACAATGACCAATCGAAACACACACATGTGATTGGTGCCAGTGAGAGCTTTATATATATATCATACATGCATGAGTCAACTTAGTCTTTTATCTATATATATATGAAGAGCCAGGGTCCATAAGGACGGAAGGCTCGACCTAACACTGGAAGTCAGTGCTGGGTTTCCAAGGAGACCAAGCACTGACTGCCAAGGGGGCTGCAGATTAGGCCCAGAGAGAGGCCTGCAGAGAGAGAGGCAGGGTCTGATCTGCAGCCTCAGTAGCAGCTGTTGATCAGCCACTGCCTCTCTCTTTCTCTCCCAGCTTCACGAGCAGCCCCGCCTCTGTTTCTCTCCGGGCCTCCAGGGGGCTGCTGATCAGCCCCACCTTTCTGATCAGGCCCAGAGACAGGCCCTGAGATGCTGACTGGCATAGAAACTGACCAATCAGAACCAAATCTGGGTGTAGTGCCAGGAGCCAATGGCTTCCTAGGAGGCGGAGCTTTTAATGCTGACTGGCATAGAAAGCAACTAATCAAAACCAAATCTAGGTGAAGTGCCAGGAGCCAATGGCTTCCTAGGAGGTGGAGCTTTTGACGCCTACTGGCATAGAAACCGACCAATTAGAACCTAATCAGGCCGGCAGGGGCGTGCAGTTAGGGGCACATCAGGTTGGCAAGGGAGGGGCAGTTAGGGGTGACCAGGCAGGCAGAGGCAACTAGGGGTGACCAGGCAGGCAGGCAGAGAGGTTAGGGGAGATCAGGCAGGCAAAGGCAGTTAGGGGTGATCAGGCAGGCAGGCAGGTGAGCAGTTAGAAGCCAGCAGTCCCAGATTGCAAGAGGGATGTCAGACCGCTGGTTTAGGCCTGATCCCACAGAGGTCAGACATCCCCCAAGGGTTCCCCAATTGGAGAGGGTGCAGGCTGGCTGAGGGAATCCCCTCACCCCTGTGCATGAATTTTGTGCAGCAGGCCACTAGTGATATATATAACTTGCTTTATTAGACCTGCTTTCTGATGTAGCTAATCTTCTTCCAGCCCAGTGAAACACCCCCAACTTCTCTTTCAGGTAATTGTCAGCAACACAGCAGTAAATATCAACACAGAGCACATTATTATTGTAGATCACGCAGGGAGAACAAAGGGTAAAATATTTAACTGCAGCAGTCTTTGACTATATGCTGTGCAGTGAGAAAACCTGAAGTCATTTTCAAGGTCCACCATTTCTTCTTTTCAGTCAGATCAAGTTTGTAAACTTTCTAAATCTCTGTTTTCCAGCTACTGAAGAGAAAATAGGATTTCACCCAGTCTCCTACCTACCTGCTCCAAAACTTCTATGAGGATCTAATGAGATGAGGCATGGGAAAATGGTTCACAGACATTTGGTTAAAGTGTGAAATGTTTGCGCCTGGCTATAAAGCAAGTCATGTTCCTGGGCTGAAGAAACTCCAAGGAGGCTAGTTGTTGCTAGGGAGAGGAAGCTGGGCATTGCTATGTGATGTCATTACCCAGCTCCCACAGCTACCATTTCCATGTTGGTCAGGCCTGTGGGTCACATTTTGTGCCATGGGGTCTCGGCAGCATTGGCTGCAATTTGGTGGGGTGTTGCTCCACTGTGGTGGTGGGAACTGTGTCCCACTTGGGGGAAGCCGAGTGTTGCTTTGTGGGCGCCAGGTCCGCAGTGCCAGTGCACATCACAGCAGCTCCTGCATTGAGCATCTGCCCCCAGTAGTCAGTGTGTGTCTTAGTGACCAGTTGGAAGGTCGGACACGTAGTATATTAGCCTTTTATATATATAGATACACATATGTTGTTTTGATTATGAGTGGTTTATTTTCTTTGAGAAAAAAATAGCAATTTTTAAGTTAATCTAAAAGAAATAAAACAATTGTAATATTATCATTACAGTTAAAGATAAAACAAAGAGAGGAGAAATATAGTTTTTAAAAATGTAAACCTTGCCCTAACTGGTTTGGCTCAGTGGATAGAGCGTTGGTCTGTGGACTGAAGGGTCCCAGGTTCGATTCCGGTCAAGGGCATGTACCTTGGTTGCAGGCACATACCCAGTAGGAGGTGTGCAGGAGGCAGCTGATTGATGTTTCTCATCGATGTTTCTAACTCTCTATCCCTCTCCCTTCCTCTCTGTAAAAAATCAATAAAATATATTTAAAAAAAATGTAAACCTCATAGACACAGACAACAGTATGGTGATTACCAGAGGGAAACAGGGGTGGGGAGGTAGGAGAAGCTATAGGAGAGATAAATCGTGATGGAAGGAGACTTGAGTTGGGGTGGTAAATACACAATACAATATACTGATGATGCTTTATAGAATTGTACACCTGAAATCTATATAATTTTATTAACCAATGTTACCCAATACATTTAATAAAATAAAAATATAAATTTTTCTTGAATAAAATGAATTATTACTTATGCCTACTCATTTTGAAATTTAAAAAAATGTAACCTATATTAATTGCCATTTGTAGACAAGGTACTTTTCTGGGCAATGTGTATATTCAAAACATGAGAAAATATTGGTGTTTGTGAAAAACATTTATGATGCTCACCAATTACCACTTATTTTTTCCTTAAGAATAATAGACACCATAATTCTCTATCCAATTCAACTTAAGCAGTGTTATATAACTAGTTCTGTCTAATAAAATATGAGTATAATTATATATTTTCAAGTTGAGGTTGGGTAAAGCTCATATGGGATTTTCTCTTTCTTTCTCATCACTATTTAAAAGATTCAAAGACTTTGTTACTGCATCAATTTTAAGTCTATACTGACTGTTACACTGTTAGTCCTAATTTCCAACATATGACATGATGAAAAACATGGTAAAGGCACTCCAGGGGTAGAAGTTAAAACCTGGCAGGACTCTTGTCCACCTAAATATAGGAATAGATAGTAGAACTGCCAAATACTAATAGATATTAGGAGAAAAAAAAGCATAGAATCTGTAAAATACACACATGATTCAACTTATGATCACCACAAGTGTTTCCAATAGAATGATGTCAAGGATAAGAACATCAGAGTTAGAAAAATCAGGAGAGCAAAATAATAGTCACATAGAAGGTCAACCATTTACTGTAGTGTCCTACCTGGGAAGAATTATTGTGAAATCATCTACAGTTAAAAATATTTAGCCCTGGCCTGTGTGGTTGGGCATCATCCCATGGACTGTAGGTTACTGGTTCCATTCCCAGTCAGGGCACATGCTGTGGTTGTAGGCTTGCTCTCCAGTAGCAGGTGTGTAGGAGGCAGCTGACCCATGTTTCACTCTCACATTGATGTCTCTCTCTCTCTCTCTCTCTCTCTCTCTCTCTCTCCCTCTCCCTTCCTCTTTCTCTAAAAATCAACTTAAAAATCTTTAATATATTCAAATCCTGTAACATTATAAATTATACCATATTCCAACTCCCTATGAGTAAAATTCCCAGTTTTAGAGGAGAGGAGAAAAATACTATTACTATTACATGTATAAGCTTATCCAATTCTTTCCATTTTGAGTCCAATTTTTACTATACTACCTTGGTGAGTATTATGTTTGATTTGGCACTCATTTCTAGTTCATAAGTACCACATCATCTGTTTTTGGGGACTTGCTGTCTAGGTATTATAAGTTCCTTTAATTACTTGAGTAGTATATGATTTCAACTTCCAGAGAATTATATTCCATATTTATGCTTCAAACAAGCAATTGATACCCCACATCCTTTCAATTTATGCACTTTCTTTAAAACTACAAATGCATATGTGTGTGCATGTACACACACACACACACACACACACACACACCCCAATTACATTCTCCCAAGTCTTTGAGTTTGCTTTGATTCTTTTTGAAAGAATGTACTCTAGCATCGAGAGGTGGACAAGAAAGTTGGAATCACGAAACTGACATGTGAGAGGATGCAGAGAGAAAATAGGCAAGAGCAGAAGATCTGCATTAGTACCTAATGAGCCAACCTGCCAATTTTGGCATATAAGGCTTCTCTTTGCAAATCCAAGGTAAAAAATTATATAAAACATCTCAATTTGATATCTAGATTATAACACTAGGGGCCCAGTGCACAAATTTGTGCACCTTGAAAAGGAACTGTGGGCCACGAGGCTGCTGTAAGCACAGGGGAGGGTCTTGGCCCATACTCCACACCCCTGCTGGGCCCTTCCCACCACGGCCCCCATCCTCTGTCTTCTGGCAGCCCCACACCTGCAGCCGCTGCTCCCATGCGCTGATGGCACCGGTCCCGCTTGCACTCGCTGATGGTGCAGAGTGATTGGGACCGGCTCTGGGAGCCAGCAGCAGATGCGAGTGGTGGCCCCAATGACAGTGACCAGCACCCCGCCTTGGTCTTGCACCCCCACTCACCTACTCCATCACCCCCCCAGCGCAGATACCTACCATGTTCCACTCTCTGCCGCCTGCTGCCGACACGCACCATTTTCTGTGTGCACATCATAGCGACTGTTGTTCAGTTGTTTTGGTTGTTCTGCCATTCGATCTATTTGAATATTAGGGTTTTATATAAAGAGATTTTTAAAATAAATGAAAACACTTTAAAATATATACTTGTCCTAACCATAGGGAATCAAACTCATATTTAAACTTCCATTTAGCTAATATATTCTTAAAATGGTTTCCACTACGAACACCAAGAAAAGAAAAAGGAAATTTGTTTTTAACAAAAAAAGGATGCACTTTGTTGAGAGCTCTATAGGTAATTTTATCCATTGAACCTTTCTTCCTTCTTTGCCCTTAGGTACATAAAAATAAATAGTTATATGTTAAGGCAATGGTTCAGATTTTTATGAATTATTGCAAATCCCTTAATACGGGCTTATGTATTGTCAGTTCTCATATTATCTATACTAATAAAAAGGTAACATGCTAATTAGACCAGACATCTTCCGGATGTCCTTTCAGACAAAGTCACAGTGGCAGGGGCAGAGGCAGAGGCGGTTAGGGGTGATCAGGTCAACAGGGGGGAGCAGTTAGGGGGCAATCAGGCCGGTAGGGGAGGGAAGTTAGGGGGCGATCAGGCTGGCAGGCAGAGGTGGTTAGGGGCAATCAGGCAGGCAGGCGAGCAGTTAGGAGCCAGTGGGCCCGGATTGTGAGAGGGATCTGACTGATTGCCCCCTAACTGCCCTCCCCTGCTGGCCTGATCGCCTCCTAACTCTAACCCCTGCCGGCCTGATCGCCCCCTAAACTGGCAGTCAGACATCCCCCAAGGGGTCCTGAATTGGAGAGGGTGAAGGCTGGGCTGAGGGACCCCCCGTGCACGAATTTCATGCACCAGGCCTCTAGTAACTAATATATTTAGATATCCATTTTTCTAAATTTCCTAAGTTATAAGGAGAAAATAAATAAAATCAACATCAGTGCTGCTTTTACTCTGGGAATTTTGATTTAACAAAATCTCATTCTCAAAATTATAAAGACTGGCCTTTGAAACCTACATGATCCTATTAACCAATGACACCCCAGTAAATTTAGTTTAAATAAAGGCCAGCCTTAATGGCAAAGAAATGAACACTGATATGTTTTGATTTAAAATATATTTGGAGGTTCTGACAAATTTCAAACATCTAGGTCACAGATAAATTTTTTATTCTTAGAAGTTATTGTATATAGCATGGCAATGTTTAAAACATTTCAAAGGAAAGAGAGGTTGGGGTCTGGGTTTAGGGGTTAAAGGGGTGAAAATGGGGAACATCTGTAATGTCAAAAATAAAAATACAAAAAGAAAATACTCTGTATGATATGATAATGGTGAGTACATGATATGTATTTGTCAAAACCCATAGATGTGCAACACAAAGAGTGAAGCTTAATGTAAACTGTGAACTTTAGCTAATAATGTATCAATGTTGATTCATTAATCATAAATATGCTACCGCTAATCCAAGATATTAATGATAGGAGAACTGTGTGTGAAGAAGAAGATAGATGGAAATGCTCTGTACTATTTGACCAATATTTTTGTAAATTTAAAACTGTTTTAAAAATAAAGTATTAATTAAAAAACACACACATTTGAATAGTAGTTGCAACACTGTTGTCATGAGGGTCAACCCATACCTATTTGACATATTAGTGAAAACAATGATCTAGGCTTAAAATATAAACCAGAGCCATATAATAGTAAAACAACGTAAGAACAAGGAGAGCAGTAAGGGGGTTTGCTGAAGTGCACCATGGTGCATAGAACAAGAGGAAGGGCTGTCACAGCGGACTATGGACCCGCCTTCAATTTGGCCCACGACAGGCTGAGAAAGGCAGCACAGAGTTTTGTTTTTTCGTTGTTGGTTTTTTCATTACAAAATCATAGGAGAGAACTCTCCAAGGGAGTATAAAAATTAATTAAAAATAAATAATTAATAAACAATTATATAATCTGAAGAACAGAAAGAAAAAATAAAGAAAGCCTGAGAAAATTGGCTCTCCAGTAGACATACCAACATACCCATAATAAGAGTATCAAAAGGAAAGAAAGACAGAAAGGGGTAGACAAATATTTGCAAATATATTTTTATTGATTTCAGAGAGAAAGGGAGAGGGAGAGAGTGATAGAAACATCAATGATGAGAGAGAATCATGGATCAACTGCCTCCTACACACCCCACACTGGGGATTGAGTCCAGAACGTAGGCATGTGGCCTGACTGGGAATTGAACCATGCTTTCCTGCTTCATAGGTTGATGCTCAACCACTGAGCCACACCAGCTTGGCAATATGTAAGATTTTAAAACATTGTACATGGCTTATCGGAAGTGTGCATTGAGCATTGGAAATAATTCATAAAATCCTAATATGTAGAACACAAATATCCAGAGTACCACTGCCAGACAACCCTACAGGGGTGTTTGCAAGGCTGCCAGGCAGGCCTTTCCTGAGTTAGTCAGGTTAACATTGGCCCCTTTTCATCCACATATAGATACAGAAGTACATTAGTGGTTGCGTAGGACTTGAGGAAAAGGACTTTAGGGATATAGGTCAGACCGCTAATTGATACAAAGTTTCTTTATTAGAAACTTGTGATAACAGTTCCACATCTCTGATAATATACAAAAAGCTATTGATTGTATACTTTAAATGAATAAATGCCATGGTATAAATTATATCTCAGTAATGTTATTATGAAGAAATACAATTTGCATATTTGTGTTTATAAGTTTTCTATTTTATGACACAGAATTCTTGTTAAAATTGACTTCATTTAAAGCAGAACATAAAAAAGAAAACTTAGGCTGTGCTGAAAAAAATGAACTAATATAAAAATAAATCTGACTTCCAATTGCATACTAATATATATGTATGTATGTATATATATATGTGTGTGTATATATATATATATATGATTTCAGCATTTTTAAAATAGTGTTTAACTTAATTATTCAAAATTAAGGAAATATACTTACATTAAATAACAAAAAACACCAATCTTTGACTAAATGTAAAATGATCTAGCAGCTGCAGGAAAATGTGTCAGTGCACACTTATTAATGTCATTTACTCTGGATGAGAGAAGAATAGAAAATGGAAAGCACCAACATTTCTAGACACTTCTCTTAAATCCTTCTGTGGTTGAACTAATCTAGAGAAGGGGTTTACTAACTGTTAACAAATGGAGCTCTTACAATCTAGCTGCAAATCATCTATATGTAGAGATTTTCATGTCTCCTTTGGGGCCAACAAAGTTGAATACTATTGAGAGGTCAAGGAGAAATGAGTGTTTCCAGACAAAGAAAGTTGAGAACAGCAGTGTCAAATGCTTTTGATAACTGTGTAAGAGATAAAGAAGTGAGAAGTCATTAAATGCCTGATGTAATCTCCTCATGGGACTATTTTTAGGGAGAAAAACAATAAATGACTTTATGTATAAAGCTATTTGTCCCAAGTAATATAAAGCTCTTAAAATAATCCATCCTCCTATATATCAATTTGAAGAGTCCATTATTCCTCATGTGGGATTTGAAGACGATTCTGCATATTTCTTTGTTATCTGTCAATATACAAATAAATCTTAATAAAGGAGATTTTAATAATAACAATGCCAATAAATTTAAGGTTATTTGTCTTTCAAATAGGGTTTCTTTAGCTCAGAATTTTATTCAGTTTATACTGAAAATGGATTAGAAATTAACATTGAAATCCAATTGAATATTAGTTTCTTTTGTTTAAGTATTTATTCTTAAGTAATGTTATATTAAATGCATGTTGCTCTCTTTCAAAAGTTTAGTTTTTCTATTTTTATTTCTAAATCAATATTAATAAATTCAGTTAAAACTATATATATATAGTTTGTGAGAGGGATCTGACTGATTGCCAGATCCCTCTCACAAAGGGATATATAAAACACATCACTTACACCTTTACATCACAGACACAGAGGTAACCACCTTTTATATTTTGGTATGTGTTCATATATCTAGTCAATGATTGTAGCCCAATGGAATCCATGTAAGATTCTAACCTACCGATCTGTAAGATAAATTTGTTTTTTAAGTTATTACAGTCTTGCAAACTTATTATAGTACTGGTAGAAAAATAACATGCAAGTGCCAGGCTTTTTCTTCTACCAGGATTAAGTGTGATCTCCAAACCGATGAGCTGTTCTGGAGACTTAGTGCTCATTGTTCTGTTTCCTGACTGAGTTCCCAAAACAGAACAGGAGTAAGTTATTTGCAATGGGCCTCATACAAAATCTAAAGACAATTTAATGTAAATTTCAACTTTTAACAAATAGGCTTTACAATCTTAGTTCTTTTAATGCCTTTTCAAATCTTCATTTGTGTCAAATTTGGTTGACCTGGGAGAAAAGATTTAAGCAGTTGCAATCAGCACATTTTTGTTGTTGTTAATCCTCACCAGAAGATATTTTTTCCTAGAGTGAGTAGAAGGGAGGAAGAGAGAGAGAGAGAGAGAGAGAGAGAGAGAGAGAGAGAGAGGAGAGACACATCGATTGGTTGCCTCTTGAAGCACGAACCTTGACTGGGGCTAGGGATAGAACTTGCAACCCTTTGGTGCATGGGCCAAGGCTCCAACCATTTGGCCACACTGTCCAGGGCACAATCAGCACATTTTTAACGTTAAAATACTTTAATATAACTAAATGCTTGATATTGTCTCTTGAAGTTTTAGAAGTCATAATCAGGAAAGGGTCATAATAATGAAACCAAAATGTGGGGCTTTTGAGTCCAAGTTCATTGTCTCATGAAATAGAAGAATAAAGTCCTGGACAAAAATGGTTAGTGGAACCAAAGTTTGTTAAGTGAAGCCAGTCCTGGAAAAGCTACAGCTGGTGTTCCAGGACCAGACCAGTGTCCAGAGCTACTTTTCTATTTCAGTCGGGAGTAGTTCAGCATCCAGGCTATTTAAAATCTATTAGTCCATGGGTGGAGGCCCATATAGCAATAAGCCACATGGGTACAGGGGAATGCATCTCCTGACATTAACCCATGATTGTAGCACTGAGGAGTGGGAGAGGAGGAGGCATGAGCACTTTTAATTCAAGGGATGGAAACAGCCTTGTTAGCTCCTGACGGATCTTTTCAAAGAATTCTGCCTTAGCAACATCCTTGGGATTGGTTTATATGCCTTACTATCTTGTGATTGTTTATCTGCAAGCTGACTGTTTTAGCAACATTCATACATTTAAAAGCTCATGTCTCCCTCATGCACCCTTCCTTCCCCACCAGTTGGGGTGTCTTGGTAACTTCACCTGGTTGGGTTCCCCAATTCTACTCTCTACTATGGTCCCGCCCCTATCTACCTAGCTTCTTTCTGTTTCCTCAATATGTCAGAGGTCACTATACCTCCAACCAGAAAGTCAAGAAATAAGAATTTATTCAGATTCCTCAAAATTTTCTGAATTTAATATCTTAAATAATTTAGGCCAGTTTAGGCTGATGTAAGTGTGGGTGCTTGACAAATCCGAAATCTGATGGTGGTAGAGGCTGACAGGATGGAGATTCAGGAAAGAGTTGCAATTGTATGCAAGGCCATCTGTTGAAAAGCCAGTTAGAGTCAAGGTTGCAGATGAGGGCCCCTCTTGCTTTTGCTCTATTCAGGCCTGGAATGGTTAGATGAGATCTAAGTACTTAGTACTTATAGAGGGAAGTACTATAGTACCTTATAAAGGGAAACCTGCTTTACTCAAAGTCCACAGATTTAAATGTAAATCTTATCTAAACACCTCCTCATAGAACTGTCCAGGGTAATGTTTGTTTGACTAAATATCTGGGACTGTCTCAACAAGTTGACACTTAACGTTAACCATCACAATGACCAAGAGTTACTTTATTGACAGTTCAAGAACAAAGGGAATAACAGCTATGGCTTATCAAGTAGCCTTGCCACTGACCTGAGTAACAGTGCAATATTATCCATTGATCTTTTATTTTACTTAGAAGTACTCTCAGAACACGTTTATTTAAAAATTTGTAAAAATACTTTAAAGAAGGAAATAAAATTCTAGTCCAGATTTGCATAACTTGAAGATGACTGCATTGTCCAAATCACTTGATCTAAAGCATTGCTCTCAATAAAATTTGTACTTTTGACCTTTGCTGTTTAGATTTTTTTCACGGTCTTAATTCCTTTTTTGTCTTTGTGCATTGTCTTTCTTAGGAGCAGTTGAAAGTGCACCAAGTAATTACTTTTCTTTTCAGTCTAGTTCATAATGAGGTGTTTTTTTTTTAATTTCTTTTCATAACCTCATGCTAATTTTCCACTTCAGTGAATGTAACACAAAACAAATAGGTCCCTTTTCAAATAGGTAAAAATTAACTCAATCTTGCTTTATCTATTAAAAGACATGAACACACTCTTATATATTTCAAATTCTTACATATTACAAATTTAAATTCAAATTTCAGCCAGTAACAAAGCTTAGCACTCCTGTTTTATTCCCATTTCTTTTGGGTCACCCTCGTAAAATATGACAAAGTTTTTAAATGCTATCATTAAAGCTTGATAAGGACCAAATAATTGTGGTAGCTGAAAAAGCCAATGATTCCACTAAGGGCCTAATAGAGGTCAATTTCTCAGTGTGCTCATCATGCACCAAAGTGTACCTCCCTATTCCTTTGACCATGTCGCAGATTCCAAAACTTATTCCAAATCCCACTTATTCAAGAAATCTAAAATAATGTCATCTTGGATATTAAAGGAAGATATATAGCTTTCTGATAACCAGATTGTTCGTGCTAGATATTAAGTGCTTCTACCTCCTGAGATCAATAGATTTTGGAGACAGAATTTTCTTTACAATGTTGATTTGTAAACATAGGACCAGACTGCCCTGAAAAACATTGCATACAGATGGTGTTTACTGCCAACTATTCATATATTACCATGGAATAAGCTCTTTGGTTCTCAGAACCCGTGTCTGCCGATTCCCAGTCTTTATTCCCTTGACTTAGATGTCAGTACCAAATTTGGTTTCATCTTTGAGAGACCCACACTGAATATCCCTATTCTCTAAAGGTAGTTCTTCTTCAAACTGGGTTTGGTGCTTTGATTAAGCAAGGACTATTAAAAATGATCAAATGACTAATCTATACAACAATATCCAAATATAATTTAAACATCACTATAAAATTGAGAGCTGTAGTATTGACCAAAGACATTATCAGTAACTAGAGGCCCAGTGCATGAAATTTGTGCACGGGTGGGGTCCCTAGGCCTGGCTGGCAATCAGGGCTGATCTGTGGGGTGACCAGCAGGGTGATTGGGGGCCCCCACTGGCACCTGCCTTGGCCAGCCTGGTGCCTGCGATCTGGGGGTAGCTCCTGCATTGAGCATCTGCCCTCTGGTGGTCAATGCATGTCATAGCAACTGGTCATTCCACTGTTCGTTCTACCATTCAGTTGATTTGCATATTAGGCTTTTATTATACAGGATAAGTTTAGATGTGTTATGTCAATTGTGTCAGATCATTTAAATATAATTGTCTACAAATTATAAGAATCTGATGCACTGCTAATTATTAACAAATATAGATATTTATCTATAAAATAAAAAAAAATGATGCACACATGATATTCTACTTAGCAAATGATGGCTCACTGTGTAAGATTTATATATCTGGAAGTCCAGTCCAGTAGTACAGAAGTAATTCAATGAAGTCAGGATGCTAAGTAGAAGGTCAAGAAAATTATCCAAGGAAGATACAAGCTCCAGAAATTGTTATATATTGAACTGTGTCTTAGCTCTCCAAAATGTTATATTGAAGCCCTAATCCCCAGTAATTCAGAATGTAACCTAACTTGGAAATAGGGTAATTGCTCATGTTATTAGTTAAAATAAGGTCATAATGGAGTAGGATGGTGCCCTAATCCAATATTACTGGTATCTTTACACAAAAGATGGCCATGTGGCCATGTGAGGACAGAAGCACACAGTAAGAACCCCATGTGACAACAAAGTCAGAGGTAAAGTTTTACAGCAAGCCAATGAATGACAGAGTGCTAGTAAACCATCAAAAGCAAGAAAGAGACAAGAAGAATTCTACTGCAGGTTTATTAAGGATCATGACACTGTGGACACTTTGATTTTGAACTTCTAGCTCCCACAATTTTGAGAAAATACATTTACAGTGTGGGTTTTTGTTTTGTTTTGTTTTTGTCTTTAAAACACCCGGTTTGTGGTATTTTGTGGCTATAGGCCTAGGAAATTAATACAAGATGGGAAATGTTTATCCACAAAGTGCTTAGTCAATAATGACAATAGCTAAATGAAGATTACTGCCTCTTCTGAAGGAGAATTGTTTCCCTTCAGAATCAACATTGCCCTCTGAAGGCTAATGTGCTCTAGCAAATATGTAGTGTTACCTGGTGTGGTACTGCTACATGGACGAGAAAAGAGAGATTATACAGTAACTAAAATTTAGACAACTAGGTAGCCATCTGGACAAATTACATATCTTAAGATTTCATATCTTATACAAAAATAAATTCCAATTGTGTAATAGATTAAAATGTTTTTTAAAAATCATATTAAAAGGAGAAATCTTTGTTTAATGTCAACAAAATGGGATCCATTATAATATAGAATGGCTCCACGGTTAGAAAGAGAGATCTAGCCAACCCTCAATTGTTTCACCAATCACATTGGTATTAATTTCTTATGCTGCTGTAATAAATGACTATAAACTTAGTAGCTTAAAACACCACAAATTATTGACTTACAATTTAGATCAAAAAGTGAAAATCAGTAGCAGCAGGCTGAACTCAAGGTGTCAGAAACATTGGTTCCTTCTGGCATCTCTGAGGGAAGAATTTGTTTCCAGATTGCCTGCATTTTTTGGCTCCTGGACATTTTCTCACAATATCACCTTTTCAACCTCTGCTTCCTTGTCACATCCTTCCCCACCCCCGCCCTCACTCTGTATTGCCTCCATCTTTTAAGAACTCAGTGATTACATTGGGCCCACCCAGGTAATCCAGGATATTCTTCATATTCTTCACCAACTCAAGATCCTTAAGTAAACCACATATGAAAAGCCTTTTTGTAATATATTAATACTAGAGGCCTGGTGCATGAAATTCATGCATGGGGGTAGGGGTCCCTCAGCCCGACCTGCACCCACTCCAATCCAGAACCCCTCGGGAGATGTCCAGCTGCCTCTCACAATCTGGAACCACTGGCTCTTAACCGCTTGCCTGCCTGCCTGCCTGATCACCCCTACCCACCTCTGCCTGCCTGATTGCCCCTAACTGCTCCCCTGCTGGCCTGATTGCCCCTAACCACCTCTACCTTGCCCTGCACTTGGGACCCGGGCTTCCCTCCCTCTGGCTGGCTGCAGGCACCCAGGACCTGGGCTGGTTTCGCCCAAGCTGGCCACAGCTGCAGGGGACCATGACCGTGGGGCATGCTTGTCCCTCTCCTGGGCTGCAGGTGCAAGTGCAGCTGCTGGCACCCAGGACCGTGGCATGGGTGGCTTGTCCCTCTCCCAGGCCACAGCCTGGCTGGTCCCTATTCCTCTCTCGCGAGCTCATTTGTGCCTGGCTGATCCCCATTCCTCTCTCATGAGCTCATTTGTGCCTGGCTGGATCCAATTCCTCTCTCCCCAGTGTTGACTGTCTGAGCAGTTCTGGCGCAAGGGCATGAGAGTGGGAGGGCACGAGGGCATGAGGGCATGAGGGCATGATTACCATTTGCATATTAGCCCTTTATTATATAGGATGTTCCAGGGCGTAGATATCTTGTTTTTATTTGGTTTGGTTTGTTTGTTTGATTGTTTTGTTTTGGCAGGGAGGATTACTTGTCTAAATATTATATTATCTGAGGGACAGGACTCATAGTATGTTTATATGTAAACTATCTTATCTACCTAGCCAAGTTGAGCCTTCAGATGACTTAAGGTTTAGCCACCATCTGACAGAAAACACATTATAGACCTTAAGAAAAATCTGTTGTACTTAATCCCTTCAATTCACAGAAATATGAAAGATAACATTAAATTATTATTTTTTAGCCACTAAGCTTGGAGTTGTTTTTAATATAGCAACATAGTCAGAATTCTATAATTTATAAAAGGAGCAAAATATCTTCACTACATATCCAAAATAAATAAGGCTATATACTAGGTCCTAAATTAGTTGGGTTGGGTATTAAAAACAGTACTCTGTTGGGATTCTGCATATTGTGACTTAAAACAATTATTTTCAGACACCGTGAACAAGGCTCTCATGATTACATGAACGAACTGTGGATGTGAGATAAAAGAAAGCAATCTGTACAAAAATTAACATATATTCTAATGAGTATTGTTGCTATTCCTATAATAGAATGCAATTGGTGTGTATATAATAAATGAATAAAAAGCATTGTTGCTTCTACCTAAATGGATAGGTTATGGATATTTTCTTTGCCTGTATTTAATTGGTCCTCAGAGTAGGAATGTAGAAAAGATGTAGGTTGTGCAAATTATGAAACACTATAAATTCCCTGGAAGATTGATAATTTTTCTTTAGTATCTGTTTTTCCACTTTTCCATAATAACATTTTAATGCTAAGCATATACCTACCATGTACTACATTTTCCAAACAAACAAACAAAAAAAGATGGTCAAGGACTTATAGAACTATAACAAATTTATATCATCAGAATCCCAGAAGGAAAGGAAAAAGGGAGTAGGACATGAAAGTGTGCTGAAAAAATATAATGGATAAAAACTTATCAATTTGGTGAGAGACATAAACCCATATATGCAACAAACTGAGCAAATCTGAAACAAAATGAACACAGGGAAATACACACAAAGTAACATTGTAATTGACCTTCTGAGAATAAAGACAAAGAAAAAAATTTTTGAAAGCAGAGAAACAACACATTATCTATAGAGAAACACCAATCCTAATGACAGCATGCTTCTCAACACAAATTAAAAGAAAATGGCAAAATATTTTTTAGTGCTCAAAGAAATGAATGATCAATTTTGGATTCTAGAGCTGGCAAAACTAGCCTTCAGGAATCAAGGGAAAATAATAGCATTTCCACAGATAAAAGAAAACTCAAAAAACTTGCCACTAGCTGACCTACCCTTAAAGAATGGCTAAAGGGAGGTTTTAAAACAGAAAATAAATGATAAAAGAAGATATCTTGAGAAAATCAGAAAGAAAAAAAATGAAAATTGAATCAGCATAAATATGTGTAAGTACAATAGACTATTATTCTCATTCATATTTAAAATGATATGTGATGATTAAAACAAAATTGTAACACCATTCAATATCAAGATAATTGTATTTAATAGTGGAGAGGGTACATAGATCTAAATATAAGATTTTGACACTTCACTCACAATGATAAAATGTTGATACCTATTGACTGATTAATGGCTTCTGTATATTGCAATGCAGAGAGCAACCACTAAAGAAACTATGTTACTCTCAAGAGAGAGTGCCCCAAAATACTCTAGAAACCATAGAAAGGCAAGAAAAGAGATACCTTTATAAATAAGAGCTAATAACTGGAAATGAACCATATATACTTCAATGAGTGAATGGTTTACAAACTTTGGTATGTCCATACCACACTTAGCATTAGAAGGAACAATCTGTAAAACATGTAACCACTTGAATGAATCTCTAGTTAATTATTCTAAAAAGAAAAAGTTACTTACTCTTTGCTTCCATTGTGTAATATTATCAAAACTAGAGGCCCGGTGCACAAAATTTGTGCATGGGGGGTCCCTCAGCCAGGCCTGCACCCTCTCCAATCCAGGAGTCGGACATCCCACTCACAATCCGGGACCACTGGCTTCTAACCACTCACCTGCCTGCCTGCCTGATCGCCCCTAACTGCTTCCCTGCCAGCCTGATCACCCCTAACTGCTCTCCCCTGCCAACCTAATCCCCCTAACTGCTCTTCCCTGATAGCCTGATCGCCCCTAACCACCTCTGCCTTGGCCCTGCCACAGTGGCTTTGTCCAGAAGGACATCCAGAAGATGTCTGGTCTAATTAACATATTACCTTTTTATTAGTATAGATGACAAAATTTTAGAAATTGAGAACAGAGTAGTTGTGCCAAGGTTAGAAAGAAAGGGCAGGTGGTGGCTATGCCTATGAAACAGCAGCAGGAGAAATTCTTGTGGTGATAGTCTATTCTGTGTTTAGATTGTTTCAATGCCAATATCCTTGTAAAATCTCACTAGTTTTGTCAGATGGTACCACTGGAGAAAACTGAGTAAAGAATAATAGAAAGGCAATATCTGTATCATTTCTTACAAAAGAATGCTTTATGATAATTGATGGAGTAATATACATTCACCACTCATATTTTTCATG
Organism: Myotis brandtii; assembly: GCF_000412655.1. Classification (NCBI taxonomy): domain Eukaryota; kingdom Metazoa; phylum Chordata; class Mammalia; order Chiroptera; family Vespertilionidae; genus Myotis; species Myotis brandtii. The sequence continues at coordinate 995,553 of NW_005370134.1, forward strand.
AATTTTTTATACTTTTCTGTTTTTATTTTATACTTCACAGCACCAGCTTAATATCCTTCATGTGTGAAATGAAAATTATTCCGTATGTTGGCATGAAACTGCTAAAGCTATTGATTTTACACAAAGAGCTTAAAGATTCCATTCCAAATCCCTGTGGAAAAGATGCCTGGAGACTTAAGTATAATTTTCATAAGTCCAAACATTTGTTGAATTGAGGCAATTTTATAAATTAAACATAAACTCAGACTTACCTAGCCTCTCAAGTGAAAATGTTATTTTCAAGAGCAAAGTATACTTACATGAAAAATATAGAAATGAAGAACTTGAAAGAACACAAGAAAAAAAGTGCTGAAATGGTAACTATCTCATATAGTCTGTAATGTTTTAGCTAAAACTGCTTCATTATAAAATTTGAAATGTGAATTGTGTGTATTGTTGCAAAAAATATGACTTATCTTCTTTATATTTTTCTATTTATAATGCATAAATAATTCAATAAGCTATATGAACATTGAGACCCTAAACCGCTTCATGTCCCATGAGTGCTCAGAAGACAATCATCCACCTCTTTAACACCAACAACTAAAATAACAAGGCAGACTTGAATTTCCATATTAGGGAGAACACCCTTCATATGCCTACTAATATATTCAAATAGCTAAATTATAAGTATAAAACATAATTATCTACACTAATAAAAGAGAAACATGGTAATTAGCGTACGACCGCTACCCTTCCCATTGGCTAATCAGCATATCCTTATGCAAATTAACTGTCAACCAAGATGGCGGCCGGCAGCCAGGCAGCTGGAAGCGAACATGAGGCTTCCTTGCTTCAGTGA